>NC_048568.1:40865600-41203100 GCF_013265735.2 Oncorhynchus mykiss | reverse complement strand
CACGGGATGTTGTGGATGATTTTCAGAAGGGGAGAGCCAGGGAAGGGGCTGTACGGTAAGTTGATTAAACGTGGCCCCCATCTCTCCCTTAAAGCCTGAAAGACAGACGCTAAATGAATTGACTTCTACTGGATGAACCACAAAGGAAGTGAATGTGTCATCGGTTGGATGTGCTTTCAAGTCTTCATGTTGTAGCTAGCCACCACAAGGTTAAACGGGACACTGTGTTGACAGCCACGCAGCCGACCAGCTGACATTAAGGGGGGGTTTACACCCCAAGGCATTGTCCTTCCCGCTCCCAGACGGACACAGAATTGACCGCCAAGCGTTTCCTTTCACTGTTCATTTAATGTTATTATTATTCGTGAGATGTATAGGGAGAAGGAGGGGAAGGAGAGGGAGAAGGGGGGAAGGAGAGGGAGAAGGAGGGAAGGAGAGGGAGAAGGAGGGAAGGAGAGGGAGACGGGGGGAAGGAGAGGGAGAAGGAGGGGAAGGAGAGGGAGACGGGGGGAAGGAGAGGGAGAAGGAGGGGAAGGAGAGGGAGACGGGGGGAAGGAGAGGGAGAAGGAGGGAAGGAGAGGGAGACGGGGGGAAGGAGAGGGAGAAGGAGGGGAAGGAGAGGGAGACGGGGGGAAGGAGAGGGAGAAGGAGGGAAGGAGAGGGAGACGGGGGGAAGGAGAGGGAGAAGGAGGGAAGGAGAGGGAGACGGGGGGAAGGAGAGGGAGAAGGAGGGAAGGAGAGGGAGACGGGGGGAAGGAGAGGGAGAAGGAGGGAAGGAGAGGGAGAAGGAGGGGAAGGAGAGGGAGACGGGGGGAAGGAGAGGGAGAAGGAGGGAAGGAGAGGGAGAAGGGGGGAAGGAGAGTGAGAAGGAGGGAAGGAGAGGGAGAAGGAGGGAAGGAGAGGGAGAAGGAGGGGAAGGAGAGGGAGACGGGGGGAGGAGAGGGAGAAGGAGGGAAGGAGAGGGAGAAGGAGGGAAGGAGAGGGAGAATGGGGGAAGGAGAGGGAGAAGGAGAGAAGGAGAGGGAGACGGGGGGAAGGAGAGGGAGAAGGGGGGAAGGAGAGGGAGAATGGGGGAAGGAGAGGGAGAAGGAGGGAAGGAGAGGGAGACGGGGGGAAGGAGAGGGAGAAGGAGGGAAGGAGAGGGAGAATGGGGGAAGGAGAGGGAGAAGGAGGGAAGGAGAGGGAGAAGGGGGGAAGGAGAGGGAGAAGGAGGGAAGGAGAGGGAGAATGGGGGAAGGAGAGGGAGAAGGAGAGAAGGAGAGGGAGAATGAGGAGAAAGGCTGGTGGGTGGGGGGTGGGGATGGGGGGAGGAGAGGAAGAAAGGGGGGAAGGAGAGGGATAAGGAGGGAAGGAGAGGGAGAAGGGGGGAAGGAGAGTGAGAAGGGGGGAAGGAGAGGGAGAAGGGGGGAAGGAGAGGGAGAAGGGGGGAAGGAGAGGGAGAAGGAGGGAAGGAGAGGGAGAAGGGGGAAGGAGAGGGAGAAGGGGGGAAGTAGAGGGAGAATGGGGGAAGGAGAGTGAGAAGGAGGGAAGGGGAGGGAGAAGGAGAGAAGGAGAGGGAGAATGAGGGAAGGAGAGGGAGAAGGAGAGAAGGAGAGGGAGAATGAGGAGAAAGGCTGGTGGGTGGGGGGGGTGGGGTGGGGAAGGAGAGGGAGAAAGGGGGGAAGGAGAGGGAGAAGGAGGGAAGGAGAGGGAGAAGGGGGGAAGGAGAGTGAGAAGGGGGGAAGGAGAGGGAGAAGGAGGGAAGGAGAGGGAGAAGGAGGGAAGGAGAGGGAGAAAGGGGGGAAGGAGAGGGCGAAGGGGGAAGGAGAGGGAGAAGGAGGGAAGGAGAGTGAGAATGAGGAGAAAGGCTGGTGGGTGGTGGGGGGGGGGGGTTATAGGGGGGTAACCTGCCTACTCTTGTCAACTGTCTATCCCCCCTAGAACCAAATGACTTATCATTGTGTCATGGACTTGACAGGGCTTAACCCCCCCCCTTTTTCTTTTTTTTTAAAAATATGTTAACTTTATTTTATTAGCCAAGTCAATTAGGAATGTCGTTCTACCAACAGGCAAAAGGACTCCTACAGGAGACAGGGAGCTGGAATTAAAAATAAAAATGTAGGACAAAACTCACACCAGCACAAGAGCGACTCCACAACTCTACATAAAGAGAGACCTAAGACAACAATATAGCATGGCAAGAACACATGATAACACAACACGGTAGAAACACATGACAACAACACAACAACACAAAATGGTAGCAAAACAACATGACAACAACACAACAACACAACAACACAACATAGTAGAAACACAATATCAAATTGTATTTGTCAAATGCGCCAAATACAACAGGTGTAGTAGACCTTTCAGTGAAGTGCTGAATACAACAGGTGTAGTAGACCTTACAGTGAAATGCTGAATACAACAGGTGTAGTAGACCTCACAGTGAAATGATGACTACAACAGGTGTAGTAGACCTTACAGTGAAATGCTGAATACAACAGGTGTAGTAGACCTTACAGTGAAATGCTGAATACAACAGGTATAGTAGACCTCACAGTGAAATGATGACTACAACAGGTGTAGTAGACCTTACAGTGAAATGCTGAATACAACAGGTGTAGTAGACCTCACAGTGAAATGATGAGGCTATGTGGATGTGTGGATGTCAATGTGGAGGCTATATACAGGGTATTACGGTACAGAGTCAATGTGGAGGCTATATACAGGGTGTTACGGTAGAGAGTCAATGTGGAGGCTATATACAGGGGGTACCGGTACAGAGTCAATGTGGAGGCTATATACAGGGTATTACGGTACAGAGTCAATGTGGAGGCTATATACAGGGTGTTACGGTAGAGAGTCAATACAGGGGGTACCGTAATACCCTGTATATAGCCTCCACATTGACTCTGTACCGTAATACCCACCCACTACCAAGGACTGTGGGCTCTCCTTCTGTGTGGCCGACTTGAGTAAGACATTTAAACGTGTTAACCCTCGGAAGGCTGCCGGCCCAGACGGCATCCCCAGCCGCGCCCTCAGAGCATGCGCAGACCAGCTGGCTGGTGTGTTTACGGACCTATTCAATCTCTCTGTGCTGTCCCCACATGCTTCAAGATGGCCCACCATTGTTCCTGTACCCAAGAAGACAAAGGTAACTGAACTAAATGACTATCGCCCCGTAGCACTCACTTCTGTCATCATGAAGTGCTTTGAGAGACTAGTCACGGATCATATCACCTCCACCTAAACTGTCACCCTAGACCCACTGCAATTTGCATACCGCCCCAATAGGTTCACAGACAATGCAATCGCCATCACACTGCACACTGCCCTATCCCATCTGGACAAGAGGAATACCTATGTAAGAATGCTGTTCATTGACTACAGCTTAGCCTTCAACACCATAGTACTCTCCAACCTCATCATTAAGCTTGAGGCCCTGGGTCTCAACTCCGCCCTGTGCAATTCGGTCCTGGACTTTCTGACGGCCGCCCCCAGGTGGTGAAGGTAGGAAACAACATCTCCACTTCGCTGATCTTCAACACTGGGGCCCCACAAGGGTGTGTGCTCAGCCCACTCCTGTACTCCCTGTTCAACCATGACTGCGTGGCCATGCACGCCTCCAACTCGATCATCAAGTTTGCAGACGACACAACAGTAGTAGGCTTGATCACCAACAACTATGAGACAGCCTATAGGGAGGAGGTGAGGGCAGTGTAGTGTAGTGTCAGGAAAACAACCTCTCACTCAACGTCAACAAATCAAAGGAGATGATCGGGAAACAGCAGATGGGGGCACCCCCCTATCTACATCAACGGGACAGCAATGGAGAAGGTGGAAAGTTCCACAGTGTACACATCATGGACAAACTGAAATAGTCCACCCGTACAGAAAAAAAGCGCCTCTTCAATCTCAGGAGGCTGAAGACATTTGGCTTGTCACCTAAAACCTTCACAATCTTTTACAGATGCACAGAGAGGCAGCTGCCTACATACAGGCTTGAAATCACTGGCCACTCTAACAAATGGATCACTAGTCACTTTAGTAATGCCATTTTAATGGGGTACGTGCTTAGTCCCCTCCTGTACACTCTGTTCACCCATGACTGTGTGGCCAAGAATGACTCCAACGCCATCATTAAGTTTGCTGATGATACAACATAGGGAGGAGGTCAGAGACCTGCCAGTGTGATGCCAGAACGACAACCTCTCCCTCAGCGTGAGCAAGACAAAGTTGCTGATCGTGGACTACAGGAAAGGGAGGGCCGAACACGCCCCCATTCACATCGACGGGGCTGTAGTGGAGCAGTCCGAGAGTTTCAAGTTCCTTGGTGTCCACATAACCAACAAACTATCATGGTCCAAACACACCAAGAGAGTTGTGAAGAGGGCACGACAACGCCTATTCCCTTTCAGAAAACTAAAAAGATTTGGCATTGGTCCCTGTTCTGGAACGTAGCCCTGTTTCTTTGTGTTCTGGAACATAGCCCTGTTTCTTTGTGTTCTGGAATGTAGCCCTGTGTCTTTGTGTTCTGGAATGTAGCCCTGTGTCTTTGTGTTCTGGAACATAGCCCTGTTCCTTTGTGTTCTGGAATGTAGCCCTGTGTCTTTGTGTTCTGGAACATAGCCCTGTTCCTTTGTGTTCTGGAACGTAGCCCTGTGTCTTTGTGTTCTGGAATGTAGCCCTGTGTCTTTGTGTTCTGGAACATAGCCCTGTTTCTTTGTGTTCTGGAATGTAGCCCTGTGTCTTTGTGTTCTGGAACATAGCCCTGTTCCTTTGTGTTCTGGAACGTAGCCCTGTGTCTTTGTGTTCTGGAACGTAGCCCTGTTTCTCTGTGTTCTGGAACGTAGCCCTGTTTCTATGTGTTCTGGAACGTAGCCCTGTTTCTTTGTGTTCTGGAACATAGCCCTGTTTCTTTGTGTTCTGGAACGTAGCCCTGTTTCTTTGTGTTCTGGAACATAGCCCAGTTTCTTTGTGTTCTGGAACGTAGCCCTGTTTCTTTGTGTTCTGGAACATAGCCCTGTTTCTTTGTGTTCTGGAACGTAGCCCTGTTTCTTTGTGTTCTGGAACGTAGCCCTGTTTCTTTGTGTTCTGGAACGTAGCCCTGTTTCTTTGTGTTCTGGAACGTAGCCCTGTTTCTTTGTGTTCTGGAACGTAGCCCTGTTTCTTTGTGTTCTGGAAAATAGCCCTGTTTCTTTGTGTTCTGGAACGTAGCCCTGTTTCTTTGTGTTCTGGAACGTAGCCCTGTTTCTTTGTGTTCTGGAACGTAGCCCTGTTTCTTTGTGTTCTGGAATGTAGCCCTGTTTCTTTGTGTTCTGGAACATAGCCCTGTTTCTTTGTGTTCTGGAACGTAGCCCTGTTTCTTTGTGTTCTGGAACGTAGCCCTGTTTCTTTGTGTTCTGGAACGTAGCCCTGTTTCTTTGTGTTCTTGAACGTAGCCCTGTCTTTCATTTTTGTCATTGATTTCACCTGTGTTAGTTACTCACCTGGTCTCATCAGCTCCTTATTTAGTTCAGTTCATTCTGTTTGTGCCTTTGTGAGGTATTGTTCGTTTTGACTCTACTAAGCCTTTTCCCAGCTCGTTTGTGACAACCAGTTATAGCCTTCAGTCCTAGTTTTGATTCACCTGGCCTGTTTGCCTACCTGTGTATGACCATTGTCTGTCTGTGACCACGATTCCTGCCTTCTGCCAAGGTTAAATAAACACCTGCCGTGCTCTGTGTGTGAATCTACACCTTTTTCTCCCTGAGTATTGATTACATTAAGCGCATGTGACAAATAAAATGTGATTTGAATTGATTCGGTGTCAGGCAGTGGCTGAGACAGCAGATGTTCTGACTTTATGCACTACACTCTTTGAGAGAGGTAGTTAGCAAACCAGGCCAAAGACCCCTCAGAGACACCAATACTCCTTAGCCGTCCCACAAGAATGGAATGGTCTACCGTATCAAAAGCTTTGGCCAAGTCAATAGAAATAGCAGCACAACATCGCTAAGAATCAAGGGCAATGGTGACATCATTGAGGACATTTAAGGTTGCAGTGACACATCCACAACCTGAGCGGAAACCAGATGACATACCAGAGAGAATACTACAGACATCAAGAAAGCCAGTCAGTTGATTGTTGCCAAGTGTCTCCAACACTTTTAATAAACAGGGCAAGGTGTAAATAATCTGAAAGAACAGAAGAAGGAAACCATCAATATGAAACCAGGTGAGTGAGTGGAGAAGATAGACCAGGTGAGAGAGAGAGGAGTGAGTGTAGGAGATAAACCAGGTGAGAGAGAGAAGTGAGTGAGTGAAGGAGATAAACCAGGTGAGAGAGAGAGGAGTGAGTGGAGGAGATAAACCAGGTGAGAGAGAGAGAAGTGAGTGAGTGGAGGAGATAAACCAGGTGAGAGAGGGAGGAGTGAGTGGAGGAGATAAACCAGGTGAGAGAGAGAAGTGAGTGAGTGGAGGAGATAAACCAGGTAAGAGAGAGAAGTGAGTGTATGAGATAAACCAGGTGAGAGAGAGAAGTGAGTGAGTGGAGGAGATAAACCAGGTAAGAGAGAAAAGTGAGTGCATGAGATAAACCAGGTGAGAGAGAGAAGTGAGTGAGTGGAGGAGATTGACCAAGTCACTGAGCTCATCAATAAGGCCATTCTACTGCCAATGTTTGTCTATGGAGAATGCATGATTGCGTGATCGAATGTATGCACCTGTCATCAAAGGATGTGGCTGAAATTCCTCTCTCTAACCTTTATTTAACCTGGCAAGTCAGTTAAGAACAAATTCTTATTTTACAATGACGGACCTACCCCAGCCAAACCCTCCCCTAACCCAGATGACACTGGGCCAATTGTGCGCCACCCTATGGGACTTTAGTGACGCTTCTAGCACTGAGATGCCTTAGACTGCTGTGTCACTCGGGAGCAAAATCCACTAATTTGAATGGGTGTCCACATACTTTTGTATAGATAGTGTACCATAACATGATAGATAGTGTTTTCCTCTCCCTCCCACTCCCCCTCTCCTCCACTCTGCTGGCCGTCTCAAGGACAGGTAAGGGTGCCTTTCCCCGTCTATCTATCTCGCTTTTTCTTTCTTTCTCTCCCTCTACCTCTACCCTTCCCTCTACCCCTCCCTCTCCATCCCCCTCCACTCCACCTCCCTCTACCTCTACTCCTCCCTCTACCCCTCCCTCTCCATCCCCCTCCACTCCATCTCCCTCTACCTCTACCCTTCCCTCTACCCCTCCCTCTCCATCCCCCTCCACTCCCTCTCCCTCTACCCCTCCCTCTCCATCCCCCTCCACTCCCTCTCCCCCTCCACTCCCTCTCCCTCTCTCTCTACCCCTCCCTCTCCATCCCCCTCCACTCCCTCTCCCTCTACCCCTACCTCTCCATCTCCCTCCCCTCTCCACCTCCCTCCCCTCCCCTCCCTCTCCCCTCTCCAACTCTCCCCCCTCTCCCTCTCCCCTCTCCAACTATCCCCCCTTTCCCTCTCCCTCTCCACCTCCCTCCCTTCCCTCTCCCCTCTCCACACCCCACCCCCTCATCTCCATCTCTATCTCCATAATCTCCCTCCCACTCCCTATCCCACTCCCTTCTCCCTCTCCATCTGCCATCTATAGGTCACTGGAGGTACTGACTCTGGAGAAAGCTGGGAGAAGATTATTCTGGTATTACAACATACTGTATATTTTGGACTTTACAACTATCTCTATACCAACAGACAAATAGAAGGGAACAGCTGTAGACTGACTCACAGCTGCAAACAACACACCCATGACATCACACATTACATTTGTGCTGCCGACAGTCCTGTTGTATTGGTTTTAGTGCAGATTATCCTGCAGATAGTCCTCTTGTATTGGTTTTAGTGCAGATTGCCATGCCGACAGTCCTGTTGTATTGGTTTTAGTGCAGATTGCCATGCCGACAGTCCTGTTGTATTGGTTTTAGTGCAGATTGCCATGCCGACAGTCCTGTTATATTAGTTTTAGTGCAGATTGCCATGCCGACAGTCCTGTTATATTGGTTTTAGTGCAGATAGTCCTGTTGTCTGCACCATGTAGGGAATAGGGTGCCATTACCCTGCAGATAGTCCTGTTGTCTGCACTATGTTTTTATTTCACCTTTATTTAACCAGGTAGGCAAGTTGAGAACAAGTTCTCATATACAATTGCGACCTGGCCAAGATAAAGCAAAGCAGTTCGACACATACAACGACACAGAGTTACACATGGAGTAAAACAAACATACAGTCAATATACGATGTGAGCAAATGAGGTGAGATAAGGGAGGTAAAGGCAAAAAAAGGCCATGGTGGCAAAGTAAATACAATATAGCAAGTAAAACACTGGAATAGCAGATTTGCAATGGAAGAATGTGCAAAGTAGAAATAAAAATAATGGGGTGCAAAGGAGCAAAATAAATAAAGAAATTAAATACAGTAGGGAAAGAGGTAGTTGTTTGGGCTAAATTATAGGTGGGCTATGTACAGGTGCAGTAATCTGTGAGCTGCTCTGACTGTTGGTGCTTAAAGCTAGTGAGGGAGATAAGTGTTTCCAGTTTCTGAGATTTTTGTAGTTCGTTCCAGTCATTGGCAGCAGAGAACTGGAAGGAGAGGCGGCCAAAGAAATAATTGGTTTTGGGGGTGACTAGAGAGATATACCTGCTGGAGCGTGTGCTACAGGTGGGAGATGCTATGGTGACCAGCGAGCTGAGATAAGGGGGGACTTTACCTAGCAGGGTCTTGTAGATGACATGGAGCCAGTGGGTTTGGCGACGAGTATGAAGCGAGGGCCAGCCAACGAGAGCGTACAGGTCGCAATGGTGGGTAGTATATGGGGCTTTGGTGACAAAAAGGATTGCACTGTGATAGACTGCATCCAATTTGTTGAGTAGGGTATTGGAGGCTATTTTGTAAATGACATCGCCAAAGTCGAGGATTGGTAGGATGGTCAGTTTTACAAGGGTATGTTTGGCAGCATGAGTGAAGGATGCTTTGTTGCGAAATAGGAAGCCAATTCTAGATTTAACTTTGGATTGGAGATGTTTGATATGGGTCTGGAAGGAGAGTTTACAGTCTAACCAGACACCTAAGTATTTGCAGTTGTCCACGTATTCTAAGTCAGAGCCGTCCAGAGTAGTGATGTTGGACAGGCGGGTAGGTGCAGGTAGCGATCGGTTGAAGAGCATGCATTTAGTTTTACTTGTATTTAAGAGCAATTGGAGGCCACGGAAGGAGAGTTGTATGGCATTGAAGCTTGCCTGGAGGGTTGTTAACACAGTGTCCAAAGAAGGGCCAGAAGTATACAGAATGGTGTCGTCTGCGTAGAGGTGGATCAGAGACTCACCAGCAGCAAGAGCGACCTTATTGATGTATACAGAGAAGAGAGTCGGTCCAAGAATTGAACCCTGTGGCACCCCCATAGAGACTGCCAGAGGTCCGGACAGCAGACCCTCCGATTTGACACACTGAACTCTATCAGAGAAGTAGTTGGTGAACCAGGCAAGGCAATCATTTGAGAAACCAAGGCTGTCGAGTCTGCCGATGAGGATGTGGTGATTGACAGAGTCGAAAGCCTTGGCCAGATCAATGAATACGGCTGCACAGTAATGTTTCTTATCGATGGCGGTTAAGATATCATTTAGGACCTTGAGCGTGGCTGAGGTGCACCCTTGACCAGCTCTGAAGCCAGATTGCATAGCAGAAAAGGTACGGTGAGATTCGAAATGGTCGGTAATCTGTTTGTTGACTTGGCTTTCGAAGACCTTAGAAAGGCATGGTAGGATAGATATAGGTCTGTAGCAGTTTGGGTCAAGAGTGTCCCCCCCTTTGAAGAGGGGGATGACCGCAGCTGCTTTCCAATCTTTGGGAATCTCAGACGACACGAAAGAGAGGTTGAACAGGCTAGTAATAGGGGTGGCAACAATTTCGGCAGATAATTTTAGAAAGAAAGGGTCCAGATTGTCTAGCCCGGCTGATTTGTAGGGGTCCAGATTTTGCAGCTCATTCAGAACATCAGCTGAACGGATTTGGGAGAAGGAGAAATGGGGAAGGCTTGGGCGAGTTGCTGTGGGGGGTGCAGTGCTGTTGACCGGGGTAGGAGTAGCCAGGTGGAAAGCATGGCCAGCCGTAGAAAAATGCTTATTGAAATTTTCAATTATGGTGGATTTATCAGTGGTGATAGCGTTTCCTATCTTCAGTGCAGTGGGCAGCTGTGAGGAGGTGTTCTTATTCCCCATGGACTTTACAGTGTCCCAGAACTTTTTTGAGTTAGTGTTGCAGAAAGCAAATTTCAGCTTGAAAAAGCTAGCCTTGGCTTTTCTAACTGCCTGTGTATAATGGTTTCTAGCTTCCCTGAACAGCTGCATATCACGGGGGCTGTTCGATGCTAATGCAGAACGCCATAGGATGTTTTTGTGTTGGTTAAGGGCAGTCAGGTCTGGGGAGAACCAAGGGCTATATCTGTTCCTGGTTCTAAATTTCTTGAATGGGGCATGTTTATTTAAGATGGTTAGGAAGGCATTTAAAAAAAATATCCAGGCATCCTCTACTGACGGGATGAGATCAATTTCCTTCCAGGATACCCCGGCCAGGTCGATTAGAAAGGCCTGCTCGCTGAAGTGTTTCAGGGAGCGTTTTACAGTGATGAGAAGAGGTCGTTTGACCGCTGACCCATTACGGATGCAGGCAATGAGGCAGTGATCGCTGAGATCTTGGTTGAAAACAACAGAGGTGTATTTAGAGGGCAAGTTGGTTAGGGTGATATCTATGAGGGTGCCTGTGTTTAAGGATTTGGGGAGGTACCTGGTAGGTTCATTGATAATTTGTGTGAGGTTGAGGGCATCAAGTTTAGATTGTAGGATGGCTGGGGTGTTAAGCATGTTCAAGTTTAGGTTGCCTAGCAGCACAAGCTCTGAAGATAGATGGGGGGCAATCAGTTCACATATGGTGTCCAGAGCACAGCTGGGGGCAGATGGTGGTCTATAGCAGGCGGCAACGGTGAGAGACTTGTTTTTAGAGAGGTGGATTTTTAAAAGTAGAAGTTCAAATTGTTTGGGTACAGACCTGGATAGTAGGACAGAACTCTGCAGGCTATCTTTGCAGTAGATTGCAACACCGCCCCCTTTGGCAGTTCTATCTTGTCTGAAAATGTTGTAGTTTGGAATTAAAATGTCAGAATTTTTGGTGGTCTTCCTAAGCCAGGATTCAGACACAGCTAGAACATCCGGGTTGGCAGTGTGTGCTAAAGCAGTGAATAGAACAAACTTAGGGAGGAGGCTTCTAATGTTAACATGCATAAAAACAAGGCTATTACGGTTACAGAAGTCGTCAAAAGAGAGCGCCTGGGGAATAGGAGTGGAGCTAGGCACTGCAGGGCCTGGATTCACCTCTACATCGCCAGAGGAACAGAGTAGGAGTAGAATAAGAGTGCGGCTAAAAGCAATAAGAATTGGTCGTCTAGAACGTCTGGAACGGAGAGTAAAAGGAGGTTTCTGGGGGCGATAAAATAGCATCAAGGTATAATGTACAGACAAAGGTATGGTAGGGTGTGAATACAGTGGAGATAAACCTAGGTATTGAGTGATGAAGAGAGAGATATTGTCTCTAGAAACATCATTGAAACCAGGAGATGTCATTGCATGTGTGGGTGGTGGAACTAATAGGTTGGATAAGGTATAATGAGCAGGACTAGAGGCTCTACAGTCAAATAAGCCAATAAACATTAACCAGAACAGCAATGGACAAGGCATATTGACATTGAGGAGAGGCAGGATTAGTCGAGTGATCAAAAGGGTCCGGTGAGTGGAGGGGTTGGTTGGGGGTCACGGCGATTTAGACAGCTAAATCGGTAGCAAGCTAGTATAGGATGGAGGTCTGTTATTAGCCACCTCTTGCGTTCCGTCAGTAGATTAGTGGGGTTCCGTGTGGTAGAGGGGATTAATCCAAATCACACAACAACAACAAAAATAAAAACAATAGATATAGTTATAGAGGCCCAAGAAGAAAAATAAAAATAAAATAAAAATTGTCCGATTGTCTATTCAGATAGCAGCCAACGGCTAGCAGGCCGCAGATGGGCGCCCAGGCAACGTCGCGCCGGAGGAGCCAGCCGGACAACTCCCTCGGGTAGACAACATTGGCAGTCCAGCTGTGAAGGCCCGGTGGGGCTCCGCGTAGGCAGCAAAACGGGTCCGGATAGGTGACTGCAGCCCAGGAGTGATTGATGAAACTCTTCAGCTGGCTAGCTCCGGAACAATTGATGTTAGCCCCGGAATCGACGAAAGCCGATAGTCACACGGATAGCAGCTAGCTAGCTGTGAGATCCAGGTATGAATGTCCAGAGCCAGCGGCCGAAAATCCAGGGACATGGAGAGAAAAATTGGTCCGGTATGTTCCGTTCCGAGCCGCGCCGTACAAAACTGGCGATAGATTATCGAGCCAAAGGACAGCCGATGACCACAAACCGTGGTTAGCTGAGTACTAACGATTTGCCAGTAAAGAAGCTAACTAGCTTCTGAACTAGCTTCTGAACCAGCTTCTGATTAGCTTCTGGACCAGCTTCTGGCTAGCTTCTGGCTAGCTCCTGGCTAGCTCCCGGCTAGCTTCTGGCTAGTTTCTGGCTAGCCTCTTGGAGGATTACAGATCTGAGGTAAATAATACTTTTTTTCTAAATATAAATTGGTGAGGCGGGTTTCAGGAGAGTGTTTTGAAGATGAGTTTATGGAAAATTTAAAAAATGTATGTGAAAAAAAAGTTGTAAATATATATATATATATATATATATATATATATATATATATACGGGACACGACAAGACGAGGACAAAAGACGTCTGAACTGCTATGCCATCTTGGGAGAACAGGTAGGGAATAGGGTGCCATTTGGAACACAGTCGGGATGAAGAATATGCTTCAACCCCAGAATACGTCTTGTGTCTGAGCTGTTGAGTCGTTGAGCCGTTGAGCCGTTGAGTCGTTGAGTCGTTGAGTCGTTGAGCCGTTGAGCCGTTGAGCCGTTGAGTCGTTGAGTCGTTGAGTCGTTGAGTCGTTGAGTCGTTGAGCCGTTGAGCCGTTGAGTTGAAGGAGAGCCCACAGTCCTTGGTAGCGGGCTGCGTTGGTGGCACTGTGTTATCCTCAAAGCGAGCAAAGAAGGTGTTTAGTTTGTCTGGAAGCAAGACGTCGGTGTCAGTGATGTGGCTGATTTTATTTTTGTAGTCTGTTATTGTCTGTGGACCCTGCCACATACGTCTTGTGTCTGAGTTGTTGAGTTGCGACACCATTTTGTTCCTTTACTGACATTTCGCTTGTTTGATTGCCTTGTAGAGGGAATAACTACACTGTTTGTATTTGGCCATATTCCTGGTCATCTTTCCATGGTTAAATGCAGGGGTTCGAGCATTCGCTCAGTTTTTGAGCGAATGCTGCCATCTATCCACCGTTTCTGGTTAGGGTAGGTTTTAGTAGTCACATTGGGAACAACATCTCCTATGCACTTCCTTATAAACTGACTCACTGAATCAGCGTATAAATCTATATTCTTCTCTGAGGCTACCCGGAACATGTCCCAGTCCGCGTGATCAAAACAACCTTCAAGATTGGATTCCGATTGGTCAGACCAGCGTTGAATGGTCCTTGTCACTGGTACATCCTGTTTGAGTTCCTGTCTATAGGAGGGGAGAAGCAAAAAAAGGGTTGTGGTCAGATTTGCCGAACAGAGGGCGGGGTAGGGCCTTTGATGCATCACGGAAGTTAGAGTAGCAATGATCCAGAGTTTTACCAGCCTGGGTACTACAATCAATATTTTAGGTACACTTGTTCTCAAATTTACTTTGTTAAAATCCCCAGCTACAAGAAATGCAGCCTCAGGATGTATGGTTTCCAGTTTGTATAGAGTCCAGTGAAGTTCCTTGAGGGCCGTCGTGGTATCGGGTTGAGGGAGGATATACACGGCTGTGACAATAACCAACAAGAATTCTCTTGGGAGATAATACGGAAGGCATTTGATTGTGAGGAATTCTAGGTCAGGTGAACCAGGTGAACCGAAGGACTTGAGTTCCTGTAGGTTGTTACAATTACACCATGATTTGTTAATCATGAAACACACACCCCCTCCCTTCTTCTTCCTTGTTTATTTATTCCTGTCAGCGCGACGCACAAATAATCCCAGTGGCTGTCTGTACCTCTGTGTGTGTGTGTGTGTGCGTGCGCGAGTGTGCGTACGTGCGTGCGTGCGGTTAAGGATGGGATGCAGACAGTCAGACCTGCTGGTATTCCCTCAGACATATAGTCAATGGCTGCTGCCAATACGTTGAGCGGGTCCTCAAAGGGGACGGTCACTTCCTCATGGGGCACGGTCACTTCCTCATGGGGGACGGTCACTTCCTCATGGGGGACGGTCATTTCCTCATGGGGCACGGTCACGTCCTCATGGGGCACGGTCACTTCCTCATGGGGCACGGTCACTTCCTCATGGGGCACGGTCACTTCCTCATGGGGCACGGTCACTCCCTCATGGGGGACGGTCACTTCCTCATGGGGCACGGTCACTTCCTCATGGAGGACGGTCACTTCCTCATGGGTGACGGTCACTTCCTCATGAGGCACGGTCACTTCCTCATGGAGGACGGTCACTTCCTCATGGGTGACGGTCACTTCCTCATGGGGCACGGTCACTTCCTCATGGGGGACGGTCACTTCCTCAAAGGGGACGGTCATTTCCTCATGGGTGACAGCTGGAAAACATACACACTCTAGTGGCTTCAACCAGAGGTTCAAAGGTTTCGTATGTAGGTTGGTAGTGAAACCACTAACCCAGTTACCTGACTGGGACACCTGATCTGTGTTCCATTGAATTGGAACTAGCCTGATCTGTGTTCCATTGAATTGGAACTAGCCTGATCTGTGTTCCATTGAATTGGAACTAGCTTGATCTGTGTTCCATTGAATTGGAACTAGCCTGATCTGTGTTCCATTGAATTTGAACTAGCCTGATCTGTGTTCCATTGTATTGGCACTAGAATGATCTGTGTTCCATTGTATTGGCACTAGCCTGATCTGTGTTCCATTGAATTGGCACTAGCCTGATCTGTGTTCCATTGAATTGGCACTAGCCTGATCTGTGTTCCATTGAATTGGCACGGGCATGATCTGTGTTCCATTGTATTGGCACGAGCCTGATCTGTGTTCCATTGAATTGGCACTAGCCTGAAATAACATACATACTGGCCAAAAGGATTTCTCCAGTGGAGTTGTTGTTCTTTGCTTCATCATCATCATCATCATCATCATCATCATTATCAACGGCCTGTCCCTCCAACAACAACAACAACAACATACCACCTCTCTGAGTGCATCAGTCGTCCTTGTGGCTCCATGACACTACCTTTCACGGTATGACAGGTGCTCTGTACCCCCCCCCCCCCCCCCCCCCCCCCCCCCCCACACACACAATTACTTTTCAATTAGCAACGATGAGCGTTAGTCATCGAGCGTAGCCGGCGTTATTTTACAGCCCCAGTGTCTTAGTCCATTAGTGACGGTGTGTGTGTGTGTGTGTGTGTGTGTTGTGCGTGTGTGTGTCTCCTGAGGAGAAAGAGAGGAGGGTAGATAGGAGCCAGCGCCCCACTTAATAGAGGGAGAAAGTAAAAGCAATTAACGCTACATTAACATTGTGCTAATAAGGCTGTGTGCTGCAGAAGGGCTGTGTGCTGCAGAGGACTGTGTGCTGCAGAGGACTGTGTGCTGCAGAGGGCTGTGTGCTGCAGAGGGCTGTGTGCTGCAGAGGACTGTGTGCTGCAGAGGGCTGTGTGCTGCATAGGACGGTGTGCTGCAGAGGGCTGTGTGTGGCTGTAGGACTACAATATGGTAGCTAATCCACCATGCCTAAAGGCTTCAGCAGGCCTCAGTTCGGCTGACGCCTAGACAAGTTCGGTAAGCTCGAATAAGATGGCGCCGAAGAACTTGGCTGACGTTTAAATTCTCCCAACCGATATTTTTTTTTAATTTTTAATTTAGTTTTGTGAAACTTTTTTTTTGTTTTACTTATTGTGTACGTAATGTTGCTGCTACCGTCTCTTATGACCGAAAATAACTTCTGGACATCACTCACCGCGGACTGGAAGAAACGTTTTCCTTTCACGAGTCTGATGAGAAGGATATCCTGCTTTCATTGGAACAGGCCCAGATCCACGCCTTCTGCGTGAAGAAAAGACACCGGAAAAGTGGCTGCAGATCGGGGATCCTTCTGAGAATCCGGAGCGAGTAAACTCCCACTGCCATCCGTTCTTCTTGCTAACATGCAATCTTTGGAAAATAAAATTGATACCCTACGATTTATCCTACCAACGGGACATTAAAAACTGTATCATCTTATGTTTCACCGAGACGTGGCTGAACAAAGATACGGACAATATAGAGCTAGAGGGATTTTCCATGCACCAGCAGAAGGCACTACCTCTGGTAAGATGAGGGGTGGGAGGTATGTGTCTATTTGTCAATAACAGCTGGTGCGCAATGTCTAATATTAAAGAAGTCTCTAGGTATTGCTCGCCGGAGGTAGAGTACCTTATGATAAGCTGTAGACCACACTATCTACCAAGAGAGTTCTCCTCTGTATTATTCGTAGCCCTCTTTTTACCACCCCTGAACGAAGCTGGCACTAAGACCGCACTCAACCAACTCTATAAGGCCATAAGAAAATAAGAAAATGCTCCTAGTGGACGGGGACTTAAATGCAGGCAAACTTAAATAAGTTTGACCAAATCTTTACCAGCATTTCACACGTGCAACCAGGGAAAAAAATCACCACCTTTACTCCACACACAAAGAACACAGAGATGCATACAAAGCTCTCCCCTGCCCTCCATTTGGCAAATCTGACCATAATTCTATCCTCCTGATTCCTGCTTACAAGCAAAAACTAAAGAAGGAAGTACCAGTGACTCGCTCAATATGGAAGTGGACAGATGACGCGGATGCTACACTACAGGACAGTTTTGCTAGCACAGACTGGAATATGCTCTGGGTTCATCCAATGGCAGTGAGGAGTACACCCTAGAAGAAAAAGAAACGCACACCTATTTAGGTGAGGTGCTGGCTAGCGGAGTAGAAAACTTGAAAATAAAAGATAGCCGCACACTAGGAGCTCAGATGCAAAAATGTAATTACCAACGTTTCGACGGCCAAGCTGTCTTCATCAGGGTATAGTCACAAACACTGCGGGATGACTCATTTATATAGTGTCAAAAGACACAGGTGTCTGTATTCATGGTCAAGAGTGGCCTATTATCATTGGTTAATAATCAAATATTAAAATGGCAAACAAAGAACAGCATACAAACAACAAATGGATAGCATACGATCATAGATTCATTTTAAACTACACAAGCTTACAAACAATTACAATGGCAAAGTCACAATAATCACAATAATGGCTTCAGATCAAAGTCTACATTGAGATCGAAGGGAGCAAGGGTCTTTAAGTTAAAGATCCAGGCAGTCTCTCGTTTTAACAATAAATGATCAAGGTCACCCCCTCTCCTCGGGAGGGTTACATGTTCGATGCCAATATAACGCAGAGACGAAATCGAGTGGCCTGCCTCCAAGAAGTGGGCCGCAACTGGGTAAGTAAAGTTTTTACACCTAATGGTGCTACAATGCTCTGAGATACGTACTTTTAATTCACGCTTTGTTTTACCCACATAATTTTTACCACAAGGACAAGTTCTAAGAAAAATAACTGCCTTAGTCGAGCATGTAATAACACATTTGAATGGGATCGATTTCCCTGTTTGTGGGTGAGGAGTACACCACCTCAGTTTATCGGGTTTCATCAATAACTGCATCGATGACGTCTTCCCCACGGTGACTGTACGTACATACCCCAGCCAGAAGCCATGGATTACAGGTAACAACCGCATCGAGCTAAAGGCTAGAGCTGCCGCTTTCAAGGAGTGGGAGCCTAATCCAGACGCTTACAAGAAATCCCGCTATGCCCTCAGACAAACCATCAAACAAGCAAAGCGTCAATACAAGACTAAGATTGAATCCTACTTCACCAGCTCTGACGCTCGTCGGATGTGGCAGGGCTTGAAAACTATTACGGACAACAAAGGGAAACCCAGACGCGAGCTGCCCAGTGACGTGAGCCTACCAAACGAGCTAAATGCCTTTTATGCTCACTTCGAGGCAAGCATATAGTCCCCTCCTGTCCTCTCTGTTCACCCACGACTGCGTGGCCAAAGATGACTCCAAGAACCATAAATAAGTTTGCTGAAGACACAACAGTGGTAAGCCTGATCACCGACAACGATGAGACGGCCTATAGGGAGGTGGTCAGAGAACTGTCAGTGTGGTACCAGGACAACAACCTCTCCCTCAATGTGAGCAAGACAAAGGAGCTGGTCGTGGACTACAGGAAAAGGCAGGCCGAACAGGCCCCCATTTACAACAACGGGGCAGTAGTGGAGCGGGTAGAGAGCTTCAAGTTCCTTGGTGCCCACATCACCAACGAACTATTACCAAACATACCAAGACAGTCGTGAAGAGGGCGCGACAAAATATTTTCCCCCTCAGGAGACTGAAAAGATTTGGCATGGGTCCCCAGATCCTCAAAAGGTTCTATAGCTGCACCATCGAGAGCATCCTGACCGGTTGCATCACCTGCTGGTATGGCAACTGCTCGGCATCTGACTGTAAGGCGGTACAGAGGGTAGTGCGAACGGCCCAGTTCATCACTGGGGCCAAGCTTCCCGCCATCCAGGACCTTTATAATAGGGGGTGTCAGAGGAAAGTCCATAAAATTGTCAGAGACTCCAGTCACCCAAGTTATAGAATGCTTTCTCTGCTACAGCACGGCAAGCGGTACTGGAGCGCCAAGTCTAGGACCAAAAGGCTCCTCAACAGCTTCTTCCCCCAAGCCATAAGACTGCTGAACAATTAATACAACTGCCACCAGACAATTTACATTGACCCTCCCTCCCTTTTGTACACTGCTGCTACTCGCTGTTTGTTTATTATCTATGCATAATCACTACTCTCCCACCTACATGTACGAATTACCTCAACTAGCCTGTACCCCTGCACACTGACTCGGTACCGGTGCCCCATGTATATAGCCTCATTATTCTTATTGTGTTACTTTTTATTATTACTTTTTATTCTAGTCTACTTGGTAAATATTTTCTTAACTCTTCTTGAACTGTACTGTTTGTTAAGCATTGCAAGGTAAAGTCTACACTTGTTGTATTCGGGGCATGGTGACAAATAAAGTTTGATTTGATTTGAACGGGTGTGCTAACATGAAATACTAGAAAAAAGCAGCACATTTGTCCATTTGAGATGCAGTCAGAATTCATCTAATTCATTTTGACGTTGTTGCCGAGGAGATCTTAGTCGCGCAATTTTACATCTGACTAGGATGCTTGCTGTGCAGTATTTCTGAAGTGAAAATAATTGCACGAGGACGAATCATCTCTAGTTGAATGACAACAGGCACTTCACCGAAGAATCCCTACTGTTTACCAACTGGTAGACGAGACGGCATAAAACTTCAGCTACTGACTTCGGCTTAACTCTAGAAACCCAACACTCTTCGGCATCACATCGGGGCTCATGAGAATCCCATACGGCTTAACTCTAGAAAGCCAACACTCTTCGGCATCACATCGGGGCTCATGAGAATCCCATACGGCTTAACTCTAGAAACCCAACACCCTTCGGCATCACATCGGGGCTCATGAGAATCCCATACGGCTTAACTCTCGAAACTACACCCAACACCCTTCGGCATCACATCGGGGCTCATGAGAATCCCATACGGCTTAACTCTCGAAACTACACCCAACACCCTTCGGCATCACATCGGGGCTCATGAGAATCCCATACGGCTTAACTCTAGAAACCCAACACCCTTCGGCATCACATCGGGGCTCATGAGAATCCCATACGGCTTAACTCTCGAACAAAATTCTAAAACGTCATAAAATATCATCAGAATATTTTGTGTGCACAAACTGTTCCGAACTGTTTCGGCTGGGAAACATGCAAACCCCTTAAGAGGACTGCAAGGATAAGGACTACATCAAACTACACCCAACCAACACCCTTCAGCGATGCACACCAAACTACACCCAACACCTTTCAGCAATGCACACCAAACTACACCCAACACCTTTCAGCAATGCACACCAAACTACACCCAACCAACACCCTTCAGCGATGCACACCAAACTACACCCAACACCTTTCAGCAATGCACACCAAACTACACTCAACCAACACCCTTCAGTGATGCACACCAAACTACACCCAACACCTTTCAGCA
This sequence comes from Oncorhynchus mykiss, assembly GCF_013265735.2. Classification (NCBI taxonomy): domain Eukaryota; kingdom Metazoa; phylum Chordata; class Actinopteri; order Salmoniformes; family Salmonidae; genus Oncorhynchus; species Oncorhynchus mykiss. The sequence goes on along the minus strand of NC_048568.1, from coordinate 41,182,790 downwards.
ATGCACACCAAACTACACCCAACACCTTTCAGCAATGCACACCAAACTACACCCAACCAACACCCTTCAGCGATGCACACCAAACTACACCCAACACCTTTCAGCGATGCACACCAAACTACACCCAACCAACACCCTTCAGCGATGCACACCAAACTACACCCAACACCTTTCAGCAATGCACACCAAACTACACCTAACCAACACCCTTTAGCGATGCACACCAAACTACACCCAACACCTTTCAGCAATGCACACCAAACTACACCTAACCAACACCCTTCAGCGATGCACATCAAACTATACCCAACCAACACCCTTCAGAGATGCACACCAAACTACACCCAACCAACACCCTTCAGAGATGCACACCAAACTACACCCAACCAACACCCTTCAGAGATGCACACCAAACTATACCCAACCAACACCCTTCAGAGATGCACACCAAACTACACCCAACCAACACCCTTCAGCGATGCACACCAAACTACACCCAACACCTTTCAGCAATGCACACCAAACTACACCTAACCAACACCCTTTAGCGATGCACACCAAACTACACCCAACCAACACCCTTCAGCGATGCACACCAAACTACACCAACACCCTTCAGCGATGCACACCAAACTACACCAACACCCTTCAGTGATGCACACTAAACTACACCAACACCCTTCAGTGATGCACACTAAACTACACCAACACCCTTCAGCGATGCACACCAAACTACACCAACACCCTTCAGTGATGCACACCAAACTACACCAACACCCTTCAGTGATGCACACTAAACTACACCAACACCCTTCAGCGATGCACACCAAACTACACCAACACCCTTCAGTGATGCACACTAAACTACACCAACACCCTTCAGCGATGCACACCAAACTACACCAACACCCTTCAGCGATGCACACCAAACTACACCAACACCCTTCAGAGATGCACACTAAACTACACCAACACCCTTCAGTGATGCACACCAAACTACACCAACACCCTTCAGAGATGCACACCAAACTACACCCACCCAACACCCTTCAGTGATGCACACTAAACTACACCAACACCCTTCAGTGATGCACACCAAACTACACCAACACCCTTCAGTGATGCACACCAAACTACACCAACACCCTTCAGTGATGCACACCAAACTACACCCAACACCCTTCGGCATCACATCGGGGCTCATGAGAATCCCATACGACAGCTTCACCATGACCTTCCCAACCATCATGACCTCTGTCACCTTCAGCCTTTCATCCGTGATGTGCTCCTGCTCAGTTTCACACATAACAACAAACTTCAATCTCAGCGCTTAGAACTGAAATCTCAAGAGGTTATTTAATAAGTGGTTTTAGCTGCATTTTCAAATAACGACATGCTATTTATGGTTGAAATGAAGCAGGGTTTAACAGTAAGCTGGCAGGATGTGGATTAATTGTCTGTTCCACTGTTTGATGATACAAAAGCATCAAAGTAATATAGTGTCTATATTATTCACAAATTCCAGCCTGTTAGTTCTGCTGATTTAAGGTTATTAAATTGTGTTAATAGATGAAGTTGTGTTAATTGTTTATTTATATTATAACGTCACACTCATTAGCTTAGCGGTCACTCTGAATGGCAGGTCTCAAGTCATTGAGACGGAGTCACTTTTCTCTGATTTAAGTTATTGGTTCCTGATGAAAATTGACCCTATCAGACCACTTCGTTCCACAGCCATGGGAAACATCACTGATCCCATTATTTGACGTCACATAGCGTGACAATTCCGCATGCACTGAGGGACGAGCGTCACGTAGGAGTGACGACCGCCTGAAGTAAGACAATGCAATCTTCCAGCTTTAGATGTGAGAATAAGGCCCAGTTCATATCATACTTTTATTCTTCACGTATGCTACAGACCAGGGGGATCCTGATCCCAGATCAGCCCTGCTACAGACCAGGGGGATCCTGATCCTAGATCAGCCCTGCTACCGACCAGGGGGAATCTGATCCCAGATCAGCCCTGCAACAGACCAGGGGGATCCTGATCCCAGATCAGCCCTGTTACCGACCAGGGGGATCCTGATCCCAGATCAGCCCTGCTACAGACCAGGAGGAACCTGGTCCCAGATCAGCCCTGCTACCGACCAGGGGGAACCTGATCCCAGATCAGCCCTGCTACTGACCAGGGGGAGCCTGCTCCTAGATCAGCCCTACCACCGACCAGGGGGAACCTGATCCCAGATCAGCACTGCTACTTGTTAGAAGTAGCAATGAAAAGGAGCAACAAAAACACTCAATCACTGACCTATATACCAACAAGCGACACTCCTAAATTGGTTGCGTAGTCCAACTGCACAGACACAAGAATCAAAATACACCCGGCTATACCGTACATGTACAGACAGAACCAGACGGATTAAAGCTACAAGAATAATGCCTCTCTCCTCATGCAGAGGCTGATAGGGATATCAGGGGAGATGTGAGTGTCGCAGGCCGCAGGAAGTGGAATACAACACTGGACTTAACAAAGCATCACAAGTCGAAGAGAAGAGGCTCTAACCCCCTTCTGCTAGGCCTCCGAAATGTCAGCAATGACAGCACCATCACTCATTACAAATGGGTCTCTCTTGGCGTACGTTTCTGTGTGTGTGTGTGTGTGTGTGTGTGTGTGTGTGTGTGTGTGTGTGTGTGTGTGTGTGTGTGCGTGGGTGCGTGTGCGTGCGTGCGTGCGTGTGCGTGTGCGTGTGCGTCTCCTCACACTGACCTCTGTGTGTCTGTGTGTGTTGTGATCCTCCAGGGTCTCTACGTCTGCTGAGAGCCGACACACTGGTGATGCTGGGAGGAGATATGCAATTATTCAAAACAGGAGAGGAGAGAAGCCCTTGCCTCGGCTGCTTGTGGCGATAGCTTGGGGGGCCGTAACAGTTCCGTCCTCTCACGTTTTCTACGTTTCTCACTTTGTTTTGTATGACTGCATCAACTCAACTGAAAGAAAGGCCGATGGCTAAATGCAACTAAAATTGTGTGATAGTTGTTTTGTGTAACACCCACCTAACACTTTGAATGTTCCTTCATAATCCCCAGAGAGCTCCTGAATAATAATCAGGATGGGGGACGCCATTTGCCTTTTGTATATAATAAATGTTTGCCTTTCCATTCAGGGGAATGACCGTGCAGGTTCGAATCCTGCCGACTACGCCAAATGTAACAAATGTGGATTACGCCATCAATATAATACTCTATACATCTTTTTTTTACCTTTATTTAACTAGGCAAGTCAGTTAAGAATAAATTTTTATTTACAATGACGGCCTAGGAACAGTGGGTTTAACTGCCTTGTTCAGGGGCAGAACGACAGATTTGTACCTTGTCAGCTCAGGGGGTTTGAACTTGCAACCCTCCGGTTAACAGTCCAATGCTCTAACCACTAGGCTACCCTGCCTAGTTTGCCTAGTTTGGTGTGCATCGCTGAAGGGTGTTGGGTGTAGTTTGGTGTGCATCACTGAAGGGTGTTGGGTGTAGTTTGGTGTGCATCACTGAAGGGTGTTGGTGTAGTTTGGTGTGCATCACTGAAGGGTGTTGGTGTAGTTTGGTGTGCATCACTGAAGGGTGTTGGTGTAGTTTGGTTTGCATCACTGAAGGTTGTTGGGTGTAGTTTGGTGGGCATTGCTGAAGGGTGTTGGGTGTAGTTTGGTGTGCATCGCTGAAGGGTGTTGGGTGTAGTTTGGTGTGCATCACTGAAGGGTGTTGGGTGTAGTTTGGTGTGCATCACTGAAGGGTGTTGGGTGTAGTTTGGTGTGCATCACTGAAGGGTGTTGGTGTAGTTTGCTGTGCATCACTGAAGGGTGTTGGGTGTAGTTTGGTGTGCATCACTGAAGGGTGATGGGTGTAGTTTGGTGTACATCACTGAAGGGTGTTAGAGGTTAGAGATACGTGAGATTGTCATAAATATGCTTGCGAAGTAAATGATTATAAAAACAAAGCCACAACAGTCATCTCTGCACACCCATCCTGATAACTCTGGCTAACACACGTCCATATTGCAACATCGTTAACAAGATCCACTAATACAGGTAGTGGGTTCCATTGGTTGAGAGGGAGGTTTGACTAATTACTTGAATGTATTGGAGTCATGCTCATTAAATATATAAATTGTGTTCTGTGGGGAAGGATTGGTTTCAATGATCAATCTTGTTATGGACAAGCTTACAAGATAACAGCTTTTCGTTGTAAAATGAAAAACACCACACACATACTTGAGTGAGTGCATGCACACACAGACGGGGACACACACGTACTCGTCCCAGTCTGGCGATGTGGTGTGGATGTTCCCATCTTTTCGCCATCTCTGTTGCGTTGACTTTTTTTGTCTTTTCATCTGTTGTTGTTGTTGTTGTTGTTGAATTTTATTTTATTTAACCTTTATTTAACCAGGAAGGGATCATTGAGATTACAATCTCTTTTTCAAGAGCGTCCTGGCCAAGATAGGCAGCACCAAGTCATTACAAAAAAATTACAGACAGACAACATGAAAAACTACAAGTGATCTAGTAAAAACCATTGAATTCACAAGAGTATAAAACAGCAAATTAAAAACATTGACAGGTCAGGGAATCAGCCTCAAAATCCTTCATCAGTGATTTAAAAACACCAATCGGGACAAGTTCTTCCAGTTTAAAAGTATTTTGTAAGGCGTTCCAAGACGATGGCTCAGAGGACATAAAAGCCCTTTTACCAAATTCAGTTCGGACGTTTGGAACAGTTAGCAGGATAAAGTCCAGCAAACGAAGAGAGTACCCACCACATTTCTGAACGATAAAAATGCCCAAATAAAAAGGTAGTAAACCCAAAATGTCTTTGTAAATAAAAGTATACCAGTGACTGAGTCTACGAGTGAGAAGGCCAGCCAACCCTGGTATACAAAGTGCAGTGGTGCCACATCTGTATCCCCCCCTCACCACATCTGTATCCCCCCTCACCACATCTAGATCCCCCCCTCACCACATCTAGACCCCCCCCTCACCACATCCAGATCCCCCCTCACAACATCCAGATCCCTCCCTCATCACATCTAGATCCCCCCCTCACCACATCTGGATTCCCCCCTCTCACCACATCCAGATCCCCCCCTCACCACCTCCAGATCCCCCCTCACAACATCTAGATCCCCCCTCATCACATCTAGATCGACCCCACCACATCTAGATCCCCCCTCACCACATCCAGATCCCCCCTCACCACATCCAGATCCCCCCTCACCACATCCAGATCCCACCCTCGCCACATCCAGATCCCCCCCTCGCCACATCCAGATCCCCCCTCACCACTTCCAAATCCCCCCTCACCACATCCAGATCCCCCCCCCTCACCACATCCAGATCCCCCCTCACCACATCTAGATCCCCCCTCACCACATCTAGATCCGCCCCTCACAACATCCAGATCCCCCCTCACCACATCCAGATCCCACCCTCGCCACATCCAGATCCTCCCCTCGCCACATCCAGATCCCCCCTCACCACATCCAGATCCCCCCCTCACCACATCCAGATCCCCCCCCTCACCACATCTAGATCCCCCCTCACCACATCCAGATCCCCCCCTCGCCACATCCAGATCCCCCCCTCGCCACATCCAGATCCCCCTCACCACATCCAGATCCCCCCTCACCACATCTAGATCCCCCCTCACCACATCTAGATCCCCCCTCACCACATCCAGATCCCCCCCTCGCCACATCCAGATCCCACCTCACCACATCCAGATCCCCCCTCACCACATCTAGATCCCCCCCCCTCACCACATCCAGATCCCCCCTCACCACATCTAGATCCCCCCTCACCACATCCAGATCCCCCCTCACCACATCTAGATCCCCCCTCACCACATCTGGATCCCCCCCTCATCACATCTAGATCCCTTCTCACAACATCCAGATCCCCCCCTCACCACATTCAGAACCCCCCCTCACCACATCTAGATCCCCCCTCACCACATCCAGATCCCCCCCTCACCACATCTAGATCCCCCCCTCACCACATCTGGATCCCCCCCTCATCACATCTGGATCCCCACCTCACCACATCCAGATCCCCACCTCACCACATCTAGATCCCTTCTCTCAACATCCAGATCCCCCCTCACCACATCCAGATCCCCCCCTCACCACATTCAGAACCCCCCCTCAGCACATCCAGATCCCCCTCACCACATCTAGATCCCCCCCTCACCACATCCAGATCCCCCCCTCACCACATCCAGATCCCCCCCTCGCCACATCCAGATCCCCCCCTCGCCACATCCAGATCCCCCCTCGCCACATCTAGATCCCCCCCTCACCACATCCAGATCCCCCTCACCACATCCAGATCCCCCCTCACCACATCTAGATCCCCCCCCTCACCACATCCAGATCCCCCTTCACCACATCCAGATCCCCCCTCACCACAATCAGATCCCCCCTCAGCACATTCAGAACCCCCCCTCAGCACATCCAGATCCCCCCTCACCACATCCAGATCCCCCCCTCACCACATCTAGATCCCCCCCTCACCACATCCGGATCCCCCCCTCATCACATCTGGATCCCCACCTCACCACATCCAGATCCCCACCTCACCACATCTAGATCCCTTCTCTCAACATCCAGATCCCCCCTCACCACATCCAGATCCCCCCCTCACAACATCCAGATCCCCCTCACCACATCCAGATCCCACCCTCGCCACATCCAGATCCCCCCCTCGCCACATCCAGATCCCCCCTCACCACATCCAGATCCCCCCTCACCACATCCAGATCCCCCCCCTCACCACATCTAGATCCCCCCTCACCACATCCAGATCCCCCCCTCGCCACATCCAGATCCCCCCCTCGCCACATCCAGATCCCCCCTCACCACATCCAGATCCCCCCTCACCACATCTAGATCCCCCCTCACCACATCTAGATCCCCCCTCACCACATCCAGATCCCCCCCTCGCCACATCCAGATCCCACCTCACCACATCCAGATCCCCCCTCACCACATCTAGATCCCCCCCCCTCACCACATCCAGATCCCCCCTCACCACATCTAGATCCCCCCTCACCACATCCAGATCCCCCCTCACCACATCTAGATCCCCCCTCACCACATCTAGATCCCCCCTCACCACATCCAGATCCCCCCTCACCACATCTAGATCCCCCCTCACCACATCTGGATCCCCCCCTCATCACATCTAGATCCCTTCTCACAACATCCAGATCCCCCCCTCACCACATTCAGAACCCCCCCTCACCACATCTAGATCCCCCCTCACCACATCCAGATCCCCCCCTCACCACATCTAGATCCCCCCCTCACCACATCTGGATCCCCCCCTCATCACATCTGGATCCCCACCTCACCACATCCAGATCCCCACCTCACCACATCTAGATCCCTTCTCTCAACATCCAGATCCCCCCTCACCACATCCAGATCCCCCCCTCACCACATTCAGAACCCCCCCTCAGCACATCCAGATCCCCCTCACCACATCTAGATCCCCCCCTCACCACATCCAGATCCCCCCCTCGCCACATCCAGATCCCCCCTCGCCACATCCAGATCCCCCCTCGCCACATCTAGATCCCCCCTCACCACATCCAGATCCCCCTCACCACATCCAGATCCCCCCTCACCACATCTAGATCCCCCCCCTCACCACATCCAGATCCCCCTTCACCACATCCAGATCCCCCCTCACCACAATCAGATCCCCCCTCAGCACATTCAGAACCCCCCCTCAGCACATCCAGATCCCCCCTCACCACATCTAGATCCCCCCCTCACCACATCTAGATCCCCCCCTCACCACATCTAGATCCCCCCCCTCACCACATCCAGATCCCCCCCTCACCACATCTAGATCCCCCCCTCACCACATCTAGATCCCCCCACTCACCACATCTAGATTCCCCCCCTCACCACATCGAGATCCCCCCCTCACCACATCTAGATCCCCCCTCACCACATCTAGATCCCCCCCCACCACATCCAGATCCCCCCTCACCACATCTAGATCCCACCCTCACCACATCCAGATCCCCCCCTAACCACATCTAGATCCCCCCCTCACCACATCTAGATCCCCCCTCACCACATCTAGATCCCCCCCCACCACATCCAGATCCCCATCACCACATCTAGATCCCCCCCTCACCACATCCAGATCCCCCCCTAACCACAGCTAGATCCCCCCTCACCACATCCAGATCCCCCCTCACCACATCCAGATCCCACCCTCGCCACATCCAGATCCCCCCCTCGCCACATCCAGATCCCCCCTCACCACTTCCAAATCCCCCCTCACCACATCCAGATCCCCCCCCTCACCACATCCAGATCCCCCCTCACCACATCTAGATCCCCCCTCACCACATCTAGATCCGCCCCTCACAACATCCAGATCCCCCCTCACCACATCCAGATCCCACCCTCGCCACATCCAGATCCTCCCCTCGCCACATCCAGATCCCCCCTCACCACATCCAGATCCCCCCCTCACCACATCCAGATCCCCCCCCTCACCACATCTAGATCCCCCCTCACCACATCCAGATCCCCCCCTCGCCACATCCAGATCCCCCCCTCGCCACATCCAGATCCCCCCTCACCACATCCAGATCCCCCCTCACCACATCTAGATCCCCCCTCACCACATCTAGATCCCCCCTCACCACATCCAGATCCCCCCCTCGCCACATCCAGATCCCACCTCACCACATCCAGATCCCCCCTCACCACATCTAGATCCCCCCCCCTCACCACATCCAGATCCCCCTCATCACATCTAGATCCCCCCTCACCACATCCAGATCCCCCCTCACCACATCTAGATCCCCCCTCACCACATCTAGATCCCCCCTCACCACATCCAGATCCCCCCTCACCACATCTAGATCCCCCCTCACCACATCTGGATCCCCCCCTCATCACATCTAGATCCCTTCTCACAACATCCAGATCCCCCCTCACCACATCCAGATCCCCCCCTCACCACATCCAGATCCCCCCCCTCACCACATCTAGATCCCCCCTCACCACATCCAGATCCCCCCCTCGCCACATCCAGATCCCCCCCTCGCCACATCCAGATCCCCCCTCACCACATCCAGATCCCCCCTCACCACATCTAGATCCCCCCTCACCACATCTAGATCCCCCCTCACCACATCCAGATCCCCCCCTCGCCACATCCAGATCCCACCTCACCACATCCAGATCCCCCCTCACCACATCTAGATCCCCCCCCCTCACCACATCCAGATCCCCCCTCATCACATCTAGATCCCCCCTCACCACATCCAGATCCCCCCTCACCACATCTAGATCCCCCCTCACCACATCTAGATCCCCCCTCACCACATCCAGATCCCCCCTCACCACATCTAGATCCCCCCTCACCACATCTGGATCCCCCCCTCATCACATCTAGATCCCTTCTCACAACATCCAGATCCCCCCCTCACCACATTCAGAACCCCCCCTCACCACATCTAGATCCCCCCTCACCACATCCAGATCCCCCCCTCACCACATCTAGATCCCCCCCTCACCACATCTGGATCCCCCCCTCATCACATCTGGATCCCCACCTCACCACATCCAGATCCCCACCTCACCACATCTAGATCCCTTCTCTCAACATCCAGATCCCCCCTCACCACATCCAGATCCCCCCCTCACCACATTCAGAACCCCCCCTCAGCACATCCAGATCCCCCTCACCACATCTAGATCCCCCCCTCACCACATCCAGATCCCCCCCTCACCACATCCAGATCCCCCCCTCGCCACATCCAGATCCCCCCCTCGCCACATCCAGATCCCCCCTCGCCACATCTAGATCCCCCCTCACCACATCCAGATCCCCCTCACCACATCCAGATCCCCCCTCACCACATCTAGATCCCCCCCTCACCACATCCAGATCCCCCTTCACCACATCCAGATCCCCCCTCACCACAATCAGATCCCCCCTCAGCACATTCAGAACCCCCCCTCAGCACATCCAGATCCCCCCTCACCACATCCAGATCCCCCCCTCACCACATCTAGATCCCCCCCTCACCACATCCGGATCCCCCCCTCATCACATCTGGATCCCCACCTCACCACATCCAGATCCCCACCTCACCACATCTAGATCCCTTCTCTCAACATCCAGATCCCCCCTCACCACATCCAGATCCCCCCTCACAACATCCAGATCCCCCCTCACCACATCCAGATCCCACCCTCGCCACATCCAGATCCCCCCCTCGCCACATCCAGATCCCCCCTCACCACATCCAGATCCCCCCTCACCACATCCAGATCCCCCCCCTCACCACATCTAGATCCCCCCTCACCACATCCAGATCCCCCCCTCGCCACATCCAGATCCCCCCCTCGCCACATCCAGATCCCCCCCTCGCCACATCCAGATCCCCCCTCACCACATCTAGATCCCCCCTCACCACATCTAGATCCCCCCTCACCACATCCAGATCCCCCCCTCGCCACATCCAGATCCCACCTCACCACATCCAGATCCCCCCTCACCACATCTAGATCCCCCCCCCTCACCACATCCAGATCCCCCCTCACCACATCTAGATCCCCCCTCACCACATCCAGATCCCCCCTCACCACATCTAGATCCCCCCTCACCACATCTAGATCCCCCCTCACCACATCCAGATCCCCCCTCACCACATCTAGATCCCCCCTCACCACATCTGGATCCCCCCCTCATCACATCTAGATCCCTTCTCACAACATCCAGATCCCCCCCTCACCACATTCAGAACCCCCCCTCACCACATCTAGATCCCCCCTCACCACATCCAGATCCCCCCCTCACCACATCTAGATCCCCCCCTCACCACATCTGGATCCCCCCCTCATCACATCTGGATCCCCACCTCACCACATCCAGATCCCCACCTCACCACATCTAGATCCCTTCTCTCAACATCCAGATCCCCCCTCACCACATCCAGATCCCCCCCTCACCACATTCAGAACCCCCCCTCAGCACATCCAGATCCCCCTCACCACATCTAGATCCCCCCCTCACCACATCCAGATCCCCCCCTCACCACATCCAGATCCCCCCCTCGCCACATCCAGATCCCCCCCTCGCCACATCCAGATCCCCCCTCGCCACATCTAGATCCCCCCCTCACCACATCCAGATCCCCCTCACCACATCCAGATCCCCCCTCACCACATCTAGATCCCCCCCCTCACCACATCCAGATCCCCCTTCACCACATCCAGATCCCCCCTCACCACAATCAGATCCCCCCTCAGCACATTCAGAACCCCCCCTCAGCACATCCAGATCCCCCCTCACCACATCTAGATCCCCCCCTCACCACATCTAGATCCCCCCCCTCACCACATCTAGATCCCCCCCCTCACCACATCCAGATCCCCCCCTCACCACATCTAGATCCCCCCCTCACCACATCTAGATCCCCCCCTCACCACATCTAGATACCCCCCTCACCACATCCAGATCCCCCCCTCACCACATCCAGATCCCCCCCTCACCACATCTAGATCCCCCCTCACCACATCTAGATCCCCCCCCACCACATCCAGATCCCCCCTCACCACATCTAGATCCCACCCTCACCACATCCAGATCCCCCCTAACCACATCTAGATCCTCCCCTCGCCACATCCAGATCCCCCCTCACCACATCCAGATCCCCCCCTCACCACATCCAGATCCCCCCCCTCACCACATCTAGATCCCCCCTCACCACATCCAGATCCCCCCCTCGCCACATCCAGATCCCCCCCTCGCCACATCCAGATCCCCCCTCACCACATCCAGATCCCCCCTCACCACATCTAGATCCCCCCTCACCACATCTAGATCCCCCCTCACCACATCCAGATCCCCCCCTCGCCACATCCAGATCCCACCTCACCACATCCAGATCCCCCCTCACCACATCTAGATCCCCCCCCTCACCACATCCAGATCCCCCCTCATCACATCTAGATCCCCCCTCACCACATCCAGATCCCCCCTCACCACATCTAGATCCCCCCTCACCACATCTAGATCCCCCCTCACCACATCCAGATCCCCCCTCACCACATCTAGATCCCCCCTCACCACATCTGGATCCCCCCCTCATCACATCTAGATCCCTTCTCACAACATCCAGATCCCCCCCTCACCACATTCAGAACCCCCCCTCACCACATCTAGATCCCCCCTCACCACATCCAGATCCCCCCCTCACCACATCTAGATCCCCCCCTCACCACATCTGGATCCCCCCCTCATCACATCTGGATCCCCACCTCACCACATCCAGATCCCCACCTCACCACATCTAGATCCCTTCTCTCAACATCCAGATCCCCCCTCACCACATCCAGATCCCCCCCTCACCACATTCAGAAACCCCCCTCAGCACATCCAGATCCCCCTCACCACATCTAGATCCCCCCCTCACCACATCCAGATCCCCCCCTCACCACATCCAGATCCCCCCCTCGCCACATCCAGATCCCCCCCTCGCCACATCCAGATCCCCCCTCGCCACATCTAGATCCCCCCCTCACCACATCCAGATCCCCCTCACCACATCCAGATCCCCCCTCACCACATCTAGATCCCCCCCCTCACCACATCCAGATCCCCCTTCACCACATCCAGATCCCCCCTCACCACAATCAGATCCCCCCTCAGCACATTCAGAACCCCCCCTCAGCACATCCAGATCCCCCCTCACCACATCCAGATCCCCCCCTCACCACATCTAGATCCCCCCCTCACCACATCCGGATCCCCCCCTCATCACATCTGGATCCCCACCACACCACATCCAGATCCCCACCTCACCACATCTAGATCCCTTCTCTCAACATCCAGATCCCCCCTCACCACATCCAGATCCCCCCCCTCACCACATCTAGATCCCCCCTCACCACATCCAGATCCCCCCCTCGCCACATCCAGATCCCCCCCTCGCCACATCCAGATCCCCCCTCACCACATCCAGATCCCCCCTCACCACATCTAGATCCCCCCTCACCACATCTAGATCCCCCCTCACCACATCCAGATCCCCCCCTCGCCACATCCAGATCCCACCTCACCACATCCAGATCCCCCCTCACCACATCTAGATCCCCCCCTCACCACATCTAGATCCCCCCTCACCACATCCAGATCCCCCCCTCGCCACATCCAGATCCCCCCCTCGCCACATCCAGATCCCCCCTCACCACATCCAGATCCCCCCTCACCACATCTAGATCCCCCCTCACCACATCTAGATCCCCCCTCACCACATCCAGATCCCCCCCTCGCCACATCCAGATCCCACCTCACCACATCCAGATCCCCCCTCACCACATCTAGATCCCCCCCCCTCACCACATCCAGATCCCCCCTCACCACATCTAGATCCCCCCTCACCACATCCAGATCCCCCCTCACCACATCTAGATCCCCCCTCACCACATCTAGATCCCCCCTCACCACATCCAGATCCCCCCTCACCACATCTAGATCCCCCCTCACCACATCTGGATCCCCCCCTCATCACATCTAGATCCCTTCTCACAACATCCAGATCCCCCCCTCACCACATTCAGAACCCCCCCTCACCACATCTAGATCCCCCCTCACCACATCCAGATCCCCCCCTCACCACATCTAGATCCCCCCCTCACCACATCTGGATCCCCCCCTCATCACATCTGGATCCCCACCTCACCACATCCAGATCCCCACCTCACCACATCTAGATCCCTTCTCTCAACATCCAGATCCCCCCTCACCACATCCAGATCCCCCCCTCACCACATTCAGAACCCCCCCTCAGCACATCCAGATCCCCCTCACCACATCTAGATCCCCCCCTCACCACATCCAGATCCCCCCCTCGCCACATCCAGATCCCCCCTCGCCACATCTAGATCCCCCCCTCACCACATCCAGATCCCCCTCACCACATCCAGATCCCCCCTCACCACATCTAGATCCCCCCTCACCACATCTAGATCCCCCCTCACCACATCCAGATCCCCCCCTCGCCACATCCAGATCCCACCTCACCACATCCAGATCCCCCCTCACCACATCTAGATCCCCCCCCCTCACCACATCCAGATCCCCCCTCACCACATCTAGATCCCCCCTCACCACATCCAGATCCCCCCTCACCACATCTAGATCCCCCCTCACCACATCTAGATCCCCCCTCACCACATCCAGATCCCCCCTCACCACATCTAGATCCCCCCTCACCACATCCGGATCCCCCCCTCATCACATCTGGATCCCCACCACACCACATCCAGATCCCCACCTCACCACATCTAGATCCCTTCTCTCAACATCCAGATCCCCCCTCACCACATCCAGATCCCCCCCTCACAACATCCAGATCCCCCCTCACCACATCCAGATCCCACCCTCGCCACATCCAGATCCCCCACTCGCCACATCCAGATCCCCCCTCATCACATCCAGATCCCCCCCTCACCACATCCAGATCCCCCCCCTCACCACATCTAGATCCCCCCTCACCACATCCAGATCCCCCCCTCGCCACATCCAGATCCCCCCCTCGCCACATCCAGATCCCCCCTCACCACATCCAGATCCCCCCTCACCACATCTAGATCCCCCCTCACCACATCTAGATCCCCCCTCACCACATCCAGATCCCCCCCTCACCACATCCAGATCCCACCTCACCACATCCAGATCCCCCCTCACCACATCTAGATCCCCCCCCCTCACCACATCCAGATCCCCCCTCACCACATCTAGATCCCCCCTCACCACATCCAGATCCCCCCTCACCACATCTAGATCCCCCCTCACCACATCTAGATCCCCCCTCACCACATCCAGATCCCCCCTCACCACATCTAGATCCCCCCTCACCACATCTGGATCCCCCCCTCATCACATCTAGATCCCTTCTCACAACATCCAGATCCCCCCCTCACCACATTCAGAACCCCCCCTCACCACATCTAGATCCCCCCTCACCACATCCAGATCCCCCCCTCACCACATCTAGATCCCCCCCTCACCACATCTGGATCCCCCCCTCATCACATCTGGATCCCCACCTCACCACATCCAGATCCCCACCTCACCACATCTAGATCCCTTCTCTCAACATCCAGATCCCCCCTCACCACATCCAGATCCCCCCCTCACCACATTCAGAACCCCCCCTCAGCACATCCAGATCCCCCTCACCACATCTAGATCCCCCCCTCACCACATCCAGATCCCCCCCTCGCCACATCCAGATCCCCCCTCGCCACATCTAGATCCCCCCCTCACCACATCCAGATCCCCCTCACCACATCCAGATCCCCCCTCACCACATCTAGATCCCCCCCCTCACCACATCCAGATCCCCCTTCACCACATCCAGATCCCCCCTCACCACAATCAGATCCCACCTCAGCACATTCAGAACCCCCCCTCAGCACATCCAGATCCCCCCTCACCACATATAGATCCCCCCCTCACCACATCTAGATCCCCCCCCTCACCACATCTAGATCCCCCCCCTCACCACATCCAGATCCCCCCCTCACCACATCTAGATCCCCCCCTCACCACATCTAGATCCCCCCCTCACCACATCTAGATACCCCCCTCACCACATCCAGATCCCCCCCTCACCACATCGAGATCCCCCCCTCACCACATCTAGATCCCCCCTCACCACATCTAGATCCCCCCCCACCACATCCAGATCCCCCCTCACCACATCTAGATCCCACCCTCACCACATCCAGATCCCCCCCTAACCACATCTAGATCCCCCCCTCACCACATCTAGATCCCCCCTCACCACATCTAGATCCCCCCCCACCACATCCAGATCCCCCTCACCACATCTAGATCCCCCCCTCACCACATCCAGATCCCCCCCTAACCACAGCTAGATCCCCCCCTCACCACATCTAGATCCCCCCCTCACCACATCCAGATCCCCCCCCCCTCCCCACATCCAGATCCCCCCCTCACCACATCCACCCCCCCCCCCCCCTCACCACATCCGGATCCCCCTCTCACCACATCCACCACCCCCCCCCCCCCCTCACCACATCCAGATCCCCCCCCTTACCACATCTGGATCCCCCCTCACCACATCTGGACCCCCCTCTCACCACATCCACCCCCCCCCCCCCCTCACCACATCCAGATCCCCCCCTCACCACATCCAGATCCCCCCCCTCACCACATCTGGACCCCCCCACCCCCCCCCTCACCACATCTAGATCCCCCCTCATCACATCTGGACCCCCCCCACCCCCCCTCACCACATCTAGACCCCCCCTCACCACATCTAGACCCCCACCTCACCACATCTGGATCCCCCCCCCCCTCACCACATCTGGATCACCCCCTCACCACATCTTGACTCCCCCCACCCCCCCTCACCACATCTGGATCCCCCCTCACCACATCTGGACCCCCCCCCCCCCCACCCCCCCCCCCCTCACCACATCTTGACTCCCCCCACCCCCCCTCACCACATCTGGACTCCCCCCCCCCCCCCCCTCACCAGAAACATCCCCATTATTCTATCGGCCACTTCTGCCCCTTGCATTTCAAACATCATGATACTTTTAAATGTGGGAATGCCTTATTCATGCCTCTGGCTATATGAAATATCTGTCTCACATTTTTGAGGAATTATATCACAGACGTTATAGTCTCTATAAGATACAGGGAATAGAATAAACCCAGCCGGTTCAACTCACTGGCAGGCCCGGCTATTCATATAAATCAAACAGCTACGTTCCTTTATGACACAAAGCAAATACGCTCTTCTTCTCTCCTAATAGTCTGTCTGGTTACAATCATACTGTTACATGTTATCGTTATCGTATCAGGCAATCACCTCTTTTTTTCTCATAGGTATCATTTATAACCAGTGGACAGATGGTTCTGTAATGATATTCGAAGCAGGCTGGCTATTGGGTCTAGGGATCTTCCTCTCTGTTTAGTTGGATTTACATATATTTCTGTGTGTTTAATTTCCACATCGTCCAAGTATGATGAATGCATAGCTGTAGTCTGTCTGGGGGTCTGGGACAGAAACAAGGCACTATATATACACACACAATGTATCTGAGGCCAGGCAAGCTGCAGTTTACATTTACCAACAAGGTTAGACGTCTGTCTATCGAAATGAAATATCTTATTATTACAAATGTATTAATTGTATATAGACCAATATATCAGAGGACACAGGGCAGTTTACAGCAAAGTTGACCATGTGTTTTGGTTTTAAATGACTTGTTATTTTAAAATGACCATCTTATAATTGCATAATTATATATACATATAAATATATATATAGTACCAGTCGAAAGTTTGACACACCTACTCCTTCAAAGGTTTTTCTTTATTTGTACTATTTTCTACATTGTAGAATAATAGTGAAGACATCAAAACTATGAAATAACACATATGGAATCATGTAGTAACCAAAAAAGTGGTTAACAAATCTAAATATATTTTACATTTGTGATTCTTCAAAGTAGCCACCCATGATTCCATATGTGTTATTTCATAGTGTTGATGTCTTCACTATTATTCTACAATGTAGACATTAGTACAAATAAAGGAAAACCCTTGAATGAGTAGGTGTGTCTCCTCTTTTGACTGGTAAAATGGAAAACTGGAAACCAAAACAGGCAAGGTATTTATAAACCATCTGTGTTGTAGACCTATACTCCCCCTTTCATTTGTAGAGCGTTGGTTAAATAATTAATATTCTTCTCTCAAGGACTTTTTATAAATCTCATCATTAATAAAAACAGACATTCAATTAGCAACCAAAGCTTGATAGCCAATTTTGTCATCATAACAGTC
Organism: Oncorhynchus mykiss; assembly: GCF_013265735.2. Taxonomy (NCBI): domain Eukaryota; kingdom Metazoa; phylum Chordata; class Actinopteri; order Salmoniformes; family Salmonidae; genus Oncorhynchus; species Oncorhynchus mykiss. The sequence goes on along the minus strand of NC_048568.1, from coordinate 41,164,884 downwards.
TCTCTCTCTCTCTCTCTCTCTCTCTCTCTCTCTCTCTCTCTCTCTCTCTCTCTCTCTCTCTCTCTCTCTCTCTCTCTCAGCTGGAGGGATGGTGTGAGAGGGAGGGAAAAATTAACTAATTTCATTCATCTCGTTGTCATCCTTTTTCAAGTGGCTGCTAATAAGTACAAATTAATATGATTAATCAAATTGACTGCATCAACTCATTCCAGGTTTTCAAAGGCGAGAGGGTGTGTTGAGGTGATAGGGAGGGAAGAGAGGATGAAGAGAGGAGAGGACAGAAGAACCTTGTCATGTATTGTCATGTTGTGTGTTTCTGTCCTTTCCCTTCACCCTGTCTCCCTCTGCTGGTCGTTATTAGGTTACCTTTTCTCCCCCGCTTTCCCCCAGCTGTTCCTTGTCTCCTCCTAACTACCCATTCACCCCGTTTCCCACCTGTTCCCTTTTTCCCTCTGATTAGGTCCTCTATATCTCTCTCTGTTTTTGTTCCTGTCCTTGTCGGATTCTTGTTTGTTGTGTTTCATGCCTGAGCCAGACTATCGTCATGTTTGCTGTAACCTTGTCCTGTCCTGTCGGAATCTGCCGGTCTATCTGAGCCTACCTATGTTTGGTTATTAAAGAAGCTCTGTTTAAGTTAGTTCGCTTTTGGGTCCTCATTCACTCACCGTAACAGAAGAATCCGACCAAGAATGGACCCAGCGACTTCGGATCCTCTCCACTCAGCCGTCGAGATCCAGGGAGCGATGCTAGGCAGACACGAGCAGGAATTGTCTGCTGCTCGACATGCCGTTGAGACCCTGGCCACCCAAGTCTCCAACCTCACAGAACAGGTTCACCATCTCCGCCTCGATCCACCGGCCACTTCCAGGGCTTTCGAATCTCCGGAGCCCAGAATCAATAACCCGCCGTGTTACTCTGGGGAGCCCACTGAATGCCGCTCGTTCCTCACCCAGTGTGATATTGTGTTTTCTCTCCAGCCCAACACTTACGCCAGGAGCACTGCTCGTGTCGCCTACGTCATATCTCTCCTTACTGGACGGGCTCGTGAGTGGGGCACGGCAATCTGGGAGGCAAGGGCTGAGTGTACTAACCAGTATCAGGACTTTAAGGAGGAGATGATACGGGTTTTTGATCGATCTGTTTTTGGGGAGGAGGCTTCCAGGGCCCTGTCTTCCCTATGTCAAGGCAATCGATCCATAACAGACTACTCTATTGAGTTTCGCACTCTTGCTGCCTCCAGTGGCTGGAACGAGCCGGCTTTGCTCGCTCGTCTTCTGGAGGGTCTCCGCGCAGAGGTAAAGGATGAGATTCTCTCCCGGGAGGTTCCTTCCAGCGTGGATTCCTTGATTGAACTCGCTATTCGCATTGAGCGACGGGTTGATCTTCGTCACCGAGCTCGTGGAAAGGAGCTCGCGTTCTCCGTTGCCCCCCTCTCCGCATCACTACCATCTTCCTCTGCCGGCTCGGGAGCTGAGCCTATGCAGCTGGGAGGTATCCGTATCTCGACTAAGGAGAGGGAACGGAGAATCACCAACCGCCTCTGTCTCTATTGCGGTTCTGCTGGTCATTTTGTCACTTCATGTCCAGTAAAAGCCAGAGCTCATCAGTAAGCGGAGGGCTACTGGTGAGCGCTACTACTCCTGTCTCTCCTTCAAGATCCTGCACTACCTTGTCGGTCCATCTACGCTGGACCGGTTCGTCAGCTTCCTGCAGTGCCTTAATAGACTCTGGGGCGGAGGGCTGTTTTATGGACGAGACCTGGGCTCGGGAACATGACATTCCTCTCAGACAGTTAAGGGAGTCCACGGCCTTGTTCGCCCTGGATGGTAGTCCTCTCCCCAGGATTCAGCGTGAGACGCTACCTTTAACCCTCACTGTTTCTGGTAATCATAGCGAAACCATTTCTTTTTTGATTTTTCGTTCACCTTTTACACCTGTTGTTTTGGGCCATCCCTGGCTAGTTTGTCATAATCCTTCCATTAATTGGTCTAGTAATTCTATCCTCTCCTGGAACGTCTCTTGTCATGTGAAATGTTTAATGTCTGCTATCCCTCCTGTTTCCTCTGTCTCTTCTTCACAGGAGGAGCCTGGTGATTTGACAGGGGTGCCGGAGGAATATCACGATCTGCGCACGGTGTTCAGTCGGTCCAGGGCCACCTCTCTTCCTCCACACCGGTCGTATGATTGTAGTATTGATCTCCTTCCGGGAACCACTCCCCCCCGGGGTAGACTATACTCTCTGTCGGCTCCCGAACGTAAGGCTCTCGAGGATTATTTGTCTGTAGCTCTTGACGCCGGTACCATAGTCCCCTCCTCCTCTCCCGCCGGAGCGGGGGGGTTTTTTGTCAAGAAGAAGGACGGGTCTCTGCGCCCCTGCATAGATTATCGAGGGCTGAATGACATAACAGTTAAGAATCGTTATCCGCTTCCTCTTATGTCTTCAGCCTTCGAGATCCTGCAGGGAGCCAGGTTTTTCACTAAGTTGGACCTTCGTAACGCTTACCATCTCGTGCGCATCAGGGAGGGGGACGAGTGGAAGACGGCGTTTAACACTCCGTTAGGGCACTTTGAATACCGGGTTCTTCCTTTCGGCCTCGCTAACGCTCCAGCTGTCTTTCAGGCATTAGTCAATGATGTCCTGAGAGACATGCTGAACATCTTTGTTTTCGTTTACCTTGACGATATCCTGATTTTTTCACCGTCACTCCAGATTCATCTTCAGCACGTTCGACGTGTCCTCCAGCGCCTTTTAGAGAATTGTCTTTTTGTGAAGGCTGAGAAGTGCACTTTTCATGCCTCCTCCGTCACATTTCTCGGTTCTGTTATTTCCGCTGAAGGCATTAAGATGGATCCCGCTAAGGTCCAAGCTGTCATTGATTGGCCCGCTCCTAAGTCACGCGTCGAGCTGCAGCGCTTTCTCGGCTTCGCGAACTTCTATCGTCGTTTCATCCGTAATTTCGGTCAGGTGGCAGCTCCTCTCACAGCCCTTACTTCTGTCAAGACGTGCTTTAAGTGGTCCGTTTCCGCCCAGGGAGCTTTTGATCTCCTCAAGAATCGTTTTACATCCGCTCCTATCCTTGTTACACCTGACGTCTCTAGACAGTTCGTTGTCGAGGTTGACGCGTCAGAGGTGGGCGTGGGAGCCATTCTTTCTCAGCGCTCCCTCTCTGACGACAAGGTCCACCCATGCGCGTATTTTTCTCATCGCCTGTCCCCGTCGGAACGTAACTATGATGTGGGAAACCGCGAACTGCTCGCCATCCGGTTAGCCCTAGGCGAATGGCGACAGTGGTTGGAGGGGGCGACCGTTCCTTTTGTCGTTTGGACTGACCATAGGAACCTTGAGTACATCCGTTCTGCCAAACGACTTAATGCGCATCAGGCGCGTTGGGCGCTGTTTTTCGCTCGTTTCGAGTTCGTGATTTCTTATCGTCCGGGCTCTAAGAACACCAAGCCTGATGCTTTATCTCGTCTCTTCAGTTCTTCAGTAGCCTCCACTGACCCCGAGGGGATTCTCCCTGAGGGGCGTGTTGTCGGGTTGACTGTCTGGGGAATTGAGAGGCAGGTAAAGCAAGCGCTCACTCACACTCCGTCGCCGCGCGCTTGTCCTAGGAACCTTCTTTTCGTTCCCGTTCCTACTCGTCTGGCCGTTCTTCAGTGGGCTCACTCTGCCAAGTTAGCCGGCCACCCTGGCGTTCGGGGTACGCTTGCTTCCATTCGCCAGCGTTTTTGGTGGCCCACCCGGGAGCATGACACGCGTCGTTTCGTGGCTGCTTGTTCGGTCTGCGCGCAGACTAAGTCCGGTAACTCCCCTCCTGCCGGCCGTCTCAGGCCGCTTCCCATTCCCTCTCGACCGTGGTCTCACATCGCCTTAGATTTTGTCACCGGACTGCCTTCGTCAGCGGGGAAGACTGTTATTCTTACGGTTGTCGATAGGTTCTCTAAGGCGGCTCATTTCATTCCCCTTGCTAAGCTTCCTTCTGCTAAAGAGACGGCACAAATCATCATCGAGAATGTTTTCAGAATTCATGGCCTTCCGTCAGACGTCATTTCGGACAGAGGTCCGCAATTCACGTCTCAATTTTGGAGGGAGTTTTGCCGTTTGATTGGGGCTTCCGTCAGTCTCTCTTCCGGCTTTCACCCCCAGTCTAACGGTCAAGCAGAACGGGCCAATCAGACTATTGGTCGCATCTTACGCAGTCTTTCTTTTCGCAACCCTGCGTCTTGGTCAGAACAGCTCCCCTGGGCAGAATACGCCCACAACTCGCTTCCTTCGTCTGCGACCGGGCTATCTCCTTTTCAGAGTAGCCTCGGGTACCAGCCTCCGCTGTTCTCATCTCAGCTCGCCGAGTCCAGCGTCCCCTCCGCTCAGGCTTTTGTCCAACGTTGCGAGCGCACCTGGAAGAGGGTCAGGTCTGCACTTTGCCGTTATAGGACGCAGACTGTGAGGGCTGCTAATAAGCGTAGAACTAAGAGTCCTAGATATTGTCGCGGTCAGAGAGTTTGGCTCTCCACTCAGAACCTTCCCCTTAAGACGGCTTCTCGCAAGTTGACCCCGCGGTTCATTGGTCCGTTCCGTATTTCTCGGGTCATTAATCCTGTCGCAGTTCGACTTCTTCTTCCGCGATACCTTCGTCGCGTCCACCCGGTCTTCCATGTCTCCTGTATTAAGCCCGTTCTTCGCGCCCCCGCTCGTCTTCCCCCCCCCCCCCTCATCCTTGTCGAGGGCGCACCCATCTACAGGGTCCGCAGGATTTTGGACATGCGTCCTCGGGGCCGTGGTCACCAGTACCTCGTTGATTGGGAGGGGTACGGTCCTGAGGAGAGGAGTTGGGTTCCCTCTCGGGACGTGCTGGACCGTGCGCTGATCGAGGATTTCCTCCGTTGCCGCCAGGTTTCCTCCTCGAGTGCGCCAGGAGGCGCTCGGTGAGTGGGGGGGTACTGTCATGTATTGTCATGTTGTGTGTTTCTGTCCTTTCCCTTCACCCTGTCTCCCTCTGCTGGTCGTTATTAAGTTACCTTTTCTCCCCCGCTTTCCCCCAGCTGTTCCTTGTCTCCTCCTAACTACCCATTCACCCCGTTTCCCACCTGTTCCCTTTTTCCCTCTGATTAGGTCCTCTATATCTCTCTCTGTTTTTGTTCCTGTCCTTGTCGGATTCTTGTTTGTTGTGTTTCATGCCTGAGCCAGACTATCGTCATGTTTGCTGTAACCTTGTCCTGTCCTGTCGGAATCTGCCGGTCTATCTGAGCCTACCTATGTTTGGTTATTAAAGAAGCTCTGTTTAAGTTAGTTCGCTTTTGGGTCCTCATTCACTCACCGTAACAAACCTATCCCACAAAATGACACCACAATTGGGCATTAAACCATCAGTGGAAACAACACCCAGATGACGATGAGACCTGGGAGAGCAGATATCTGTACAGCTTTAATCTTTATTGTTTATTTTAATTATATATTTTCTTCTACCCCCATTCAAAGCTCTTCCTATTTGACTTAAAGACAATTCAAATATCAGATACGCACACTTTAACTGGATCTACATTGTGTTATATTGCAATAAGCATCAGACACCTTTTAATGTATATGTTATTCGCCCTTTGGCTTCATTTCCCCCAATCAGAATATACTATAGGCCTATACCATTCTCAGTGAGGATATATTAGCCTGTTCTTTTGTTCTTTTGTTCTGACATCGGATGAATCGGCTAGGGAGGGAAATAAAGCAGCATCACTATTAGACTGAACATGTTATTGTAAACAGAGTTTGTGTAACGGATGTGAAACGGCTAGCTAGCTTAGTTAGCGGTGGTGCGCGCTAAATAGCGTTTCAATCGGTGACGTCACTCGCTCTGAGACCTTGAAGTAGTGGTTCCCCCTTTGCTCTGCAAGGGCCGCGGCTTTTGTGGAGCGATGGGTAACGATGCTTCGTGGGTGACTGTTGTTGATGTGTGCAGAGGGTCCCTGGTTCGCGCCCGGGCATGGGCGAGGGGACGGTCTAAAGTTATACTGTTACAGATGTATACTTATTAAAATATAAATATGTACTACATACTCATACTGAACATAATGTATCAGCTTCATCTTATCAGAACGGCATCGTTACAGGTGATGTTCTCTGTTAATCAGCTTCATCTTATCAGAACGGCATCGTTACAGGTGATGTTCTCTGTTAATCAGCTTCATCTTATCAGAACGGCATCGTTACAGGTGATGTTCTCTGTTAATCAGCTTCATCTTATCAGAACGGCATCGTTAAAGGTGATGTTCTCTGTTAATCAGCTTCATCTTATCAGAACGGCATCGTTACAGGTGATGTTCTCTGTTAATCAGCTTCATCTTATCAGAACGGCATCGTTACAGGTGATGTTCTCTGTTAATCAGCTTCATCTTATCAGAACGGCATCGTTAAAGGTGATGTTCTCTGTTAATCAGCTTCATCTTATCAGAACGGCATCGTTACAGGTGATGTTCTCTGTTAATCAGCTTCATCTTATCAGAACGGCATCGTTACAGGTGATGTTCTCTGTTAATCAGCTTCATCTTATCAGAACGGCATCGTTAAAGGTGATGTTCTCTGTTAATCAGCTTCATCTTATCAGAACGGCATCGTTAAAGGTGATGTTCTCTGTTAATCAGCTTCATCTTATCAGAACGGCATCGTTAAAGGTGATGTTCTCTGTTAATCAGCTTCATCTTATCAGAACGGCATCGTTAAAGGTGATGTTCTCTGTTAATCAGCTTCATCTTATCAGAACGGCATCGTTACAGGTGATGTTCTCTGTTAATCAGCTTCATCTTATCAGAACGGCATCGTTAAAGGTGATGTTCTCTGTTAATCAGCTTCATCTTATCAGTACGGCATCGTTAAAGGTGATGTTCTCTGTTAATCAGCTTCATCTTATCAGAACGGCATCGTTACAGGTGATGTTCTCTGTTAATCAGCTTCATCTTATCAGAACGGCATCGTTAAAGGTGATGTTCTCTGTTAATCAGCTTCATCTTATCAGAACGGCATCGTTACAGGTGATGTTCTCTGTTAATCAGCTTCATCTTATCAGAACGGCATCGTTAAAGGTGATGTTCTCTGTTAATCAGCTTCATCTTATCAGAACGGCATCGTTACAGGTGATGTTCTCTGTTAATCAGCTTCATCTTATCAGAACGGCATCGTTACAGGTGATGTTCTCTGTTAATCAGCTTCATCTTATCAGAACGGCATCGTTACAGGTGATGTTCTCTGTTAATCAGCTTCATCTTATCAGAACGGCATCGTTAAAGGTGATGTTCTCTGTTAATCAGCTTCATCTTATCAGAACGGCATCGTTACAGGTGATGTTCTCTGTTAATCAGCTTCATCTTATCAGAACGGCATCGTTACAGGTGATGTTCTCTGTTAATCAGCTTCATCTTATCAGAACGGCATCGTTACAGGTGATGTTCTCTGTTAATCAGCTTCATCTTATCAGAACGGCATCGTTACAGGTGATGTTCTCTGTTAATCAGCTTCATCTTATCAGAACGGCATCGTTACAGGTGATGTTCTCTGTTAATCAGCTTCATCTTATCAGAACGGCATCGTTACAGGTGATGTTCTCTGTTAATCAGCTTCACCATTATAACCAGGTGATTAAGGAGCAGCTCGTATTGCTGCTGTGCTACACTGTATATTGGTATTATCTTTCAGATCCTCTGTCTCCTAATTGGAGAATTGAGGGCATTACAGACTAGATACAGACCAGACAATCTGGGGCGGAATACCAAATGCCACCCTAGCTATTCCTTATATGGTACACTACCCTGGTCAAAGGAAGTGCACTATATGGGGAATATGGTGCAAATTGGGACGTAGTTCTGGGTTCGATTGGAGAGGAGGAGAGCAGAGGAGAGGAGTTGAGAGGAGAGCTTGGAATGCTGCTGACAGTCGAGAAAGAGAGAGAGAGAGAGAGAGAGAGAGAGGGGAGAGAGAGAGAGAGAGAGAGAGAGAGAGAGAGAGAGAGAGAGGGGGAGAGAGAGAGAGAGAGAGAGAGAGAGAGAGAGAGAGAGGGAGAGAGAGAAGAGCAGAGAGAGAGAGAGAGAGAGAGAGAAGGGAGGCTTTTAAATGTCACACCAATTAATCTATCCAGCCATCAAACAATATTCTGGAAAACAAAGTCAGAGGCTGATCAATCGGCATCACTCTTCCCCTCACAGGGTTATGGGAAAATTGATTTGTCAAACAAAGCAAAGCGTTTTGAAAGCATCCAGCCAGGGAACAACCATGGAGACATGGGCATGTGCTGAATCCATTAGACTGCGTTGAACATTTTGTTTAACGTAGGATTTTCATCACAGGAGAAAATGCACCGTCCTCAATATTGTATAACTGTCACATTTTAAGTGTTTGAAATTGTTCAAACAGCTCTGGAAAGGGTTGTGCTGTTAAGTATCCATTACGCTGTACTATTCTGCTCTATAATACTACACACTTGTAGACGTTTCACTTCTAGACACCATTAGGAACACAACACATACTAATTTGGTCAGAAATGACCAGGAAATATAAAATATGGATATTGTTTACAAAAAAAATGATCTGACTTTTCACATTTCTTCCATACATCACTCAAATACAGGTAACTGTAAAAAATAATGACAACATTTGAGGAGATGAGGGATACAAAGTATATTGAAAAGCCGGTGATTCCACACAAGTGAGTTCATTAATAAATTAACATGCTTAGGGGTCATGTATAAAAATGGGCAGACCATTATTTTGTTTATTCCATATATCACACAAATACTATATCACAGTGGTATAGTGTACCCTATACCAGAAGATACAAAGGCCTACTCTTCTAAGCTGTAATGGCATATCCTGCTATTCAATACAGCACTGCCCTAAACTGCACCATGCTATTTCCTGGCCTGCCCATGCTATTCTTTATCCCCCCGTGCTATTCTCTATCCCCCCATGCTATTCCCTGGCCTGCCCATGCTATTCCCTGGCCCCCCTATGCTACACAGTCTAGTGTTCTAATCGAAACAGAACTGTATCAGTGTGCCCGTCATGCTTTTTAAAGGAGAGAGAGCTCAGCTTCCTTCCTGTTTAGGGATTCCTCCTCCCTCCACTGCATCCCTCCTCCCCATTCCCCCCTCCATCCCACCCTCCACCCCACTCCCCCCTCCATCCCACCCTCCACCCCATTACCCCCTCCATCCCACCCTCCACCCCATTCCCCCCTCCATCCCACCCACCACCCCACTCCCCCCTCCACCCCATTCCCCCCTCCATCCCACCTCCCCATTCCCCGCTCCATCCCTCCCTCCATCCCTCCCTCCACCCACCTCCCCATTCCCCCCTCCTTCCCTCCCCATTCCCCCCTCCTTCCCTCCCTCCATCCCTCCTCCCCATTCCCTGCTCCTTCCCTCCCTCCACCCACCTCCCCATTCCCCCCTCCTTCCCTCCCTCCATCCCTCCTCCCCATTCCCCGCTCCTTCCCTCCCTCCACACTCCTCCACATTCCCCGCTCCATCCCACCTCCCCATTCCCCCCTCCATCCCACCTCCCCATTCCCCCCTCCTTCCCTCCCTCCACCCTCCTCCCCATTCCCTGCTCCATCCCTTGACAATGTATCTGTATCCCTCCCTAAAGGCCAGAGCTCGTAGTGTGACCTTGTCTTCCATCAGGGAGGGCGTCCCGTCTTGAGAGTATAAAAAGCTGGGCCAGCGTCCAAAATTGCCCCCTATTCCCTATATCCCTCAAACTCAACTCTGGACCTCCAAGCCAGGTCCACTGCATTATTTCCACTGTTGCCCTCTAATCAGGGACTGATTTAGACCTGGGACTACAGGTGTGTGCAATTAATTATCAGGTAGAACAGAAAAGCAGCAGGCTCCGGACCTCGTAGGGTCAGAGTTTAGTACCCCTGCCCTATATAGTGCATAGGGATTTGGTCAAAAGTAGAGCACTATATAGGGAATAGGGTGCCATTTATTCTCTGTTTAACACCCCTTTAATGTCATCATGAAATATGAGGTCATTAGGAGATATTAAAACACTGCTGACAAACTCATTAACAGGAGACATTAAACGGGGCGGGGGTTGATTAATCCGCTTTAACGATTATTTTTAAGTGGTTCTGGTTTAAACTTAATACAGATTTACTGGGGATCTAACTGAAGACAAAACAGTAACACTGTGTGAAGGGTAGGGAGTCGAGAGGCCCTGAAGGGCAAGATAAAGTCGTTGGCGTTTGACCACAGCATGCGTCCTCTCTCCTTCAATCCCTTTTAGCTGAACTTCAAAGTCTCAAGGGGAACCAAAGTGATTTCCAAATCATCCCAACACTCCTACATTTTGTTAGTGGTTCAGACTTCTGTGATGGAGATCATTAGAAATATACCTATTTTAAAGGTATTCAACAAAGGCTGCACACACACACACAGGTTTTTTTGTAAGCCATCTCTCAGACCTTCAAAGCGCAATTATCTGATCCAAACTATTTTGTTTTGACCCAATAATTTACTGTTTGACCCAATAATCTATCTGATTGGTTCCAACAAAAAAAAACATTTTCTCGTCATGTTGTTTTGGACTACTGAAATCTGATTGTGGCATATGAGGTCTGTGTATTTATGTAGAAATGTCACCCTCTTGTGGAATGGAAAAATAACAACAATTTGATTGATCCGGAAATGATGTATTCATGACGTACATCCGTCATACCAACCAATCGGCGTGTACGTTTCCCACGTCTCCCTCCACAACCAGCTAGTTAGCTTTCTAGCTAAAGGATACGGAACCCGAAAACCAAGGCGAACAACGCATTTTCTTTAATTTGTTAACGTTTACTGATACAACAAACGCGATCAATAATCAGCGTTTGTTTACGGTTTGTAACGCACGTAAAAACGTACCTCTATATCGAGGGTAGCGTCGCATTACCTTGTATTTTTCACTGCGCCGGTTTTATGTGAGCACAAAGGCCCACACAAGCCCGCTGTTTCCAAGCATGTATCCCTGGGGTACTAACTACGGCGGTGGCCATCAACCACCTTCGCAGCAGAACTTCGGCGCGCCGTCTCCTCAAGGCGAAGGCTTCGCAGGTGGATTCGGGAGTTATGGAGCCGCTACGCCCGCAGCGGCACCCGGTTCCACGTTCAACAGCCTGCGGGAGCAGCATCTCCAGCAGATGCAGCAGCTACAACAGCTCCACCATAAACAGCTCCAATCCGTGCTGCACCACGACAGGAACGTAGATGCAAACCCCTATGGCGGCGGTGGTACTGCGGCCGAATCGTGGCAAGGCAGTTCGGGATATGGGTATGGTTCAACGGGGGCCGGTGCCCCTTCCCCTTATCAAGATGAGTATCAGACCATGCAAGCCGGTCCGCCCGGACCACAGCAGCCGCCGCTACCGCCACAGTCCCCGCAGTCCAAGGAGGCCCAGCCTCCCCCACCAGATTCGACCCTCCCGGTGCCCACTCAGAACAATGGTACTCCAGCGACTAAAGAGGTAAACACGAAAGAATCTTTGGCCTCGAAAGACCAGGCACATTCCTCTGGGTCGGAGGAGGAAAAGCCCGATTTTACGTCAATGTCGCTCCAGGTAATATCTTGGATGTGTATTTCACATTGCTGCAGTAGGTCTGCTTTCCACGACGGCATGCAAACGTACCCGTACTTCATCTCAGGAATGACGAGAATGTACCTTATATGATTTGTAATTTACTCATATTGCATCGGGAAGTCGTTGTTTCTGCGTGCTATTGTCATAGCCTGACCCCAGATTTGTTAAAGTTGTATATAGCAAGCTCCTATGATTTATCACTGACCGTAGGAGTCTGCAAAACAGCACAAACAGATCTGGGACCATGCTAGTAGTGTTGTTAGTTTCTAAATGTATTGTGATCTTCTCATCACCCATCTTCTTGCATGAGATAAGCCTACTTATCATTCCCCCAATCATCTCTCAGAGCAGGGTTTTAACTATAACACAATAGTAGCTATGTTTATTCCATCATATTTACAACAAGCAGGAAGGGAAAGGGGGCTGCACATCCTAATCAGAGTGTCTAAAATTGTCATGTTGATGTGATGTTTGTTGTTGTCATCCAGGAACAGCAGCAGTATTGGTACAAGCAGCATCTCCAGAATCTGCAGAGGCTGAAAGTCGAGAAGGCCAAACAGGGTCAGGGTGATGGCCCAACGCCCCGGCCCCACTCGACAGCCGCGCCTCCCCCTCCATCGGAACCCCCTAAGAACGCCCCTCCACCACCCCCACCCAAAGAGGAGCCCCCGCCACCACCTCCACCGGAGGACAAAACGGTAAAGGAGAAACCTGACCGTTTCACATGTCTGAGATTCTAATTGTTCGTAAATATATTGGTCTGTGAGACATATCCCATTTATAGCAGACGATGTGTTACCTGTAAAAAAAAACACAACAAAATTAATTAGTGGGATTTTTCTCTGTATGAAAGGGATACTGCTGACAAACGCAATCTTCTCCACACAATCGTCTCCCGAGAGTCTGATATGTTTTGAAATTCAATATCTTCAGAATGTAATCGGACTGTGGTAACGATCCAGTGATATGGTAGGTATTCACGTGTCGGTTTACCAATGTCACAGGGAAAAAATACAAATAATTGAATGGGAATGTTATTTAAGCTTCCTCGCGCTACAGAAACAAAGACAGAGGCTCTCGCCCCTGTGTGAAGTTCTGGTAGTGTGGACAAGGCTGAAGGACTCTACGTAAACGTAGCGTGGACAAGGCTGAAGGACTAAATGTAGCGTGGACAAGGCTGAAGGACTCTACGTAAACGTAGCGTGGACAAGGCTGAAGGACTAAATGTAGCGTGGACAAGGCTGAAGGACTCTACGTAAATGTAGCGTGGACAAGGCTGAAGGACTCTACGTAAATGTAGCGTGGACAAGGCTGAAGGACTAAATGTAGCGTGGACAAGGCTGAAGGACTAAATGTAGCGTGGACAAGGCTGAAGGACTCTACGTAAATGTAGCGTGGACAAGGCTGAAGGACTCTACGTAAATGTAGCGTGGACAAGGCTGAAGGACTCTACGTAAACGTAGCGTGGACAAGGCTGAAGGACTAAATGTAGCGTGGACAAGGCTGAAGGACTAAATGTAGCGTGGACAAGGCTGAAGGACTAAATGTAGCGTGGACAATGCTGAAGGACGTAAACGTAGCGTGGAAAAGGCTGAAGGACTCTACGTAAACGTAGCGTGGACAAGGCTGAAGGACTCTTCGTAAACGTAGCGTGGACAAGGCTGAAGGACTCTTCGTAAACGTAGCGTGGACAAGGCTGAAGGACTCTTCGTAAACGTAGCGTGGACAAGGCTGAAGGACTCTTCGTAAACGTAGCGTGGACAAGGCTGAAGGACTCTTCGTAAACGTAGCGTGGACAAGGCTGAAGGACTCTTCGTAAACGTAGCATGGACAAGGCTGAAGGACTCTTCGTAAACGTAGCGTGGACATTGCTGAAGGACTAAACGTAGCGTGGACATTGCTGAATGACTAAACGTAGCGTGGACATTGCTGAAGGACTCTACGTAAATGTAGCGTGGACAAGGCTGAAGGACTCTACGTAAACGTAGCGTGGACATTGCTGAAGGACTCTACGTAAACGTAGCGTGGACAAGGCTGAAGGACTCTTCGTAAACGTAGCGTGGACAAGGCTGAAGGACTAAATGTAGCGTGGACATTGCTGAAGGACTCTACGTAAATGTAGCGTGGACAAGGCTGAAGGACTCTACGTAAACGTAGCGTGGACATTGCTGAAGGACTCTACGTAAACGTAGCGTGGACAAGGCTGAAGGACTCTTCGTAAACGTAGCGTGGACAAGGCTGAAGGACTCTTCGTAAACGTAGCGTGGACAAGGCTGAAGGACTCTTCGTAAACGTAGCATGGACAAGGCTGAAGGACTCTTCGTAAACGTAGCGTGGACATTGCTGAAGGACTAAACGTAGCGTGGACATTGCTGAATGACTAAACGTAGCGTGGACAAGGCTGAAGGACTCTACGTAAACGTAGCGTAGACAAGGCTGAAGGACTCTTCGTAAACGTAGCGTGGACAAGGCTGAAGGACTCTACGTAAACGTAGCGTGGACATTGCTGAAGGACGCTACGTAAACGTAGCGTGGACAAGGCTGAAGGACTCTACGTAAACGTAGCGTAGACAAGGCTGAAGGACTCTACGTAAACGTAGCGTGGACAAGGCTGAAGGACTCTTCGTAAACGTAGCGTGGACAAGGCTGAAGGACTCTACGTAAACGTAGCGTGGACAAGGCTGAAGGACTCTACGTAAACGTAGCGTGGACAAGGCTGAAGGACTAAATGTAGCGTGGACATTGCTGAATGACTAAACGTAGCGTGGACAAGGCTGAAGGACTCTACGTAAACGTAGCGTAGACAAGGCTGAAGGACTCTTCGTAAACGTAGCGTGGACAAGGCTGAAGGACTCTACGTAAACGTAGCGTGGACATTGCTGAAGGACTCTACGTAAACGTAGCGTGGACAAGGCTGAAGGACTCTTCGTAAACGTAGCGTGGACAAGGCTGAAGGACTCTACGTAAACGTAGCGTGGACATTGCTGAAGGACTCTACGTAAACGTAGCGTGGACAAGGCTGAAGGACTAAACGTAGCGTGGACAAGGCTGAAGGACTAAATGTAGCATGGACAAGGCTGAAGGACTAAATGTAGCGTGGACAAGGCTGAAGGACTCTTCGTAAACGTAGCGTGGACAAGGCTGAAGGACTCTTCGTAAACGTAGCGTGGACAAGGCTGAAGGACTCTTCGTAAACGTAGCGTGGACAAGGCTGAAGGACTCTTCGTAAATGTAGCATGGACAAGGCTGAAGGACTCTTCGTAAATGTAGCGTGGACAAGGCTGAAGGACTAAATGTAGCGTGGACATTGCTGAAGGACTCTACGTAAATGTAGCGTGGACAAGGCTGAAGGACTCTACGTAAATGTAGCGTGGACAAGGCTGAAGGACTCTACGTAAACGTAGCGTGGACAAGGCTGAAGGACTAAATGTAGCGTGGACATTGCTGAAGGACTCTACGTAAATGTAGCGTGGACAAGGCTGAAGGACTCTACGTAAACGTAGCGTGGACAAGGCTGAAGGACTAAATGTAGCGTGGACAAGGCTGAAGGACTCTTCGTAAACGTAGCGTCAAAGCTTCATCTTCGTCGCTCTCTGCGTAGTTCTACGTACTAATATTTGTAACAGATCGTGTTATGATGATCCGTTGCTCTGTTTGCGTAGACTTTGTGGAGCCCTTAACTCCTCCAAGGCTTCCTTACTTAGTTAGTTTGGGTTAACTTTACTACAAGGTACACTCCTCTCCACCTGCAGCCTGCACCCCTAGCCCAGGACCCAGCAGAGGCGGCCCGGCTGAAGCAGCTCCAGAGTGCAGCGGCCCAGTGGCAGCAGGCCCAGCAGCAGAGAGCTGGCTACCAGTACCAAGCACTGATGCGGCACCATGCTCAGCTACAGGTCATCCTCAACCAGTACCAGCAGTGTATCCAACAACCTGCACAGCTCGAGGTAAGTAAGGATCCACTGACACAATATTATTTCCATCCTTTCTAACTAGGACACTGTCTAACTAGGACACTGTCTAACTATGTCTAACTAGGACACTGTCTAACTATGTCTAACTAGGACACTGTCTAACTATGTCTAACTAGGACACTGTCTAACTATGTCTAACTAGGACACTGTCTAACTATGTCTAACTAGGACTATGTTTAACTAGGTCTAACTAGGACTATGTTTAACTAGGTCTAACTAGGACTAGGTCTAACTAGGACTAGGTCTAACTATGTCTAACTAGGACTATGTCTAACTAGGACTATGTCTAACTAGGACACTGTCTAACTATGTCTAACTAGGACACTGTCTAACTAGGACACTGTCTAACTAGGACACTGTCTAACTAGGACACTGTCTAACTAGGACACTGTCTAACTATGTCTAACTAGGACACTGTCTAACTATGTCTAACTAGGACACTGTCTAACTAGGACTAACTAGGACACTGTCTAACTAGGACTAACTAGGACTATGTCTAACTAGGGACTATGTCTAACTATATCTAACTAGGACTATGTCTAACTTGGACTATGTCTAACTATGTCTAACTAGGACTATGTCTAACTATGTCTAACTAGGACTATGTCTAACTAACTGTCTAACTATGTCTAACTAGGACTATGTCTAACTAGGTCTAACTAGGACTATGTTTAACTAGGTCTAACTAGGACTATGTTTAACTAGGTCTAACTAGGACTATGTTTAACTAGGTCTAACTAGGACTAGGTCTAACTAGGACTAGGTCTAACTAGGACTAGGTCTAACTATGTCTAACTAGGACTAGGTCTAACTAGGACTAACTAGGACTAGGTCTAACTATGTCTAACTAGGACTATGTCTAACTAGGACTATGTCTAACTAGGACTAGGTCTAACTAGGACTATGTCTAACTATGTCTAACTAGGACTATGTCTATGTCTAACTATGTCTAACTAGGACTATGTCTAACTAGGACTATGTCTAACTAGGTCTAACTAGGACTATGTTTAACTAGGTCTAACTAGGACTAGGTCTAACTAGGACTAGGTCTAACTAGGACTAGGTCTAACTATGTCTAACTAGGACTATGTCTAACTAGGACTATGTCTAACTAGGACACTGTCTAACTATGTCTAACTAGGACTATGTCTAACTAGGACTATGTCTAACTAGGTCTATGTTTAACTAGGTCTAACTAGGACTAGGTCTAACTAGGACTAGGTCTAACTATATCTAACTAGGACTATGTCTAACTAGGACTATGTCTAACTATGTCTAACTAGGACTATGTCTAACTATGTCTAACTAGGACTATGTTTAACTAGGTCTAACTAGGACTAGGTCTAACTAGGACTAGGTCTAACTATATCTAACTAGGACTATGTCTAACTAGGACTATGTCTAACTATGTCTAACTAGGACTATGTCTAACTATGTCTAACTAGGACTATGTCTAACTATGTCTAACTAGGACTATGTCTAACTATGTCTAACTAGGACTAGGTCTAACTATATCTAACTAGGACTATGTCTAACTAGGACTATGTCTAACTAGGACTATGTCTAACTATGTCTAACTAGGACTATGTCTAACTATGTCTAACTAGGACTATGTCTAACTAGGAGAACTAGGTCTTACTGGACCTAGGACTACTGCTTCCACCAGGATCTAACAGCTGTATACAAGGTGGTGGTCTGTTCAGCTAGTGTAATGCTAGTGTAATGCTAAGAGCAGTCGACTTTATTTGCACAGCGTCTTGCATTGATAAAATAAAATACAATTTTGGAGTGAGCATAGAGGGCATCATCGTATCGTGCATACTCTTTGCTCCTGTCAAAGTGTGCGTTGTCTCTTTGCTCCTGTCGAAGTGTGCGTTGTCTCTTTGCTCCTGTCGAAGTGTGCGTTGTCCCTTTGCTCCTGTCGAAGTGTGCGTTGTCCCTTTGCTCCTGTCGAAGTGTGCGTTGTCCCTTTGCTCCTGTCGAAGTGTGCGTTGTCCCTTTGCTCCTGTCGAAGTGTGCGTTGTACCTTTGCTCCTGTCGAAGTGTGCGTTGTCCCTTTGCTCCTGTCGAAGTGTGCGTTGTCTCTTTGCTCCTGTCGAAGTGTGCGTTGTACCTTTGCTCCTGTCGAAGTGTGCGTTGTCCCTTTGCTCCTGTCGAAGTGTGCGTTGTCCCTTTGCTCCTGTCGAAGTGTGCGTTGTCTCTTTGCTGTCAGGGCATTTTGTAGTGTCATTTTGAAAAACGAAGCCTGTTCTATTCTCCTCAATGTCCTCCCCCGTGTAGACGATGTCTATGGCCATGCAGCTGAGTCACTATGAGAAGCAGCAGCAGCAGTTTGACCCGGTGTTTGGAGACTGGGGCCGCACCTTCAGCCAGTGGCAAGAGCAGTTCCAGTCCTACCCACATAAAGACCAGCTACAGGACTACGAGTTACAGTGGAAACAGTGGCAGGAACAGATGAACTCTACCTCAGCACACCTACAGGTACAGTACAACCAGACAAACTCCACCTCAGCACACCTACAGGTACAACCAGACAAACTCCACCTCAGCACACCTACAGGTACAGTACAACCAGACAAACTCCACCTCAGCACACCTACAGGTACAGTACAACCAGACAAACTCCACCTCAGCACACCTACAGGTACAGTACAACCTGACAAACTCCACCTCAGCACACCTACAGGTACAACCAGACAAACTCCACCTCAGCACACCTACAGGTACAGTACAACCAGACAAACTCCACCTCAGCACACCTACAGGTACAGTACAACCAGACAAACTCCACCTCAGCACACCTACAGGTACAGTACAACCTGACAAACTCCACCTCAGCACACCTACAGGTACAACCAGACAAACTCCACCTCAGCACACCTACAGGTACAGTACAACCAGACAAACTCCACCTCAGCACACCTACAGTACAACCTGACAAACTCCACCTCAGCACACCTACAGGTACAACCTGACAAACTCCACCTCAGCACACCTACAGGTACGGTACAACCAGACAAACTCCACCTCAGCACACCTACAGGTACGGTACAACCAGACAAACTCCACCTCAGCACACCTACAGGTACAGTACAACCTGACAAACTCCACCTCAGCACACCTACAGGTACAACCTGACAAACTCCACCTCAGCACACCTACAGGTACAGCCAGACAAACTCCACCTCAGCACACCTACAGGTACAACCTGACAAACTCCACCTCAGCACACCTACAGGTACAACCAGACAAACTCCACCTCAGCACACCTACAGGTACAACCAGACAAACTCCACCTCAGCACACCTACAGGTACAACCAGACAAACTCCACCTCAGCACACCTACAGGTACAGTACAACCAGACAAACTCCACCTCAGCACACCTACAGGTACAGCCAGACAAACTCCACCTCAGCACACCTACAGGTACAACCTGACAAACTCCACCTCAGCACACCTACAGGTACAACCTGACAAACTCCACCTCAGCACACCTACAGGTACAGTACAACCAGACAAACTCCACCTCAGCACACCTACAGGTACAGTACAACCAGACAAACTCCACCTCAGCACACCTACAGGTACAACCTGACAAACTCCACCTCAGCACACCTACAGGTACAACCTGACAAACTCCACCTCAGCACACCTACAGGTACAGCCAGACAAACTCCACCTCAGCACACCTACAGGTACAACCTGACAAACTCCACCTCAGCACACCTACAGGTACAACCTGACAAACTCCACCTCAGCACACCTACAGGTACAGTACAACCTGACAAACTCCACCTCAGCACACCTACAGGTACAACCTGACAAACTCCACCTCAGCACACCTACAGGTACAACCAGACAAACTCCACCTCAGCACACCTACAGGTACAGTACAACCTGACAAACTCCACCTCAGCACACCTACAGGTACAACCTGACAAACTCCACCTCAGCACACCTACAGGTACAACCAGACAAACTCCACCTCAGCACACCTACAGGTACAACCAGACAAACTCCACCTCAGCACACCTACAGGTACAGTACAACCAGACAAACTCCACCTCAGCACACCTACAGGTACAGTACAACCAGACAAACTCCACCTCAGCACACCTACAGGTACAACCTGACAAACTCCACCTCAGCACACCTACAGGTACAGTACAACCTGACAAACTCCACCTCAGCACACCTACAGGTACAGTACAACCAGACAAACTCCACCTCAGCACACCTACAGGTACAGTACAACCTGACAAACTCCACCTCAGCACACCTACAGGTACAACCTGACAAACTCCACCTCAGCACACCTACAGGTACAACCTGACAAACTCCACCTCAGCACACCTACAGGTACAACCTGACAAACTCCACCTCAGCACACCTACAGGTACAGTACAACCAGACAAACTCCACCTCAGCACACCTACAGGTACAACCTGACAAACTCCACCTCAGCACACCTACAGGTACGGTACAGCCTGAAGAGGAGGGGCCCTCCCCCTCTGCCTCTGGGGTCTGTTCAGTAGGATGTAATGTTACAGGACTTTTTTTTTTAGATATGTTCTGTCTGTCGCATAGTAAATGAGTAAATCCCCAGGCAGCTTCATGTAAAGGCGCTGCTGATGTGAAAAAAGGGGTCGTCATATTGGGGCGGCAGGGTAGCCTAGTGGTTAGAGTGTAGAGGCGGCAGGGTAGCCTAGTGGTTAGAGTGTAGAGGCGGCAGGGTAGCCTAGTGGTTAGAGTGTAGAGGCGGCAGGGTAGCCTAGTGGTTAGAGTGTAGAGGCGGCAGGGTAGCCTAGTGGTTAGAGTGTAGAGGCGGCAGGGTAGCCTAGTGGTTAGAGTGTAGAGGCGGCAGGGTAGCCTAGTGGTTAGAGTGTAGAGGCGGCAGGGTAGCCTAGTGGTTAGAGTGTAGAGGCGGCAGGGTAGCCTAGTGGTTAGAGTGTAGAGGCGGCAGGGTAGCCTAGTGGTTAGAGTGTAGAGGCGGCAGGGTAGCCTAGTGGTTAGAGTGTAGAGGCGGCAGGGTAGCCTAGTGGTTAGAGTGTAGAGGCGGCAGGGTAGCCTAGTGGTTAGAGTGTAGAGGCGGCAGGGTAGCCTAGTGGTTAGAGTGTAGAGGCGGCAGGGTAGCCTAGTGGTTAGAGTGTAGAGGGCGCAGGGTAGCCTAGTGGTTAGAGTGTAGAGGCGGCAGGGTAGCCTAGTGGTTAGAGTGTAGAGGCGGCAGGGTAGCCTAGTGGTTAGAGTGTAGAGGCGGCAGGGTAGCCTAGTGGTTAGAGTGTAGAGGCGGCAGGGTAGCCTAGTGGTTAGAGTGTAGAGGGCGCAGGGTAGCCTAGTGGTTAGAGTGTAGAGGCGGCAGGGTAGCCTAGTGGTTAGAGTGTAGAGGCGGCAGGGTAGCCTAGTGGTTAGAGTGTAGAGGCGGCAGGGTAGCCTAGTGGTTAGAGTGTAGAGGAGGCAGGGTAGCCTAGTGGTTAGAGTGTAGAGGCGGCAGGGTAGCCTAGTGGTTAGAGTGTAGAGGCGGCAGGGTAGCCTAGTGGTTAGAGTGTAGAGGCGGCAGGGTAGCCTAGTGGTTAGAGTGTAGAGGCGGCAGGGTAGCCTAGTGGTTAGAGTGTAGAGGCGGCAGGGTAGCCTAGTGGTTAGAGTGTAGAGGCGGCAGGGTAGCCTAGTGGTTAGAGTGTAGAGGCGGCAGGGTAGCCTAGTGGTTAGAGTGTAGAGGCGGCAGGGTAGCCTAGTGGTTAGAGTGTAGAGGCGGCAGGGTAGCCTAGTGGTTAGAGTGTAGAGGCGGCAGGGTAGCCTAGTGGTTAGAGTGTAGAGGCGGCAGGGTAGCCTAGTGGTTAGAGTGTAGAGGGCGCAGGGTAGCCTAGTGGTTAGAGTGTAGAGGGGGCAGGGTAGCCTAGTGGTTAGAGTGTAGAGGCGGCAGGGTAGCCTAGTGGTTAGAGTGTAGAGGCGGCAGGGTAGCCTAGTGGTTAGAGTGTAGAGGCGGCAGGGTAGCCTAGTGGTTAGAGTGTAGAGGCGGCAGGGTAGCCTAGTGGTTAGAGTGTAGAGGCGGCAGGGTAGCCTAGTGGTTAGAGTGTAGAGGCGGCAGGGTAGCCTAGTGGTTAGAGTGTAGAGGCGGCAGGGTAGCCTAGTGGTTAGAGTGTAGAGGCGGCAGGGTAGCCTAGTGGTTAGAGTGTAGAGGGCGCAGGGTAGCCTAGTGGTTAGAGTGTAGAGGCGGCAGGGTAGCCTAGTGGTTAGAGTGTAGAGGCGGCAGGGTAGCCTAGTGGTTAGAGTGTAGAGGCGGCAGGGTAGCCTAGTGGTTAGAGTGTAGAGGCGGCAGGGTAGCCTAGTGGTTAGAGTGTAGAGGAGGCAGGGTAGCCTAGTGGTTAGAGTGTAGAGGCGGCAGGGTAGCCTAGTGGTTAGAGTGTAGAGGCGGCAGGGTAGCCTAGTGGTTAGAGTGTAGAGGCGGCAGGGTAGCCTAGTGGTTAGAGTGTAGAGGCGGCAGGGTAGCCTAGTGGTTAGAGTGTAGAGGGCGCAGGGTAGCCTAGTGGTTAGAGTGTAGAGGGCGCAGGGTAGCCTAGTGGTTAGAGTGGAGGGGCGGCAGTGTAGCCTAGTGGTTAGAGTGGAGGGGCGGCAGGGTAGCCTAGTGGTTAGAGTGGAGGGGCGGCAGGGTAGCCTAGTGGTTAGAGTGTAGGGGCGGCAGGGTAGCCTAGTGGTTAGAGTGTAGAGGCGGCAGGGTAGCCTAGTGGTTAGAGTGTAGAGGCGGCAGGGTAGCCTAGTGGTTAGAGTGTAGAGGAGGCAGGGTAGCCTAGTGGTTAGAGTGTAGAGGCGGCAGGGTAGCCTAGTGGTTAGAGTGTAGAGGAGGCAGGGTAGCCTAGTGGTTAGAGTGTAGAGGCGGCAGGGTAGCCTAGTGGTTAGAGTGTAGAGGAGGCAGGGTAGCCTAGTGGTTAGAGTGGAGAGGCGGCAGGGTAGCCTAGTGGTTAGAGTGGAGGGGCGGCAGGGTAGCCTAGTAGTTAGAGTGTAGAGGCGGCAGGGTAGCCTAGTGGTTAGAGTGGAGGGGCGGCAGTGTAGCCTAGTGGTTAGAGTGGAGGGGCGGCAGGGTAGCCTAGTGGTTAGAGTGGAGGGGCGGCAGGGTAGCCTAGTGGTTAGAGTGGAGGGGCGGCAGGGTAGCCTAGTGGTTAGAGTGTAGAGGCGGCAGGGTAGCCTAGTGGTTAGAGTGGAGGGGCGGCAGGGTAGCCTAGTGGTTAGAGTGTAGGGGCGGCAGGGTAGCCTAGTGGTTAGAGTGGAGGGGCGGCAGGGTAGCCTAGTGGTTAGAGTGTAGAGGCGGCAGGGTAGCCTAGTGGTTAGAGTGTAGAGGCGGCAGGGTAGCCTAGTGGTTAGAGTGTAGGGGCGGCAGGGTAGCCTAGTGGTTAGAGTGTAGAGGCGGCAGGGTAGCCTAGTGGTTAGAGTGTAGAGGCGGCAGGGTAGCCTAGTGGTTAGAGTGTAGAGGAGGCAGGGTAGCCTAGTGGTTAGAGTGTAGAGGCGGCAGGGTAGCCTAGTGGTTAGAGTGTAGAGGAGGCAGGGTAGCCTAGTGGTTAGAGTGGAGAGGCGGCAGGGTAGCCTAGTGGTTAGAGTGGAGGGGCGGCAGGGTAGCCTAGTAGTTAGAGTGTAGAGGCGGCAGGGTAGCCTAGTGGTTAGAGTGGAGGGGCGGCAGTGTAGCCTAGTGGTTAGAGTGGAGGGGCGGCAGGGTAGCCTAGTGGTTAGAGTGGAGGGGCGGCAGGGTAGCCTAGTGGTTAGAGTGGATGGGGGGCAGGGTAGCCTAGTGGTTAGAGTGTAGAGGGGGCAGGGTAGCCTAGTGGTTAGAGTGTAGAGGGGGCAGGGTAGCCTAGTGGTTAGAATGTAGAGGGGGCAGGGTAGCCTAGTGGTTAGAGTGTAGAGGGGGCAGGGTAGCCTAGTGGTTAGAGTGGAGGGGCGGCAGGGCAGCCTAGTGGTTAGAGTGTAGAGGGCGCAGGGTAGCCTAGTGGTTAGAGTGTAGAGGGGGCAGGGTAGCCTAGTGGTTAGAGTGTAGAGGGGGCAGGGTAGCCTAGTGGTTAGAGTGTAGAGGGGGCAGGGTAGCCTAGTGGTTAGAGTGTAGAGGGGGCAGGGTAGCCTAGTGGTTAGAGTGTAGAGGGGGCAGGGTAGCCTAGTGGTTAGAGTGGAGTGGCGGCAGGGCAGCCTAGTGGTTAGAGTGTAGAGGGCGCAGGGTAGCCTAGTGGTTAGAGTGTAGAGGGGGCAGGGTAGCCTAGTGGTTAGAGTGTAGAGGGGCGGCAGGGTAGCCTAGTGGTTAGAGTGTAGAGGGGGCAGGGTAGCCTAGTGGTTAGAGTGTACAGGGGGCAGGGTAGCCTAGTGGTTAGAGTGGAGGGGCGGCAGGGTAGCCTAGTGGTTAGAGTGTAGAGGCGGCAGGGTAGCCTAGTGGTTAGAGTGTAGAGGGGACAGGGTAGCCTAGTGGTTAGAGTGGAGGGGCGCAGGGTAGCCTAGTGGTTAGAGTGTAGAGGTGGCAGGGTAGCCTAGTGGTTAGAGTGTAGAGGGCGCAGGGTAGCCTAGTGGTTAGAGTGGAGGGGCGGCAGGGTAGCCTAGTGGTTAGAGTGGAGGGGCGGCAGGGTAGCCTAGTGGCTAGAGTGGAGGGGCGGCAGGGTAGCCTAGTGGCTAGAGTGGAGGGGCGGCAGGGTAGCCTAGTGGCTAGAGTGGAGGGGCGGTAGGGTAGCCTAGTGGCTAGAGTGGAGGGGCGGCAGGGTAGCCTAGTGGCTAGAGTGGAGGGGCGGCAGGGTAGTCTAGTGGCTAGAGTGGAGGGGCGGCAGGGTAGCCTAGTGGTTAGAGTGGAGGGGCGGCAGGGTAGCCTAGTAGTTAGAGTGTAGAGGCGGCAGGGTAGCCTAGTGGTTAGAGTGTAGAGGCGGCAGGGTAGCCTAGTGGTTAGAGTGTAGAGGGGACAGGGTAGCCTAGTGGTTAGAGTGTAGAGGGGGCAGGGTAGCCTAGTGGTTAGAGTGTAGAGGGGGCAGGGTAGCCTAGTGGTTAGAGTGTAGAGGGGGCAGGGTAGCCTAGTGGTTTGAGTGTAGAGGGGGCAGGGTAGCCTAGTGGTTAGAGTGGAGGGGCGGCAGGGCAGCCTAGTGGTTAGAGTGTAGAGGGCGCAGGGTAGCCTAGTGGTTAGAGTGTAGAGGGGGCAGGGTAGCCTAGTGGTTAGAGTGTAGAGGGGGCAGGGTAGCCTGGTGGTTAGAGTGTAGAGGGGACAGGGTAGCCTAGTGGTTAGAGTGTAGAGGGGGCAGGGTAGCCTAGTGGTTAGAGTGTAGAGGGGGCAGGGTAGCCTAGTGGTTAGAGTGTAGAGGGGGCAGGGTAGCCTAGTGGTTAGAGTGTAGAGGGGCGGCAGGGTAGCCTAGTGGTTAGAGTGTAGAGGGGGCAGGGTAGCCTAGTGGTTAGAGTGGAGGGGCGGCAGGGCGGCCTAAAGGTTAGAGTGTAGAGGGCGCAGGGTGGCCTAGTGGTTAGAGTGGAGGGGCGGCAGGGTAGCCTAGTGGTTAGAGTGGAGGGGCGCAGGGTAGCCTAGTGGTTAGAGTGTAGAGGTGGCAGGGTAGCCTAGTGGTTAGAGTGTAGAGGGCGCAGGGTAGCCTAGTGGTTAGAGTGGAGGGGCGGCAGGGTAGCCTAGTGGTTAGAGTGGAGGGGCGCAGGGTAGCCTAGTGGTTAGAGTGTAGAGGTGGCAGGGTAGCCTAGTGGTTAGAGTGTAGAGGGCGCAGGGTAGCCTAGTGGTTAGAGTGGAGGGGCGGCAGGGTAGCCTAGTGGTTAGAGTGGAGGGGCGGCAGGGTAGCCTAGTGGCTAGAGTGGAGGGGCGGCAGGGTAGCCTAGTGGCTAGAGTGGAGGGGCGGCAGGGTAGCCTAGTGGCTAGAGTGGAGGGGTGGCAGGGTAGCCTAGTGGTTAGAGTGGAGGGGCGGCAGGGTAGCCTAGTAGTTAGAGTGTAGAGGCGGCAGGGTAGCCTAGTGGTTAGAGTGTAGAGGGGGCAGGGTAGCCTGGTGGTTAGAGTGTAGAGGGGACAGGGTAGCCTAGTGGTTAGGGTGTAGAGGGGGCAGGGTAGCCTAGTGGTTAGAGTGTAGAGGGGGCAGGGTAGCCTAGTGGTTAGAGTGGAGGGGCGGCAGGGCAGCCTAGTGGTTAGAGTGTAGAGGGCGCAGGGTAGCCTAGTGGTTAGAGTGTAGAGGGGGCAGGGTAGCCTAGTGGTTAGAGTGTAGAGGTGGCAGGGTAGCCTAGTGGTTAGAGTGTAGAGGGCGCAGGGTAGCCTAGTGGTTAGAGTGGAGGGGCGGCAGGGTAGCCTAGTGGTTAGAGTGGAGGGGCGGCAGGGTAGCCTAGTGGCTAGAGTGGAGGGGCGGCAGGGTAGCCTAGTGGCTAGAGTGGAGGGGCGGCAGGGTAGCCTAGTGGCTAGAGTGGAGAGGCGGCAGGGTAGCCTAGTGGTTAGAGTGGAGGGGCGGCAGGGTAGCCTAGTGGTTAGAGTGGAGGGGCGGCAGGGTAGCCTAGTGGTTAGAGTGGAGGGGCGGCAAGGTAGCCTAGTGGTTAGAGCGTTGGACTAGTAACCGAAAGGTTGCAAGTTCGAATCCCCAAGCTGACAAGGTACAAATCTGTCGTTCTGCCCCTGAACAAGGCAGTTTAACCCACTGTTCCTAGGCCGTCATTGAAAATAAGAATTTGTTCTTAACTGACTTGCCTGGTTAAATAAAGGTAAAATATATACAAATATATTTGATTGATTCGTTGCAGGAGAGGGTCACCACCCTGCGAGCCACGCAGCAACAGTACGGAGGTGGCGTCGGCAGCGATGGCGGTGGACAGTACGGCGCTGATCAATACGGTAGTAGTGACCGGTATGGTAGTGGAGGGTACGGGGACCAGTACAACCAATATGGTCAGTACCCACTATCTGGACCGGACTCGCAGATTCAACAAGGTCACATGGTGAGCCCGTCCGTGCCGTCCCAGACAGGTAGCCAGCCCTCGTCCACCTCTGGATCCATGTTGCAGGGCCCTCGACCAGGGCAGCAAGGCCCCTCAAACACCCAACGCATGGGAACCCCAACAGGAAAACCACACCAAGGGCCTCAGGCAGAGCAGTACAACCTGTCTGGAACTCCAGGGAGAGGGGCGGGCCCAGGAGGGAGAGGGGCGGGCCCAGGAGGGAGAGGTGTGGCCAGATCACCAGTTCCACCACCAGGACAGCCTCCACCCTTCCAAAGCCCCAGAGGACCAAGGTAACTTGTGTACTCATAGTATAATGATATTGAAACGGTGTGATTGTGTTTCACCTCTTGACCATAGAGATGTTGTTTCTACCTGAACATGACAATCTGGAGGTTAAATTAATAAATGAAAATAATTGTGGATTTGGACAAAAAAAAAACACAAAAAAAACATTGCAATTTCCAAAAACAGACTGTTGACAGACATTCATGTGATTTTCTTTTCAAGGTTTGATGGTCCGAGAGGGAATGGCCCGCTGTTTGACCAGCAGCAGCAATCCGGTCAACAGCAGAGGTTTAATGCTCCACCAGGCCCCAGGTTCAACGAGCAGCGCCAGAGGTTCAACCAGCCTGGCCCCAGAGGACCAGGGCCTCGCTTTGGGCAGCAGGGGTCCCGGTTCGACCAGCCCCCCCCGAGACAAAACCCCCCTGGCTGCTTTGAAAGACCACCTGGTCCCCTAGTTCCCCATATAGGCCCACAGCCTAAACCAGACACTAGTAAAGACACACAACCACCACAGGGTAAGACTGAGACGCCAGCGGGCTCCAAGCCTCCTGGTAATAAACCTACCGGGCCAGCGAAACCAGGAGCAGAACCGGAGGATATGTCAGAGGACATGGTGGACTCACTGGATGGCTTCTTCGTCCAAAATGACCCCATCCCTCAGACGAAGGCAGAAGCTGACGCTGCTGCTGCTAGTAAGGGATCCACCGTCAACATGGAGAAGGTGAGCCCTACTGGTCCTGCCGGTACCAAGCCCCAAGTGTCCACCGACGCCTCTGTGTCCCCGAAAACCGCTTCCCCCGCTAAGACCGCTTTCAAACCAGGTGGACCGGATGGGCCATTGAAGAATAATGTCAATAACAACAACAGGCCTCAGGGACCGGAGCCTTCGAAGACAGACCCAATGACCAACCAATCTCCTGGTCCTCCGGGGCCCATGGGACGTGGCCAGCCGCTAGGGCCTGTCAGAGGTCGAGGGGAGCCGGATGGAGGGATGAGGGGAGGTAGAGGACGAGGGGAGTTTGATGGGGGGATGAGGGGAGGTAGAGGACGAGGGGAGTTTGATGGAGGGATGAGGGGAGGTAGAGGACGAGGGGAGGCGGATGGAGGGATGAGGGGAGGTAGAGGACGAGGGGAGGCGGATGGAGGGATGAGGGGGGGTAGAGGACGAGGGGAGTTTGATGGAGGGATGAGGGGAGGTAGAGGACGAGGGGAGTTTGATGGAGGGATGAGGGGAGGTAGAGGACGAGGGGAGTTGGATGGAGGGATGAGGGGGCGAGGAGGAAGGGGTGGTCTGAGGGGACGTGGAGGACAACAGCCCGGTATCCCAGACTTCAGTCCCAACACTGTCCCCCTGGGAGGTGGGAGGACGGAGGACGACATGGAGGGGGTTCCTTACGACTACAGACCTCCTCATGACGAGATGAGATCACAACATGGAGGACCAGAGGAGGACTGGCAGCAGGACCCTTCACTGGAGAAACCTGGAGGTCCTCCTCTGCCTGAAGAGGAGATGTGGGTCCCTGAAGAGCACTACTACTCTCCAGAGGACTACTACGAAGACCCAGGGAGAGGAGGTCCCCCTATGGGGAGAGGAGAGCCTCTAGACGGGCACCACTGGGAGGAAACAGATCCCCCACTTCCAGAGTACTGGGGAGAGGAAGGAGATCCCTACTGGATGGACCGGAGGCCCCCTCCTCATGGCATGAGAGGAGGCCCCCGAGCCCCCTTCCATCCTGGGCGTAGTCGCCCTCCACGCGGCCGACCCGGCTTCATGCACCAGGGGGGTCCCAGACGCCCCCTTCCTCCTCCTCGCGGAGCCATGGACCCCCATGACCCTCTAGGATCCCCCATGGGGCCTCACGATGACATGGACCCTCTGGGACCCCCGCTGCATCGGGACTACAACCCCAGAGGGCCGCCCATGCACCACGATATGATGGAGCGAGACATGAGGGGGCGACCTCCTCCACCTAGAGAGATGATGGACAGAGATCTGATGGGGCCTGGTGATCATCCTCCATATCACGACACGGATAGGGACCTTGGCTGGCCCCCGGGCCCAGGACGGCCCCCCAACCACGGCAGAGTCGGGCCAAGAGGTCCGCCTCCCCTTGAGATGATGATGGAGCGAGGGGGGATGAGGAGGCGTCCGATGGGCCCTCGGGGAGCCCCGATGGGCAGGGCCCGGGGTATGATGCAGCAGCCACACGAGGAGATGGAGGGGTACCCCCACGACGGGTACGGGGAGGAGTTTGGTGGTCCTGATGATGACAGGTATGGAAGGCCGCTGCCACCGCGTGACTGGCCGAAGCGCCCGCCACATGACTACGACCGCGAGGAGGAGTATTATCCCCATGAGCCTCCTCGTGGTGGGGAGTGGGACAGGGAGAGAGGAGGACCACTACCAGAGAGAGACTACCCTCCCCCAGACCGCTTCAGAGAGGACGAGTGGACTGATGAGAGGGACCAAGACCGTCCTCCATATGCCTACGAGGGAGACAGAGACCGTCCTCCATATGCCTACGAGGGAGACAGAGACCGTCCTCCATACGCCTTCGAGGGAGAAGAGCACGGAAGAGGAGGCAAGCTACAAAGTCGCGGCTACCCGGACGACCCTCCTTACAGGCACAATGAACCCCCCTACTTGCCTCCTCCAGAGTGGGAGAGATCAAGACCACCCCTTCCGGAGAGAAACTACCCCTCAGATTTTGAGGAGCATAGGCCCCACTACGACGGACGAGCCGAGCCACCTAGATCCGATCTAGGTATCCCTCCACCCACCTCCTCCCAGGCCCTTGCTCCTCCCACTACTGGACCAGACAGCTCTCAGGAACCAGCCTCACAGGGAACTGGACCGGGCATACTGGCTCTGTCACAACGACAACATGAGATCATCCTGAAAGCTGCCCATGAGCTGAAGCTTATCAGGTAAATTAGAGACATCAGGATTGGGTTCAATTCGGGAAGTACCATTCCAATTATCTTCAATGCTTTTAAACTAGGAAAATGTGGAATTGCAATTTGGTTTACTTTTGTAATTGCTTGGAATTGAAATGGAATTGACCCCAACCCTAAGAGATGTGTATGTATGGATGGGGTTGCCCCTAAGATAGAAACTGTCTTGGTGAAACCTTGTCATTTTTTAATGACCACAATATATATCAAACTATACATTACATTTGGAAAGTATTCAGACCCCTTGACTTTTCCCACATTTTGTTACGTCACAGCCTTATTCTAAAATGTAAAATGGATGAAAAAATGTTTTTTTTACATCTCATCAATCTACACACAATACCCCATAATGACATCACAATACCCCATAATGACATCACAATACCCCATAATGACAAAGCAAAAACAATTTAAGATATTTTTGCAAATGTATAAAAAAATTCACCTGAAATATCACATTTACATAAGTATTCAGACCCTTTACTCTGTACTTTGTTGATGCACCTTTGGCAGCAATTACAAGCTTGGCACACCTGTATTTGGGGAGTTTCTCCCATTCTTCCCTGCAGATCCTCTCAAGCCCTGTCAGGTTGGATGGGGAGTGTCGCTGCACAGATATTTTCAGGTCTCTCCAGAGATTTTCGATCAGGTTCAAGTCCAGACTCTGGCTGGGCCACTCAGAGGCTTGTCCTGAAGCCACTCCTGTGTTGTCTTGGCTGTGTGCTTAGGGTCGTTGTCCTGTTGGAAGGTGAACCTTCACACCAGTCTGAGGTCCTGAGCACTCTGGAGCTGGTTTTCATCAAGGATGTCTTTACTTTGCTCCGTTCATCTTTCCCTCGATCCTGACTAGTCTCCCAGTCCCTGCCGCTGAAAAACATCCCCCCAGAGAGTCTTGTTTCTCATGGTCTGTCAGTCCTTTAGGTGCCTTTTGGCAAACTCCAAGCGGGCTGTCATGTGCCTTTTACTGAGGAGTGGCTTCTGTCTGGCCACTCTACCATAAATGCCTGATTGGTGGAGTGCTGCAGAGATGGTTGTCCCTTCTGGAAGGTTTTCCTGGTCACCTCCCTGACCAAGGCCCTTCTCTTCTGCTCAGTTTGGTCGGGCGGCCAGCTTTAGGAAGAGTCTTGGTGGTTCCAAACTTCTTCCATTTAAGAATGATGGAAGCCACTGTGTTCTTGGGGACCTTCATTGCTGCAGAAATGTTTTGGTACCCTTCCCCAGATCTGTGCCTCGACACAATCCTGTCTCGGAGCTCTACGGACAATTCCTTCGACACCAATCAAGTTGTAGAAACATCTCAGGGATGATAAGTGGAAACGGTACAATGGGCCTGAATACTTAAGGAAGGAGGTTTTCCATTTGGTGTGAAGTACTTAAGTAAAAGTACTTGAAAGTTCATCTTAAGTAGTTTTCTTGGGTATCTGTACTTTACTATTAATATTTTGGAAAACTTTTACTTCACTACATTCCTAAAGAAAATAATGTACTTATTACTCCATACATTTTCCCTGTCACCCAACTCGTTACACTTTGAAGGCTTAGCAGGACAGGAAAAATGTCTAATTCACCCACTTATCAAGAGAACCCTGGTCATCCCTACTGCCTCTGATCTGGCAGACTCACTAAAACACATGCTTCATTTGTAAATTATCTTTGACAGTTGGAGCATGCCCCTGGCTATCCGTAAATACATTTAAAAAAACTAGAAAATGTAGTGGTCTGATTTGCTTTAATATAAGGAATTTGAAATGATTTATACTTGTACTTTTGATACTTAAGTACATTTTATCAATTACATTTTCTTTTGACACTTAAGTATATTTAAAAACATATACTTTTAGACTTTTACTCAAGTAGTATTTTACTGGGTGACAGACTCACTTTTACTTGAGTCATTTCCTATTAAGGAATCTTTACTTTTACTCAAGTATGACATTTGGGTACTTTTTCTACCGCTGGGTATTTAAACAACAAAAAAATCGCAATCATTTCTTAAAACCCTGTTTTTGCTTCGTCATTCTGCGGTATTGTGACGTCATTATGGGGTATTGTGATGTCATTATGGGGTATTGTGACGTCATTATGGGGTATTGTGACGTCATTGTGGGGTATTGTGACGTCATTGTGGGGTATTGTGATGTCATTATGGGGTATTGTGACGTCATTATGGGGTATTGTGATGTCATTATGGGGTATTGTGACGTCATTGTGGGGTATTGTGACGTCATTGTGGGGTATTGTGACGTCATTATGGGGTATTGTGACGTCATTATGGGGTATTGTGACGTCATTGTGGGGTATTGTGACGTCATTATGGGGTATTGTGACGTCATTATGCGGTATTGTGACGTCATTATGAGGTATTGTGATGTCATTATGAGGTATTGTGATGTCATTATGAGGTATTGTGTGTAGATTGAGGGGGGAAAACAATCGAAACCATTTTAGTCTAGAGGTCTGAATATTTTTTGTTTTTCTTTATTTTTACTATTTTCTACGTTGTAATAATGAAATAACACATATAGTAACCAAAAAAGTGTTAATAATTAAACAAATCCAAAATATATTTTATATTTGAGGTTCTCAGAAGTAGCCACCCTTTGCCTTGATGACAACTGTGCACATAGTTTTGATGTCTTCACTATTATTCACTTGAATGAGTAGGTGTGTCCAAATTTGACTGGCACTGTATATTTTTTTGAAATGCCATTTTTCACAACTGTTTTTTTGTGAGAGACCTCTGAATGTAGCCTGAGTACCTGTCTGATTGTTCTATCATTCTACTCATTGCCACCCTTTTGTGATACCATTTTTGGAGTACACGGAGAGGAATGTTAGCACAAAATAGGTTCGGGATTCCAGGCTACTCTGTACATTCATATTAGCAAATGAATCACACAGCACTTTAAATACAATGTAGGTCTGTTTCTCTGGTACTGAACAGAGAAATGCAGGAGAATTTGACCGAGGGAGAGGCCCTATCCATCACGTCTGACCCTAAGACGGAGCTCCCTGCTGGGCTACTGGGGCTAGAGATCCCCCCTGAGGTCCGGAGTGCCCTGCAGGTAAACCACCACACCCTGTTGATATAAAATATGACTAAATATGACTAAAATATGACTAAATCAAATGTATATATTTTACATAAAATATAGAATTGAACTGTTTGACATTTACATATAGAATTTAGCTGCAGGTAAATCTATAGGCATTTGTTTGAGATAGTACAGTTTTGTGTATTTTTTCTTTCAAGCTGTTTATTCAAGTAATTATATATATATATATATATATATATATATATATATATATATATATATATATATATACGTATGTGTATATATATACGTATGTGTATATATATATGTATATATGTATATGTGTGTGTATTTGTATATAGGGTTGCAAAATCCCGGGAACTTTGAATAAATTCCCTGGTTTTCCAGAAATCCTGGTTTAGAGGGTTCCAGGTTTGCTGCTTGTTCCCTCCTGATTCCGGGATTCCTGGTTTAGAGGGTTCCAGGTTTGCTGCTTGTTCCCTCCTGATTCCGGGAATCCTGGTTTAGAGGGTTCCAGGTTTGCTGCTTGTTCCCTCCTGATTCCGGGAATCCTGGTTTAGAGGGTTCCAGGTTTGCTGCTTGTTCCCTCCTGATTCCGGGAATCCTGGTTTAGAGGGTTCCAGGTTTGCTGCTTGTTCCCTCCTGATTCCGGGAATCCTGGTTTAGAGGGTTCCAGGTTTGCTGCTTGTTCCCTCCTGATTCCGGGAATCTGGAATTTTGGGAAAACCAGGGAATTTATTCAAAGTTCTTGGAAGCCCATATAAAACTGTTAAATCTCACAGTTGAGTCATGTCACTAGCTAGGTTTCCATCCAATTGGCGACAGAGTTGCTTGCAAATATTCTAAAAAAAAAAAATAATAATAATTCCCAACAGAGATTTTTTTTGCGCGATGAAATGATGCACATACAAATTACTTTTTCCCATTTCATTTTCAACTCTGCTGATGGTTTTGGTACAAAAACAAAAAATGTTTGTGTTTTATAAAGCAAATGTGCCCTGTGTTTATTTCCATGTGCTTTAGCCAACATCTCTCAGCCAGTGCAGGTAGACTATCTACATGATGAGATTATTATGGATAAGAGTCATGTCATTTTTATTTGTCAAATGGGCACCCAAGCATCGATCATCATGTCACCAGAATAAGACCCTCAATATTTCCTATTGGAAAGGAGCGTCAAGCTCGCGTCACCGTGCACTTTCACCACCCTGTGAAGTTCCATCGGAACTGATTTCATCCGTAGTCTAATAAACTCCGTGGGTTTACCCTGTCATAGTGAGAGGAGCACACAACGTGTAATTTGCATGTCTCCAAGTTTACTTCGATATGATGGTTAATATACCGTATCATTATCTGCGCGTTAAAAGGTTTCCACCTCCATTTCTCGCACCAATTTATTTTACCGACAAGCGGCCACCTTGTCTAGCGCGTTTTTGTTTTATCGACAGTTAGGTTTACTGCCAGATTTGCGGTTGTCATCAGGCCTCTCGTGGCATTTTTAAAAATGTTCATTACACTGAATGTACTTGCATAAAGAGGCTGGTTGTAAACTGGTTATAATGTTGGTCATAATAGTTGGTTATAATGTTGGTTATAATGTTGGTTATAATAGTTGGTTATAAACCTGGTTATAATAGATGGTTATAATAGTTGGTTATAATAGTTGGTTATAGACCTGGTTATAATGTTGGTTATAATGTTGGTTATAAACCTGGTTATAATGTTGGTTATAATGTTGGTTATAATGTTGGTTATAAACCTGGTTATAATGTTGGTTATAAACCTGGTTATAATGTTGGTTATACACCTGGTTATAAACCTGGTTATAATGTTGGTTATAATAGTTGGTTATAATGTTGGTTATAATAGTTGGTTATAATAGTTGGTTATAATAGTTGGTTATAATGTTGGTTATAGACCTGGTTATAATGTTGGTTATAGACCTGGTTAT
The DNA here is from genome assembly GCF_013265735.2 of Oncorhynchus mykiss. NCBI lineage: Eukaryota > Metazoa > Chordata > Actinopteri > Salmoniformes > Salmonidae > Oncorhynchus > Oncorhynchus mykiss. Next base: position 41,130,132 of record NC_048568.1, on the reverse strand, counting down.
AATGTTGGTTATAATAGTTGGTTATAATAGTTGGTTATAATAGTTGGTTATAATGTTGGTTATAATGTTGGTTATAATGTTGGTTATAATAGTTGGTTATAATGTTGGTTATAAACCTGGTTATAATGTTGGTTATAGACCTGGTTGTAATGTTGGTTATAATGTTGGTTGTAGACCTGGTTATAATGTTGGTTATAATAGTTGGTTATAATAGTTGGTTATAATAGTTGGTTATAATTGTTGGTTATAATGTTGGTTATAATGTTGGTTATAATAGTTGGTTATAATGTTGGTTATAGACCTGGTTATAATGTTGGTTATAATGTTGGTTATAGACCTGGTTATAATGTTGGTTATAATAGTTGGTTATAGACCTGGTTATAATGTTGGTTATAGTGTTGGTTATAATAGTTGGTTATAGACCTGGTTATAATGTTGGTTATAATGTTGTGGTTATAATAGTTGGTTATAATGTTGGTTATAGACCTGGTTATAATGTTGGTTATAATGTTGTGGTTATAATAGTTGGTTATAATGTTGGTTATAGACCTGGTTATAATGTTGGTTATAGACCTGGTTATAATGTTGGTTATAATGTTGGTTATAGACCTGGTTATAATGTTGGTTATAATGTTGGTTATAATAGTTGGTTATAGACCTGGTTATAATGTTGGTTACAACCTGGTCATAATATGGGTATAAACCTGGTTATAGTCCAACAATATATTTGAAGAAGACCACTTTAATTATTGTCCGTTGTCATTTCCAGGTCACATACATATTTCTAACTCTTTTTTTTGTTTGTTTTTAGTTACAAATTATAGATATTTACCCATTTTTTAAAAACGTGTTAACCCACAACACTATTTCTCCACCCCAGGCGACCAATCTCATTTCTAACTCAACTGCTGCAAAAACAGTGACGTGGGGAGACACCAACCCTCAAGACACTGGGTACATGTCCTCCGTTCCTCCAGTCCCCAACGCACCAGTCATCCCGAAGACTGTCGACTATGGACATGGACATGGTAGGGAAAGAAACATGGAAATAGGAAGCAGTGTTGGGGTCAGTTCCTGTTCCAATTCCATTCAATTCAGAAAGTATTCTAAATTCCTGTTCCAATTCCATTCAATTCAGAAAGTATTCTAAATTCCTGTTCCAATTCCATTCAATTCAGAAAGTATTCTAAATTCCTGTTCCAATTCCATTCAATTCAGAAAGTATTCTAAATTCCTGTTCCAATTCCATTCAATTCAGAAAGTATTCTAAATTCCTGTTCCAATTCCATTCAATTCAGAAAGTATTCTAAATTCCTGTTCCAATTCCATTCAATTCAGAAAGTATTCTAAATTCCTGTTCCAATTCCATTCAATTCAGAAAGTATTCTAAATTCCTGTTCCAATTCCATTCAATTCAGAAAGTATTCTAAATTCCTGTTCCAATTCCATTCAATTCAGAAAGTATTCCAAATTCCTATTCCAATTCCAAATGGCCCTTATTGAAAAGCATTAAAGAGAATTGGAATGCGTATTGGAATTTGTTTAGGAAATTGGTACTTCTTTTAATTGACTGATGTTAAAATGGAATAGCTTCTGTAAAAATATATAAATAGTAACTAAAGGATGCTCATTGGCCAAACTGTGTTATCTCTATCTTTAAAACCTACAGACCTGAAAGTGGTTATTCTGCTTCAGAAACACGCCGTTGCCTCCTTGTTTATTTTTCTGTTATACAAATCAAATTGTATTTGTCACATACACATGGTGAACAGATGTTAATGTTATGGTCACATACACATGGTGAACAGATGTTAATGTTATATGTCCTGGTCACATGGTGAGCAGATGTTAATGTTATGGTCACATACACATGGTGAACAGATGTTAATGTTATATGTCCTGGTCACATGGTGAACAGATGTTAATGTTATATGTCATGGTCACATGGTGAACAGATGTTAATGTTATATGTCCTGGTCACATGGTGAGCAGATGTTAATGTTATATGTCCTGGTCACATGGTGAACAGATGTTAATGTTATATGTCCTGGTCACATGGTGAACAGATGTTAATGTTATGGTCACATACACATGGTGAACAGATGTTAATGTTATATGTCCTGATCACATGGTGAACAGATGTTAATGTTATATGTCCTGGTCACATACACATGGTGAACAGATGTTAATGTTATATGTCCTGGTCACATGGTGAACAGATGTTAATGTTATATGTCCTGGTCACATGGTGAACAGATGTTAATGTTATGGTCACATACACATGGTGAACAGATGTTAATGTTATATGTCCTGGTCACATGGTGAACAGATGTTAATGTTATATGTCCTGGTCACATACACATGGTGAACAGATGTTAATGTTATATGTCCTGGTCACATGGTGAACAGATGTTAATGTTATATGTCCTGGTCACATGGTGAGCAGATGTTAATGTTATATGTCCTGGTCACATGGTGAACAGATGTTAATGTTATATGTCCTGGTCACATGGTGAACAGATGTTAATGTTATATGTCCTGGTCACATGGTGAACAGATGTTAATGTTATATGTCATGGTCACATGGTGAACAGATGTTAATGTAATGGTCACATACACATGGTGAACAGATGTTAATGTTATATGTCATGGTCACATACACATGGTGAACAGATGTTAATGTTATATGTCCTGGTCACATACACATGGTGAACAGATGTTAATGTTATATGTCATGGTCACATACACATGGTGAACAGATGTTAATGTTATATGTCCTGGTCACATGGTGAACAGATGTTAATGTTATATGTCCTGGTCACATGGTGAACAGATGTTAATGTTATATGTCCTGGTCACATGGTGAACAGATGTTAATGTTATATGTCCTGGTCACATGGTGAACAGATGTTAATGTTATATGTCATGGTCACATGGTGAGCAGATGTTAATGTTATATGTCCTGGTCACATGGTGAACAGATGTTAATGTTATGGTCACATACACATGGTGAGCAGATGTTAATGTTATATGTCCTGGTCACATGGTGAACAGATGTTAATGTTATATGTCCTGGTCACATGGTGAACAGATGTTAATGTTATATGTCATGGTCACATGGTGAGCAGATGTTAATGTTATATGTCCTGGTCACATGGTGAACAGATGTTAATGTTATGGTCACATACACATGGTGAACAGATGTTAATGTTATATGTCCTGGTCACATGGTGAACAGATGTTAATGTCATGGTCACATACACATGGTGAGCAGATGTTAATGTTATATGTCATGGTCACATGGTGAGCAGATGTTAATGTTATATGTCCTGGTCACATGGTGAACAGATGTTAATGTTATATGTCCTGGTCACATGGTGAACAGATGTTAATGTTATGGTCACATACACATGGTGAACAGATGTTAATGTTATATGTCCTGGTCACATGGTGAACAGATGTTAATGTTATATGTCCTGGTCACATGGTGAACAGATGTTAATGTTATATGTCCTGGTCACATGGTGAACAGATGTTAATGTTATATGTCCTGGTCACATGGTGAACAGATGTTAATGTTATGGTCACATACACATGGTGAACAGATGTTAATGTTATATGTCCTGGTCACATGGTGAGCAGATGTTAATGTTATATGTCCTGGTCACATACACATGATGAACAGATGTTAATGTTATATGTCCTGGTCACATGGTGAACAGATGTTAATGTTATGGTCACATACACATGGTGAACAGATGTTAATGTTATATGTCCTGGTCACATGGTGAACAGATGTTAATGTTATATGTCCTGGTCACATGGTGAACAGATGTTAATGTTATATGTCATGGTCACATGGTGAACAGATGTTAATGTTATATGTCCTGGTCACATGGTGAACAGATGTTAATGTTATGGTCACATACACATGGTGAACAGATGTTAATGTTATATGTCCTGGTCACATACACATGGTGAGCAGATGTTAATGTTATATATCCTGGTCACTTGGTGAACAGATGTTAATGTTATATGTCCTGGTCACATGGTGAACAGATGTTAATGTTATATGTCATGGTCACATGGTGAACAGATGTTAATGTTATATGTCCTGGTCACATGGTGAACAGATGTTAATGTTATATGTCCTGGTCACATGGTGAACAGATGTTAATGTTATATGTCCTGGTCACATGGTGAACAGATGTTAATGTTATGGTCACATACACATGGTGAACAGATGTTAATGTTATATGTCCTGGTCACATACACATGGTGAACAGATGTTAATGTTATATATCCTGGTCACTTGGTGAACAGATGTTAATGTTATATATCCTGGTCACATGGTGAACAGATGTTAATGTTATATGTCATGGTCACATGGTGAACAGATGTTAATGTTATATATCCTGGTCACATGGTGAACAGATGTTAATGTTATATGTCCTGGTCACATACACATGGTGAACAGATGTTAATGTTATATGTCCTGGTCACATGGTGAGCAGATGTTAATGTTATGGTCACATACACATGGTGAACAGATGTTAATGTTATATGTCCTGGTCACATGGTGAACAGATGTTAATGTTATGGTCACATACACATGGTGAACAGATGTTAATGTTATATGTCCTGGTCACATACACATGGTGAACAGATGTTAATGTTATATGTCCTGGTCACATGGTGAACAGATGTTAATGTTATATGTCCTGGTCACATGGTGAACAGATGTTAATGTTATGGTCACATACACATGGTGAACAGATGTTAATGTTATATGTCCTGGTCACATGGTGAACAGATGTTAATGTTATATGTCATGGTCACATGGTGAACAGATGTTAATGTTATATGTCCTGGTCACATGGTGAACAGATGTTAATGTTATATGTCCTGGTCACATGGTGAACAGATGTTAATGTTATATGTCCTGGTCACATGGTGAGCAGATGTTAATGTTATATGTCCTGGTCACATGGTGAACAGATGTTAATGTTATATGTCATGGTCACATACACATGGTGAACAGATGTTAATGTTATGGTCACATACACATGGTGAACAGATGTTAATGTTATATGTCCTGGTCACATACACATGGTGAACAGATGTTAATGTTATATGTCCTGGTCACATACACATGGTGAACAGATGTTAATGTTATATGTCCTGGTCACATGGTGAACAGATGTTAATGTTATATGTCCTGGTCACATGGTGAACAGATGTTAATGTTATATGTCCTGGTCACATACACATGGTGAACAGATGTTAATGTTATATGTCCTGGTCACATACACATGGTGAACAGATGTTAATGTTATATGTCCTGGTCACATACACATGGTGAACAGATGTTAATGTTATATGTCCTGGTCACATGGTGAACAGATGTTAATGTTATATGTCATGGTCACATGGTGAGCAGATGTTAATGTTATATGTCATGGTCACATGGTGAACAGATGTTAATGTTATATGTCCTGGTCACATGGTGAACAGATGTTAATGTTATATGTCATGGTCACATGGTGAACAGATGTTAATGTTATATGTCATGGTCACATGGTGAACAGATGTTAATGTTATATGTCCTGGTCACATGGTGAACAGATGTTAATGTTATATGTCCTGGTCACATACACATGGTGAACAGATGTTAATGTTATATGTCCTGGTCACATACACATGGTGAACAGATGTTAATGTTATATGTCCTGGTCACATACACATGGTGAACAGATGTTAATGTTATATGTCCTGGTCACATACACATGGTGAACAGATGTTAATGTTATATGTCCTGGTCACATACACATGGTGAACAGATGTTAATGTTATATGTCCTGGTCACATGGTGAGCAGATGTTAATGTTATATGTCCTGGTCACATGGTGAACAGATGTTAATGTTATATGTCCTGGTCACATGGTGAACAGATGTTAATGTTATATGTCCTGGTCACATGGTGAACAGATGTTAATGTTATATGTCCTGGTCACATGGTGAACAGATGTTAATGTCATGGTCACATACACATGGTGAACAGATGTTAATGTTATATGTCCTGGTCACATGGTGAACAGATGTTAATGTTATATGTCCTGGTCACATGGTGAACAGATGTTAATGTTATATGTCCTGGTCACATGGTGAACAGATGTTAATGTTATATGTCCTGGTCACATGGTGAACAGATGTTAATGTCATGGTCACATACACATGGTGAGCAGATGTTAATGTTATATGTCCTGGTCACATGGTGAACAGATGTTAATGTCATGGTCACATACACATGGTGAGCAGATGTTAATGTTATATGTCCTGGTCACATGGTGAACAGATGTTAATGTTATATGTCCTGGTCACATGGTGAACAGATGTTAATGTTATATGTCCTGGTCACATGGTGAGCAGATGTTAATGTTATATGTCCTGGTCACATGGTGAGCAGATGTTAATGCGAGTGTACCGAAATGATTGTGCTTCTAGTTCCGACCGTGCAGTAATATCTAACAAGTAATCTAACAATTTCACAACAACTACACACACCTTTATTTAACTAGGCATGTAAATTAAGAACTAATTCTTATTTTCAATGACGGCCTAGGGAACAGTGGCCTTGTTCAGGGGCAGAACGACAGATTTGTACCTTGTCAGCTCGGGGATTTGATCTTGCAACCTTTCGGTTACTAGTCCAACGCTCTAACCACTAGGCTACCTGCGCTCCGTGCGTGTCCGTGCGTGTGCGCGTGTGTGTGTGTTTGTTTGTTTGTTTGTTTGTTTTCCCTCCCCAAGACATTGACCCCCACATTTCCATGTTGCTATCCAGACCTGGGTGCTGCCACGGTGGAGCGGATCTCCTACGGTGAGAGGATTGTGTTGAGACCCGATCCCTTGCCCGACAGGGAGAGGAGTTATGAAAAAGGTGACTGTTTTATTTTTGCATGGTGATTATTTTTAAAAGTTACTAACATTGGTTTTGCAGGTAGCAGCTAATTCTGTATGTCGCTTTGGGTAAAAGTGCCTGCTTAAATGGCATCGACTATAACGATAACCTCCTTTCCCCCTATAGAACTACTGGGCCCCCTGAGAGACCCCTACCACAGAGACCTGTACTACGACAGACGACCGGTGGACCCCTACATGGAGCGCAGGGAGTACAGCAGGGAGAGGGACATGTACAGAGAAAAAGCTCCCATGGACTTTGAAAGAGAACGATACGAGAGGGAGCGCTATCCGCCTCGAGATGACAGGTATACCTGGTTACATTTAGTGGAGATTAAACTAGATGATTGAATAATACATGATATTGCTATGGGTTTAACAACACCCACTGTGTGTGTGTGTGTGTGTGTGTGTGTGTGTGTGTGTGTGTGAGACACACATAACTACAGGCTCCACTAATGAATTTGTCTTCTGTTCTTGTTAATGCAATTAGTCTTATCAATCAAATCTATTTCTAAAGCACTTTTTTCTTTACCTCAGCCGTTTCACAGAACTGTGTGACAGCGCTGTGTAGAACTAACAAGAGGCAGGACTCGTTTAACATTTTGTTTTTGTGTTCTGTTCTTGCTGCTTCAAGCAAACACTCCATGGATGTTGATGACAGGTATTATATCACACTGTCACTGTGACTAGTCCGGCTGGTATTATATCACACTGTCACTGTGACTAGTCCGGCTGGTATTATATCACACTGTCACTGTGACTAGTCCGGCTGGTATTATATCACACTGTGTTACTGTGACTAGTCCAGCTGGTATTATATCACACTGTCACTGTGACTAGTCCGGCTGGTATTATACCACACTGTCACTGTGACTAGTCCGGCTGGTATTATACCACACTGTCACTGTGACTAGTCCGGCTGGTATTATATCACACTGTCACTGTGACTAGTCCAGCTGGTATTATATCACACTGTGACTAGTCCGGCTGGTATTATACCACACTGTCACTAGTCCAGCTGGTATTATACCACACTGTCACTGTGACTAGTCAAGCTGGTATTATATCACACTGTGTTACTGTGACTAGTCCAGCTGGTATTATATCACACTGTCACTGTGACTAGTCCGGCTGGTATTATATCACACTGTGACTAGTCCGGCTGGTATTATATCACACTGTGTTACTGTGACTAGTCCGGCTGGTATTATATCACACTGTCACTGTGACTAGTCCGGCTGGTATTATACCACACTGTCACTGTGACTTGTCCAGCTTGTATTATACCACACTGTGACTAGTCCAGCTGGTATTATATCACACTGTGACTAGTCCAGCTGGTATTATATCACACTGTGACTAGTCCAGCTGGTATTATATCACACTGTGTTACTGTGACTAGTCCGGCTGGTATTATATCACACTGTCACTGTGACTAGTCCGGCTGGTATTATATCTCACTGTGACTAGTCCAGCTGGTATTATATCACACTGTCACTGTGACTAGTCCAGCTTGTATTATACCACACTGTGACTAGTCCGGCTGGTATTATATCACACTGTGTTACTGTGACTAGTCCAGCTGGTATTATATCACACTGTCACTGTCACTAGTCCAGCTGGTATTATATCACACTGTCACTGTGACTAGTCCGGCTGGTATTATATCACACTGTCACTGTGACTAGTCCGGCTGGTATTATACCACACTGTCACTGTGACTTGTCCAGCTTGTATTATACCACACTGTCACTGTGACTAGTCCGGCTGGTATTATATCACACTGTCACTGTGACTAGTCCAGCTGGTATTATATCACACTGTGACTAGTCCGGCTGGTATTATACCACACTGTCACTAGTCCAGCTGGTATTATACCACACTGTCACTGTGACTAGTCAAGCTGGTATTATATCACACTGTGTTACTGTGACTAGTCCAGCTGGTATTATATCACACTGTGTTACTGTGACTAGTCCAGCAGGTATTATATCACACTGTCACTGTGACTAGTCAAGCTGGTATTATACCACACTGTCACTAGTCCAGCTGGTATTATATCACACTGTCACTGTGACTAGTCAAGCTGGTATTATATCACACTGTCACTGTGACTAGTCCGGCTGGTATTATATCACACTGTCACTGTGACTAGTCCAGCTGGTATTATACCACACTGTCACTAGTCCAGCTGGTATTATATCACACTGTCACTGTGACTAGTCAAGCTGGTATTATATCACACTGTCACTGTGACTAGTCCGGCTGGTATTATATCACACTGTCACTGTGACTAGTCCAGCAGGTATTATATCACACTGTCACTGTGACTAGTCAAGCTGGTATTATATCACACTGTCACTGTGACTAGTCCGGCTGGTATTATATCACACTGTCACTGTGACTAGTCCAGCAGGTATTATATCACACTGTCACTGTGACTAGTCCAGCAGGTATTATATCACACTGTCACTGTGACTAGTCCGGCTGGTATTATATCACACTGTCACTGTGACTAGTCCGGCTGGTATTATATCACACTGTCACTGTGACTAGTCCAGCTGGTATTATATCACACTGTGACTAGTCCGGCTGGTATTATACCACACTGTCACTAGTCCAGCTGGTATTATACCACACTGTCACTGTGACTAGTCAAGCTGGTATTATATCACACTGTGTTACTGTGACTAGTCCAGCTGGTATTATACCACACTGTCACTAGTCCAGCTGGTATTATATCACACTGTCACTGTGACTAGTCAAGCTGGTATTATACCACACTGTCACTAGTCCAGCTGGTATTATATCACACTGTCACTGTGACTAGTCAAGCTGGTATTATATCACACTGTCACTGTGACTAGTCAAGCTGGTATTATAACACACTGTCACTAGTCCAGCTGGTATTATATCACACTGTCACTAGTCAAGCTGGTATTATATCACACTGTGACTAGTCCGGCTGGTATTATATCACACTGTGTTACTGTGACTAGTCCAGCTGGTATTATATCACACTGTCACTGTGACTAGTCAAGCTGGTATTATATCACACTGTGTCACTGTGACTAGTCAAGCTGGTATTATATCACACTGTCACTGTGACTAGTCAAGCTGGTATTATATCACACTGTCACTGTGACTAGTCAAGCTGGTATTATATCACACTGTGTTACTGTGACTAGTCCAGCTGGTATTATATCACACTGTCACTGTGACTAGTCAAGCTGGTATTATATCACACTGTGTTACTGTGACTAGTCCAGCTGGTATTATATCACACTGTGACTAGTCCAGCTGGTATTATATCACACTGTCACTGTGACTAGTCAAGCTGGTATTATATCACACTGTGTCACTGTCACTAGTCCAGCTGGTATTATATCACACTGTGTTACTGTGACTAGTCCAGCTGGTATTATATCACACGGTCACTGTGACTAGTCCAGCTGGTATTATATCACACTGTCACTAGTCCAGCTGGTATTATATCACACTGTCACTGTTACTAGTCCAGCTGGTATTATATCACACTGTGACTAGTCCAGCTGGTATTATATCACACTGTCACTGTGACTAGTCCGGCTGGTATTATATCACACTGTCACTGTGACTAGTCCAGCTGGTATTATATCACACTGTCACTAGTCCAGCTGGTATTATATCACACTGTCTCTGTGACTAGTCCAGCTGGTATTATATCACACTGTCACTAGTCCAGCTGGTATTATATCACACTGTCACTGTGACTAGTCCAGCTGGTATTATATCACACTGTCACTAGTCCAGCTGGTATTATATCACACTGTCACTGTGACTAGTCCGGCTGGTATTATATCACACTGTCACTGTGACTAGTCCAGCTGGTATTATATCACACTGTCACTGTGACTAGTCCAGCTGGTATTATATCACACGGTCACTGTGACTAGTCCGGCTGGTATTATATCACACTGTCACTGTGACTAGTCCAGCTGGTATTATATCACACTGTCACTGTGACTAGTCCAGCTGGTATTATATCACACGGTCACTGTGACTAGTCCAGCTGGTATTATATCACACTGTCACTAGTCCAGCTGGTATTATATCACACTGTCACTGTTACTAGTCCAGCTGGTATTATATCACACTGTGACTAGTCCAGCTGGTATTATATCACACTGTCACTGTGACTAGTCCGGCTGGTATTATATCACACTGTCACTGTGACTAGTCCAGCTGGTATTATATCACACTGTCACTAGTCCAGCTGGTATTATATCACACTGTCTCTGTGACTAGTCCAGCTGGTATTATATCACACTGTCACTAGTCCAGCTGGTATTATATCACACTGTCACTGTGACTAGTCCAGCTGGTATTATATCACACTGTCACTAGTCCAGCTGGTATTATATCACACTGTCACTGTGACTAGTCCGGCTGGTATTATATCACACTGTCACTGTGACTAGTCCAGCTGGTATTATATCACACTGTCACTGTGACTAGTCCAGCTGGTATTATATCACACTGTCACTAGTCCAGCTGGTATTATAACACACTGTCACTAGTCCAGCTGGTATTATAACACACTGTCACTGTGACTAGTCCGGCTGGTATTATACCACACTGTGTCACTGTCACTAGTCCGGCTGGTGTTATATCACACTGTCACTAGTCCAGCTGGTATTATATCACACTGTCACTGTGACTAGTCCAGCTGGTATTATATCACACTGTGTCACTGTGACTAGTCCGGCTGGTATTATATCACACTGTCACTGTGACTAGTCCGGCTGGTATTATACCACACTGTCACTAGTCCAGCTGGTATTATATCACACTGTCACTGTGACTAGTCCAGCTGGTATTATATCACACTGTCACTGTGACTAGTCCAGCTGGTATTATATCACACTGTGACTAGTCCAGCTGGTATTATATCACACTGTCACTGTGACTAGTCCAGCTGGTATTATATCACACTGTGTTACTGTGACTAGTCCAGCTGGTATTATATCACACTGTGTCACTGTGACTAGTCCAGCTGGTATTATATCACACTGTGACTAGTCCAGCTGGTATTATATCACACTGTCACTGTGACTAGTCCAGCTGGTATTATATCACACTGTGTTACTGTGACTAGTCCAGCTGGTATTATATCACACTGTGTCACTGTGACTAGTCCAGCTGGTATTATATCACACTGTCACTAGTCCAGCTGGTATTATATCACACTGTGTCACTGTGACTAGTCCGGCTGGTATTATATCACACTGTCACTGTGACTAGTCCAGCTGGTATTATATCACACTGTGACTAGTCCAGCTGGTATTATATCACACTGTGACTAGTCCAGCTGGTATTATATCACACTGTGACTAGTCCAGCTGGTATTATATCACACTGTGACTAGTCCAGCTGGTATTATATCACACTGTGACTAGTCCAGCTGGTATTATATCACACTGTCACTAGTCCAGCTGGTATTATATCACACTGTCACTGTGACTAGTCCAGCTGGTATTATATCACACTGTCACTGTGACTAGTCCAGCTGGTATTATATCACACTGTCACTGTGACTAGTCCAGCTGGTATTATATCACACTGTCACTGTGACTAGTCTGGCTGGTTGTTGTGGCCTTGTGAATGCTTCCTGCTCCGGGGCCTGCGTGTTCACAAAGCATCTAAGAGTTAGGAGTACTGATCTAGGATCAGGTCCTCCTTGTCCATATTATCATATTCATTATGATCTAAAAGGGGAAACTGATCCAAGATCAGCAACCCCATTTTCTTAAAAAAAAAACTATTTTGTAACTACCGGTCCAGATCTGCAGTGTTCTGAGGGATTTTCATCGTGTGTCTCTCTTTTCTCTCCAGACAACCCCCTGGCCATCCTCGCCCCGGTCCCCCACCTCCTCGCCCGGGCTACAGGGACAGAGACATGAGGGAGAGGGAGGGCAGCCGGACCAGTAGAGACAGAGAGGATACTTATGGAAGACCTGGGGGTTATGACAGACCTCCGTTCGAGCGCGGGCCTGAACGTGGGCCTGAGCGCTACGACCATGGTGACGAGCGCGGGCCGGAGCGCTACAACCATGGTGCCTCAGCGTATGGTAAGACATGCTATGTACTGCGGTCTCTAACAAACATATGCTAGCTAAGACATGCTATGTACTGCGGTCTCTAACAAACATATGCTAAGATATGCTATGTACTGCGGTCTCTAACAAACATATGCTAGCTAAGACATGCTATGTACTGCAGTCTCTAACAAACATATGGTAAGACATGCTATGTACTGCAGACTCTAACAAACATATGGTAAGACATGCTATGTACTGCGGTCTCTAACAAACATACACTCCCTTTCAAAAGTTTGGGGTGACTTATAAATGCCCTTGTTTTTGAAAGAAAAGCACATGTTTTGTCCATTAAAATATAATCAGATTGATCAGAAATATAGTGTAGATATTGTTAATGTTGTAAATGACTATTGTAGCTGGAAACGGATACATTTTTTAATGGAATATCAACATAGGCGTACAGAGGCCCATTATCAGCAACCATCAGTCCTATGTTCCAATGGCACGTTGTGTTAACTAATCCAAGTTCATAATTTTAAAAGGTTAACTGATCATTAGAAAACCCTTTTACAATTATGTTAGCACAACTGAAAACTGTTGTCCTGATTTAAAGAGGCAATAATACTGTCCTTCTTTACACTAGTTTAGTATCTGGAGCATCAGCATTTGTGGGATCGATTACAGGCTCAAAATGGTCAGAAACCAAAGCACTTTCTTCTGAAACTCGTCAGTCTATTCTTGTTCTGAGAATTGAAGGCTATTCCATGTGAGAAATTGCCAAGAAACTGAAGATCTGGTGCAACGTTGTGTACTACTCCCTTCACAGAACAGCACAAACTGGCTCGAACCAGAGTAGAAAGAGCAAGAGGACAAGTACATTAGTGTCTAGTTTGAGAAACAGACAAGTCCTCAACTGGCAGCTTCATTAAATAGTACCTGCGAAACATTGCCTTGCTGACATCTTTGCACACTCTTGGCATTCTCTCAACCAGCTTCACCTGGAATACTTTTCCAACAGTCTTGATGGAGTTCCCACATATGCTGAGCACTTGTTTACAGCAATTCCTTCACTCTGCGGTCCAACTCATCCAAACCACCTCAATTGGGTTGAGGTTGGGTGATTGTGGAGGCCAGGTCATCTGATGCAGCACTCCATCACTCTCAAATAGCGCTTACACAGGCTGGAGGTGTGTTTTGGATCATTGTCCTGTTGAAAAACAAATGATAGTCCCACAAAGTGCAGACCAGATGGAATGATGTATCGCTGCAGAATGCTGTGGCAGCCATGCTGGTTAAGTGCGCCTTTAATTATAAATAAATCACTGACAGTGTCACCAGCAAAGTACCCCCCTCACCATCACACCTCCTCCTCCATGCTTCACGGTGGGAAATAGACATGCAGAGATCACCCACAGCACGTCTCACAAAGACACAGCAGTTGGAACCAAAAATCTCCCATTTGGATTCATCAGACCAAAGGACAAGTTTCCACCAGTCTAATGTCCATTGATCGTTTTTCTTGGCCCAACCAAGTCTCTTCTTCTTATTGGTGTCCTTTCAGTAGTGTTTCTTTGCAGCAATTCGACCATGAAGGACTGATTCACGCAGTCTCCTCTGAACAGTTGATGTTGAGACGTGTCTGTTACTTGAACTCTGTGAAGCATTTATTTGGGCTGCAATTTCCGAGGCTGGTAACTCCAATGAACTTATCCTCTGCAGCAGAGGTAACTCTGGGTCTTCCTTTCCTGTGGCGGTCCTCTTCAGAGCCAGTTTCATCATAGCGCTTGATGGTTTTTGCGACTGCTCTGAAAGAAACTTTCAAAGTTCTTGAAATGTTCTGTGTTGACTGACCTTCATGTCTTAACGTAATGATGGACTGTCGTTTCTCTTTGCTTATTTGAGCTGTTCTTACCATAATATGGTCTTGGTCTTTTATCAAATAGGGCTATATTCTGTATACCACCCCTACCATGTCACAACACAACTGATTGGCTCAAATGCATTAAGAAGTAAATAAATTCCACAAATCAACCTTTAACAAGGCACACCTGTTAATTGAAATGCATTCCAGGTGACTACCTCATGAAGCTGGTTGAGAGAATGCCAACAGTGTGCAAAGGGTGGCTATTTGAAGAATCTCAAATATAAAATGTATTTTTAATTTATTTTACACTTTTTTGGTTACTACATGATTCCATATGTGTTATTTCATAGTTTTGATGTCTTCACTATTATTCTACAATGTAGAAAATAGTAAAAATAAAGAAAAACCCTTGAATGAGTAGGTGTTCTAAAACTTTTTACAGGTAGTGTACATGCCGAAAAACGCGTTGGTTTTAACAATCAAAATGGTGTTTGTGAAGGCAACTTCCATTGTCCTACTAATTTTCAGTTTGCTTGTCTTTTCATGCCTCTTGGTTTTAAAGTAAAATTGCGACAGGTTTCTCTTTTTTTTGCTTTGCACTGACTGTCCTGTCTTGTGGTCTAGGTGAACGGAGGAGTTACCCAGAGGAGAGAGGAGGAGGAGGCCCCACGTCGTCCCACCC
Source organism: Oncorhynchus mykiss (assembly GCF_013265735.2). NCBI lineage: Eukaryota > Metazoa > Chordata > Actinopteri > Salmoniformes > Salmonidae > Oncorhynchus > Oncorhynchus mykiss. The sequence continues at coordinate 41,114,543 of NC_048568.1, read as the reverse complement.
TCCTCCCCCCCCACCGACTGCTCCTCCTTCCAGGATGGAGAAGAAACCGGAGACCAAGAACGTGGAGGACCTTCTCAAACTGCCAGGCCGAGACACTCGTCCAGAAAGGGTGCAAATAAATGACTTCTCGCTCAATCATCTTACTCTTCATTCACTTACTTCCTCATTCACTTCAATACAACTTTAAATACAGTACTTCCTCATTCACTTCAATACAACTTTTAAATACAGTACTTCCTCATTCACTTCAATACAACTTTTAAATACAGTACTTCCTCATTCACTTCAATACAACTTTATTTACCCCTCTCGGGGACAATTAAGAAATGCGTTGCCAGGATAATAACATCCTCAAGTACAACAAGAGTAGACAGATCTCATATCCCCAGATGCATGTCTCGTGTATGAGTGAGTTCCATAACCTCTGATGTTTCTCAGATCGTCATCATAATGAGAGGCCTACCAGGAAGTGGGAAAAGCCATGTGGCCAAGCTGATACGGGTGAGTGGAACCTAAATACAGTACTTCCTGTATCTTCCAACGTGGCTGTTCTGTTGTGGTAATAATAATGAAATGTCTGGGATGAAATGTTCTCTCCTGTCCCGCGTTTCCTGTTTTCCAGATATACTAATATATGATATATTGTATCCCAGAGTTCTTTCACAACGGTCAACTACCTAGCCTCGTTCCACCATCCTGATCTCGAGAGCTACGAGAGAGCGATGGTCAGGATGGTGGATCAGGTTAATCTAAATACCTGCACCACTCGTCTTAAATGCACGCTGCTACCTGCACCACTCGTCTTAAACGCACGCTGCTACCTGCGCCACTCGTAGTTGTCGTCTTGTCTGGAGCGCTGCCTTCTCTCACTGAAATACCTTGTCGTTACTAGCTCTGACTTTTCTGCTAGCGGCTTTATTCAGGAAGTTTTGCTTACTGTGACTGTGAAAGGTGGTTGTCTCATCTAGCTACCTTTTAAATAAAAAAAAGATGAGTACACTATAACTGTAAGTGTCTCTGGATAAGAGCGTCTGCTAACTGACTAAAATGTGAAATGTTGTTGCGTGGGTTAAGGACAAGGAGGTGGAGTGTGGAGGGGCTCCACCCAGAGTGCTGGGGTTAGACGACTACTTCATGACGGAGGTGGAGAAGGTGGAGAAGGACCCAGAAACAGGGAAACGGATCAAACTCAAGGTGTGTCCTTCTGTTTGCTCTCTGACTGACTTAAACCTCTCTCTGTGTGTGTGTGTGTGTGTTCCTGCTATATGTAGAGCATAAGGCTTTCTACAAGAGAGCAGTTTAGTGAAATACTATCTCTCTGTAGGAGATGACTGTAGGCCTTAAGAAAACTTACCCATGTGTAATATGGTGTCTCACTGGAGCTATTGTAATGCATGAAGCAAATGGGCCCCATTTATGCTATGTTGTTTTCATTAAGCAATAACTCACCGAAGAGGGTGTGGTATATGGGCCAATATACCACGGCTAAGGGCCGGTTCTTATGCGCAACGCAGAGTGCCTGGACACTGCCCTTAGCCGTGGTATATTGGGCGTAAATCACAAACCCCCGAGGTGTCTTATTACTGTTATAAACTGGTTAGCAATTTAAATAGAGCAGTAAAAAATAACATGTTTTGTCCGTTTTTATACGGTCTGATATACCACGGCTTTCAGCCAATCAGCATTCAGGGCTCGAACCACCCAGTTTATGATTAAATATTTGAACACGTGTTTATTTTGTATTTTTAATATCAATTCATAAATTGTTTATTTTTTTTATTTTTGTCAGTGTCTGGAATACGAGTACGAAGCCGAGATGGAAGACACGTACAGGAACAGTATGCTAAAAACATTCAGGAAGACCCTAGACGACGGCTTCTTCCCCTTCCTCATCATCGACGCCATCAATGACCGGGTTAAATACTTTGATCAGTTCTGGAGTGCTGCCAAGACTAAAGGCTTCGAGGTGAGTTGACGTTTTCATATCTTGAAATATCAAAAAATAATACCGTTCCTTAGTCCATACTAGCTTACCATTTTAGAATTCATGCCCAATGAATGACTTAATTCGAAGTTGTGTACTAGTGTGGAGATTCGAACCGAATTAAAACGTATACGCTTCCTGATGTGGCCTACATTACGTGGAAACGTGTCAAATGTTTTTTTTATACCAGGTATACTTGGCGGAAATCACGGCAGACAATCAGACTTGTGCTAAAAGAAATGCCCACGGACGGAAGATGGATGATATTCAGAAGGTACTGTACTGAGTGTCCTCGAGTCAACAACCGCAGAGCTCTTATACATTTTTAGTGGATTCAGGGGTCATATTTATCAAGGCATTGATAACGACAGTGATAGACCATGCGTAGATTGTCTATTTATTGTCTTGTGTCTGTCTATATAGTATTTTTTTTTTAATTAGAGTAATTAATGGCAATATATAGTGTTTTTTTTAAATTCCCGTTCTGTTTTCTATTTCTGTTTTCTGTCCGTCTAGATGTCCAGTAACTGGGAGTCGTCTCCACGTCACATGGTGCGGCTGGATGTCCGTTCCCTGCTTCAGGATGCTGCTATTGAGGAGGTATGTAGTACGGGAACATGTCACAATATGTTGACATCTTGGTTTTTATACCCGTTAGGGGCGTTAAAGGTGCTACACATAGGATTTGTTTGAATATCGGCAGTAGTGGTGAAATTAGTGTTTCACGGTAATTCTTACCTGTCAGTGTTGTGATTGGCTGGGATATTTGCCTATTGGCTGGGATATTTGCCTATTGGCTGGGATAGTTGCCTTTTGGCTGGGATAGTTGCCTTTTGGCTGGGATATTTGCTGGGATATTTGCCTATTGGCTGGGATATTTGCCTATTGGCTGGGATAGTTGCCTATTGGCTGGGATATTTGCCTTTTGGCTGGGATATTTGCCTATTGGCTGGGATAGTTGCCTATTGGCTGGGATATTTGCCTTTTGGCTGGGATAGTTGCCTTTTGGCTGGGATAGTTGCCTTTTGGCTGGGATAGTTGCCTTTTGGCTGGGATAGTTGCCTTTTGGCTGGGATATTTGCTGGGATATTTGCCTATTGGCTGGGATATTTGCCTTTTGGCTGGGATATTTGCCTATTGGCTGGGATATTTGCCTATTGGCTGAGATATTTGCCTATTGGCTGGGATATTTGCCTATTGGCTGGGATATTTGCCTATTGGCTGGGATATTTGCCTATTGGCTGGGATAGTTGCCTATTGGCTGGGATATTTGCCTATTGGCTGGGATATTTGCCTATTGGCTGGGATAGTTGCCTATTGGCTGGGATATTTGCCTTTTGGCTGGGATAGTTGCCTTTTGGCTGGGATATTTGCCTATTGGCTGGGATATTTGCCTATTGGCTGGGATATTTGCCTATTGGCTGGGATATTTGCCTATTGGCTGGGATATTTGCCTTTTGGCTGGGATATTTGCCTTTTTGATTTCTCCCGACCAGAGTGGTATTTGTTGTAAAAAATGACAAAGCTGTTTTGACTTTGGCTGTGTTATCTAGTGGCCAATGTAGAAATTGCTCTGTCATTTCCTGGTCGATAGAATTGTACACTGTTCACTCAATTTCAGTTTGTGAGCAAAAAAAACCAATAACTGAATAGTGAAGAGGAATCATTCTACCAATCACTGTCAAATATAATTTTCAATAACCAGAAATATTGTTTGTGAAGCTAGTGGACCAAAACAGAAAGTATGAAGCTCACGGCCCAAGGCTCCACCGTGTTACGGGGAAATGGGATGCAGGGGATGTTCATTTGGAATGCAGCTTAATGCTGTTCCAATTCACCTAGCATCCACACGGGGGATACATTCTAGTCGTAGCACCTTTTTTTATTGAGCGCTTATATAATGGGCTCCTGCTATAAGAGTGAACCTTGTCCTCTCTTATTAAAAGATGTGTCGTACCTGTTGGCACTGTCCTCAATGATTTCGGTGTCGCAACTTGTGTGGTTGTAAAGTTTTTTATTATTTTTATTATAGAATATTAATGGCATTTCAAAAAAATAAGAATCCAAAAATGAAATTCAATGGAAACATTTTGTGTTTTAAAGGTTGAGATGGAAGACTTAAATCCTGATGACGAGCCACTGAAGGAGCCCAAGAAGGAGGAGGAGGAGGAAGATATTAAGGTAGGACCCAGTCAGCAAGCCTTTAGGTCTGTTATTAAGGTAGGACCCAGTCAGCTAGCCTTTATATCTGTTATTAAGGTAGGACCCAGTCGGCAAGCCTTTATCTGTTATTAAGGTAGGACCCAGTCAGCTAGCCTTTATGTATGTTATTAAGGTAGGACCCAGTTAGCTGGCCTTTTATATCTGTTATTAAGGTAGGACCCAGTCAGCTAGCCTTTATATCTGTTATTAAGGTAGGACCCAGTCAGCAAGCCTTTATATCTGGTATTAAGGTAGGACCCAGTCAGCTAGCCTTTATATCTGTTATTAAGGTAGGACCCAGTCAGCTAGCCTTTATATCTGTTATTAAGGTAGGACCCAGTCAGCTAGCCTTTATATCTGTTATTAAGGTAGGACCCAGTCAGCTAGCCTTTATATCTGTTATTAAGGTAGGACCCAGTCAGCTAGCCTTTATATCTGTTATTAAGGTAGGACCCAGTCAGCTAGCCTTTATATCTGTTATTAAGGTAGGACCCAGTCAGCTAGCCTTTATATCTGTTATTAAGGTAGGACCCAGTCAGCTAGCCTTTATATCTGTTATTAAGGTAGGACCCAGTCAGCTAGCCTTTATATCTGTTATTAAGGTAGGACCCAGTCAGCTAGCCTTTATATCTGTTATTAAGGTAGGACCCAGTCAGCTAGCCTTTATATCTGTTATTAAGGTAGGATCCAGTCAGCAAGCCTTTATATCTGTTATTAAGGTAGGATCCAGTCAGCAAGCCTTTATATCTGTTATTAAGGTAGGATCCAGTCAGCTAGCATTTATATCTGTTATTAAGGTAGGATCCAGTCAGCAAACCTTTATATCTGTTAAGGTAGGACCCAGCCTTTATATCTGTTATTAAGGTATTAAGGTAGGACCCAGTCAGCTAGCCTTTATCTGTTATTAAGGTAGGACCCAGTCAGCTAGCCTTTATATCTGTTAGCCTTTATATCTGTTATTAAGGTATCTGTTATTAAGGTAGGATCCAGTCAGCTAGCCTTTATATCTGTTATTAAGGTAGGATCCAGTCAGCAAACCTTTATATCTGTTAAGGTAGGACCCAGTCAGCTAGCCTTTATATCTGTTATTAAGGTAGGACCCAGTCAGCTAGCCTTTATATCTGTTATTAAGGTAGGACCCAGTCAGCAAGCCTTTATATCTGTTATTAAGGTAGGATCCAGTCAGCAAGCCTTTATATCTGTTAAGGTAGGACCCAGTCCTTAAAGATATCCACTAGAGCAGGACTCTCCAACCCTGTTCCTGGAGAGCCTACCCTCCTGTAGGTTTTCACATATTTATCAACCAGCTAATTATTAGAATCTGGTATTTTTTATTTTACCTTTATTTAACAGCAAGCTGTTAAGTCAGTTAATTAAGAACAAATTCTTATTTTCAATGACGGCCTAGGAACAGTGGGCTAACTGCCTGTTCAGGGGCAGAACGACAGATTTTTACCTTGTCAGCTCGGGGGTTTGAACTCGCAACCTTCCGGTTACTAGTCCAACGCTCTAACCACTAGGCTACCCTGCCGCCCCGTATGCCAGGTGCGCTAGGACGGTAGTTCTCCAGGAACAGGGTTGGTACATGTTGATATGGTGTCATGGCAGTGAGCAGAAATGCTAGGTTGCTTGAAGGTACAGTGAGTGACTTGCTGACAAAAGGCCAGTATTGCATCTACAGCAGTATATTTATTTTTTACTTAAAGTCCCAGTGCAGTCAAAAATGTAATTTTCCTGTGTTTTTATATATATATTACCACACTATGAGTTTGGAATAATACTGAGTTTGTGAAAATGATATTGTATTTTTTTTGTGTAAGAGCTGTAAATTGTAGCCTGTTTCCCTCCCCACCCAGATCCCTCCGACAGTCTTAGCCAAATTCTTGCTAGAGAAATTGCTCTTTGCTAAGAAGCTATATTTGGTTTTTTTGTTGGGTTTTTTTGCTACCCAGAAGTGATTTGATATTGAGATTATTGTTTTTTTTAAACAGCTGCATTAGACCTGCTGTTTTTAATTTGGTCTTGTGTTTTTGGTCGAAACTGTCCTCCGTTGTGCTGAGATTAATCAAATTGATCCAAAATATCTCATAATATTAATGAGAACTTCATGAAGTTATAAACCCAAGTCAAACTTCCTATACAGGGATATAAAATACAAGCGTACCAGAATGAGGAAGATCGTGAGATTTGGCAACGTGATCAAAATTGAGGAAGTAGTGTGTTGGGTCTAGTGGTTTAGTTGACCTCGAGGAAGTAGTGTGTGGGTCTAGTGGTTCAGTGGTTAGTTGACCACAACACGTTTTGTTCAGAGAATCCAACCCACAATCCTTCTGACTCGGGCCTTTCCTGTTGTCCCTTCATTGTCCTACATGTTCAATACAGCACAAGGATACAGATGAAGTGGCATTTCCCACATACATACATATACATAAAATATTTTTAAAAAGATTACGCCTCCCGGGTGGAGCATTGGTTAAGGGCGCTGTACTGCAGCGCCAGCTGTGCCATCAGTCCCTGGGTTCGCGCCCAGGCTCTGTCGTAACCGGCCGCGACCGGGAGGTCCGTGGGGCGACGCACAATTGGCCTAGCGTCGTCCGGGTTAGGGAGGGTTTGGCCGGTAGGGGAAATCCTTGTCTCATTGCCCACCAGCGACTCCTGTGGCGGGCCTCCACGCTAACCAAGGTTGCCAGGTGCACGGTGTTTCCTCCGACACATTGGTGCGAATGGCTTCCGGGTTGGATGCGCGCTGTGTTAAGAAGCAGTGCGGCTTGGTTGGGTTGTGTATCGGAGGACGCATGACTTTCAACCTTCGTCTCTCCCGAACCCGTACGGGAGTTGTAGCGATGAGACAAGATAGTAGCTACTAAACAATTGGATACCACGAAATTGGGGAGAAAAAGGGGTAAAAAATAAATGTAAAAAAGATTACATATAAATACATGGAGAAAGCATTCATTTTGTCTTGGTAATGTCTTGGTAATGTCTTGGTAATGTCTTGGTAATGCCTTGGTAATGCCTTGGTAATGCCTTGGTAATGCCTTTGTAGCGTCTTGGTAATGCCTTGGTAATGTCTTGGTAATGCCTTGGTAATGTGGATGCTTTTTAGGATGGTAGACGTAAGTAATATGAAATATTCTATAATATATATATATTTTTTAAATGATTGTTAACTATGTAAGCCTATTAGCCTATTAGTTCTGTATTTCTTCTGTAATCAAACTCTACGTGAGTAAAACAAAATATGTTTGTGTTGCCGTGGCGTTAGTTCCTTACTAGATGGTAAGTACCAGCGTAACTGTTTACAGTTAGGATGTGTTGATCACACATTTTCCATCTCAGATCCATGGGTATAGTTATTGTGGTGATTTTCAATGTAATTAACAGATATGACTTGATACTTCCACAGTCATGATTATAATAACAATTTGTCATTTCTACAAACAGCACCATATATATTGTGTTTTTCTCATGTATTTAGCAACAAAAATATATATATATATATTTTCTAGCGGTACCTAAGGAAGTATAAAAACATATTTTCCAAACATTTCCCAAACGGCTCGCCCGGTGAAGGAATGGTGACCTGTGTGGGGGGAAAAAATTGTTTTCCTTTGGTTCTTTTCAGGTTTTTACTCCCAAAATCACATTTTTCTTTTTCTATCGACAACATTTAAATGTTCTAAGTGCACAACAATGGTTAAACCACGTCAGAGGGGTGTCCTACGAAGCAGGTTTGAGGAGTTAGCGAGGTTATCTTTGGCCAACTCCGTATAACCGGTCATACAAAAGTGGGTCACCTTTTTTTTTTTAAATTAAGCCAAATTTCTATTTTTGACAAATCTTTCAGAACTAACCTGCTCCTGGGCAGGCTAACTCCACTTACCCCGAATGAAATGACTTGAGCCGCGTGAGTTGAGGACCAATGAAATCCGATTCCCTCCATCTCGCAAAGATTACGTCTTCCACTTCATTTGAGGAAGACTACTGATTTTTTTTAATGATTTATTAATCAAATGTTGTTTTGGGGTGTAAAATATACATATTTTTAATATATATCACATTAAACATTTAGTAATAACAGAATGCATTTTAAACTTCACACAATGTAACACTTTTGTATGACTTAATATAAAAAAATTGAGGGGAGTGGGGAAAGAGGTACTTGTGCATTAATAAGCACGCCGAAGACGACATGAACAATAAGCAAGTGGTCTTGCAGTGCCTGGATAAGTGGGTATCCTCAAATTTTGCCCCCCTGCCCCCCCACAAAAAAATCAACCAAGACATCAAACCAAACCTTTTCAATAACAGGTTTGCAAACCCGTTGGTGCCTTAGTTAGCATTTACTTGTAGATATCATAAGCTAAAACATCTTTCCTACCCTACTGGCTACCGATGTCATTGTTCTGTGAGCTGCTCCATGCGACAATCAGTTGAGAGCTGAACGCTCCTGCTGCCTGATATTCGGCTGAAACAAGCTGTGTGCGGCACACTTATAAAACAAAATATATATATATATATATATATATATTTTGTAAAGAAAATCTTTGAAATTGTTGCCTTTATATTTTTGTTCAGTTTATATATATATGATAGTTTTACATTACAGATGACCGTGTGGTACAACTATAGTCTTTTACAATAAGCACTATGCAACTGCCTATATTTACATGCCTGGTACAATGTAATGCTCCTCTATGACCCTGGAATAATACCTATAACATAATGACATAGCCTTCCTCACTGCCAACATGTCAATGTTATGATCATTTTATTTACTTTTCACTTTTTTACTTTTTTACTTTTTTTACCTAAGAACTTTTCATTAAAACCGTGCATGATGACTGAATTGTGCATCGTAAAGATTCAACCAAGACATCAGACCACAAACTTTATAATTGAATGAATCTCTACTTATCTCTACTGCTACCAGAATCCCACCTCAAACACCCAGGGAAGGTCCTTCCAGAACTATTATTATTAACACAATTCATTAGATGATAGATCCATTTATTAGAAATGGTAAGAAAATGATGTTAGGATCATGTTTACTGAAGCACAGAGAGAAGCTACAGTACACCAGGAAACACATCTCACTCAGAAGTTGAGTGGGATTGGACATTAGGAAATATGGTGTCACAGGGTTTTGGGTCAATTCCATTTCAATTCAGAAAGTAAACCAAATTCCAAATTTTCCTCAATGAAAAGCATTGGAGAATTGGAATTGTCAGTGTTCTACCTGAATTGGCTGGAATTGAAGAATTGGAATTGTCAGTGTTCTTCCTGAATTGAAGAATTGTAATTGTCAGTGTTCTACCTGAATTGAAGAAGTGTAATTGTCAGTGTTCTACCTGAATTGAAGAATTGGAATTGTCAGTGTTCTACCTGAATTGAAGAATTGTAATTGTCAGTGTTCTTCCTGAATTGAAGAATTGGAATTGTCAGTGTTCTACCTGAATTGAAGAATTGGAATTGTCAGTGTTCTACCTGAATTGAAGAATTGGAATTGTCAGTGTTCTACCTGAATTGAAGAATTGGAATTGTCAGTGTTCTACCTGAATTGAAGAATTGGAATTGTCAGTGTTCTACCTGAATTGAAGAATTGTAATTGTCAGTGTTCTTCCTGAATTGAAGAATTGGAATTGTCAGTGTTCTACCTGAATTGAAGAATTGGAATTGTCAGTGTTCTACCTGAATTGAAGAATTGGAATTGTCAGTGTTCTACCTGAATTGAAGAATTGGAATTGTCAGTGTTCTACCTGAATTGAAGAATTGGAATTGTCAGTGTTCTACCTGAATTGAAGAATTTGAATTGTCAGTGTTCTACCTGAATTGGCTGAAATTGAAATAGTATTTACCGCAACCCTGCTGGAAGGTCTCAATTAACGGTCTGCTTTCAGGAACAAGGTAACCTCGTATCCAGACTCTCTCCTCCATTAGCTGTCTACTGTTTTGAACGAGCCTCTGATACCGCTTCATAAATGCTACTTTATTAATGATTCAAATATTTTTAGAAATTCAAAATCAGTTATTTGCCCAGCCCATTTAGTGCTGACAAAATGACCATGGCATGCCGAGAGGTGCTCTGACGGACAACAATCTCTGAGTCTCTAACCTCGTCCACCAGTCGTCTCCCTCTGTCTGTATGCCATAGCAGTTAGCCTAGGGGCGAGGTTACCTTGTTCCTAACAACAAAAAGCTAATGTGTCTCGGTTGGTAGAGCATGATGCTTCCAACGCCAGGGTTGTGGGTTCGATTCCCACGGGGGACCAGTATGAAAATGTATCCACTCACTACTGTAGTGGCTCTGGATAAGAGAGTCTGTTAAATGACTCACTACTGTAGTGGCTCTGGATAAGAAAGTCTGTTAAATGACTCACTACTGTAGTGGCTCTGGATAAGAGAGTCTGTTAAATGACTCACTACTGTAGTGGCTCTGGATAAGAGAGTCTGTTAAATGACTCACTACTGTAGTGGCTCTGGATAAGAGAGTCTTCTAAATGACTCACTACTGTAGTGGCTCTGGATAAGAGAGTCTGTTAAATGACTCACTACTGTAGTGGCTCTGGATAAGAGAGTCTGCTAAATGACTCACTACTGTAGTGGCTCTGGATAAGAGAGTCTGTTAAATGACTCACTACTGTAGTGGCTCTGGATAAGAGAGTCTGCTAAATGACTCACTACTGTAGTGGCTCTGGATAAGAGAGTATGCTAAATGACTCACTACTGTAGTGGCTCTGGATAAGAGAGTCTGCTAAATGACTCACTACTGTAGTGGCTCTGGATAAGAGAGTATGCTAAATGACTCACTACTGTAGTGGCTCTGGATAAGAGAGTCTGCTAAATGACTCACTACTGTAGTGGCTCTGGATAAGAGAGTCTGTTAAATGACTCACTACTGTAGTGGCTCTGGATAAGAGAGTCTGTTAAATGACTCACTACTGTAGTGGCTCTGGATAAGAGAGTCTTCTAAATGACTCACTACTGTAGTGGCTCTGGATAAGAGAGTCTGCTAAATGACTCACTACTGTAGTGGCTCTGGATAAGAGAGTCTACTAAATTGTAAATGTAAAATATATGGAGTCGTATCTGAGGCTCTATTCCAAAGTGTTTTTGCAAGTGCCAACATGTTGAAGGAGAAAAAAGTAGCACATAAAAAGGCCAGTCACTTTTTTTTTTAGCTTTCCAACTTTTTGTAAATGACTACCTAGATACAGGACGACCTAGATACAGGACGACCTAGATACAGGACGACCTAGATACAGGACGACCTAGATACAGGACGACCTAGGTACAGGACGACCTAGATACAGGACGACCTAGGTACAGGACGACCTAGATACAGGACTACCTAGATACAGGACTACCTAGATACAGGACGACCTAGATACAGGACGACCTAGATACAGGACGACCTAGATACAGGACGACCTAGATACAGGACGACCTAGGTAAAGGATCGACCTAGGTAAAGGACGACCTAGGTAAAGGACGACCTAGATAGAGGACGGCCTAGATACAGGACGGCCTAGATACAGGACGGCCTGGATACAGGACGACCTAGATACAGGACGGCCTAGATACAGGACGGCCTGGATACAGGACGGCCTGGATACAGGACGACCGACCTAGGTACAGGACGACCGACCTAGGTACAGGACGACCGACCTAGGTACAGGACGACCGACCTAGGTACAGGACGACCGACCTAGGTACAGGACGACCGACCTAGGTACAGGACGACCGACCTAGGTACAGGACGACCGACCTAGGTACAGGACGACCGACCTAGATACAGGACGACCGACCTAGGTAAAGGACGACCTAGATACAGGACGACCGACCTAGGTAAGGGACGACGGCCGACCTAGATAAGGGACGACGGCCGACCTAGATAAGGGACGACGGCCAACCTAGATAAGGGACGACGGCCGACCTAGATAAGGGACGACGGCCGACCTAGATAAGGGACGACGGCCGACCTAGATAAGGGACGACGGCCGACCTAGATAAGGGACGACGGCCGACCTAGATAAGGGACGACGGCCGACCTAGATAAGGGACGACGGCCGACCTAGATAAGGGACGACGGCCGACCTAGATACAGGACGACCGACGTGATTTAACGACAAATGTAAACAAACGATTAATGTATTTATTTAGTACATTTACATTTATTATTGTGGGCTCAAGATTCCTGTTATTAAGGAAATGGCTATATCCACTACTGCTTCCTGTTATTAAGGAAATGGCTATATCTACTACAGCTTCCTGTTTTTAAGGAAATGGCTATATCCACTACAGTTTCCTGTGTTGGAAGCATACGGTTTGAGAGGTATAACAACTATCCTGATTTCAAGTTTTGACCCAGAATACTTGTATTTCACGTTCTTAATTTATTTACCAAATACTGCAGAATCAAAGACGATTTAATGTCCAACTTGTGCACATCAGTGTTGTGTTGGGGGGGGTTTAACTAATGGTCTAACTTCTTCTTCAGTAACTAGGCTGTATAATCTGTTTTGACTTGGTGTTGAACCACGATTAACACAAAGAAAGTGTTGATCAAATCTAGTTGTGCACTTGTAGTAGGCTAGCTTGTCTATCAACTAGCTGTTTTCTGAAGTGTCTCAAAATGCTTTGATCATGGCTAACACCAAAGGCAAATCTTCTCAACACGGGGTGTCATAATGACATCTGACATGTTGGCATGCCAACGTCTTAAAAGAATGTTGTGGCATTCTTACGATTCTCCTGATTTGTACTGATATTGTTTGATTAACGTAACTATTTCAACGCCTTCTTTCCGTCACCGAAACCATCTCTCTGCTCTCTCTCTCTGCTCGCTCTCTCTGCTCGCTCGCTCTCTCTCTCTCTCTCTCTCTCTCTCTCTCTCTCTCTCTCTCTCTCTCACTCTCTCTCTCTCACTCTCTCACTCTCTCTCACTCTCTCTCACTCACACACTCACATATTCATTCATTCATATCCTCCACCTGACCCCTAGCTCCTTGCCGCTCAGAGGCCTAACCCTTGCGGTCTCTTCTCTGTATAATTTAGGGTTACATTCCACAAAGCAAATGGGAGATGGACACTTCTGATGCGAAACTCGGTAGGTATTCCCTTTGTTTTCTGATCTTACTAATGTACATGATATTTACTAACAACTATGTGGTGAATGGAATGATTTCAAAAACGTCTTTGATTCCATGTACAGCGCCTTCGGGAAAGTATTCAGACCTCTTGACCTTTTCCACATTTTGTTACGTTACAGCCTTATTCTAAAATGTATCAAATTGTTTTTTTTCCCCTCATCATAAATACCCCATAATGGCAAAGCAAAGATGGGTTTTTAGACATTTTTCCTAATTTATTTAAAGACAATTATAAACTGAAATATGATATTTACATAAGTATTCAGACCCTTTACTCAGTACTTTGTTGAAGCACCTTTGGCAGTGATTACAGCCTCGAGTCTTCTTGGGTTTGACGCTACAAGTTTGTCATGACGGTATTTGTGGAATTTCTCCCATTCTCCTCTCAAGCTCTGTCAGGTTGGATGGGGAGTGTCGTTGCACAGCTATTTTCAGGTCTCTGCAGAGATGTTCGATCGGTTTCAAGTCGGATTTTTGGCTGGGCCACTCAAGGGCATTCAGAGACTTGTCCAGAAGCCACTCCTGCGTGGTCTTGGCTGTGTGCTTAGGTTTGTTGTCCTGTTGGAAGGTGAAACTTCGCCCCAGTCTGAGGTCCTAACCTGCTGCAGAGCGCTTTTCATCAAACATCTCGCTGTGCTTTGCTCTGTTCATCTTTGCCTTGAGCCTGACTAGTCTCTCAGTCCCTGCTGCTGAAAAACATCCCCACAGCATAATGCTGCCACCACCATGCTTCACCGTAGGGTTGGTGCCAGGTTTCCTCCAGATGTGACGCTTGGCATTCAGGCCAAAGAGCTCAATCTTGGTTTCATCAGACCAGAGAATCTTGTTTCTCATGGTCTGAGAGTCTTTAGGTGGCAATCTCCAAGCGGGCTGTCATGTGCCTTTTACTGAGGAGTGGCTTCCGTCTGGCCACTCTACCGTCAAGGCCTGATTAGTGGAGTGCTGTGGAGATGGTTGTCCTTCTGGAAGGTTCTCTCATCTCCACAGAGTAACTCTAGAGCTCTGTCAGAGACAATCAGGTTCTTGGTCACCTCCCTGACCAAGGCCCTTCTCTCCCGATTGCTCAGTTCGGCATGGTGGAAAGTTCTAGAAAGTCTTGGTGGTTCCAAACTTCTTCCATTTAAGAATGATGGAGGACACTGTGTTCTTGGGGACCTTCAATGCTGCAGAAATGTTTTGGTACCCTTCCCCAGATCTGTGCCTCGACACAATCCTGTCTCTGAGCTCTACGGACAATTCCTTCGACCTAATTGCTTAGTCTTTTCTCTGACTTTAACTGTCAACTGGGGAACCTTTAGACAGGTATGTGGCTTTCCAATCCAATTTAATTTACCACAGATGGACTCCAAACAAGTTGTAGAACCATCACAAGGATGATCAATGGAAACAGGATGCACCTGAGCTCAATTTCGAGTCTCAAAGCAAAGGGTCTGAATACTTACGTAAATAAGGTATTTCTGCTTTTTGTTTTTAGTACATTTGCAAAAATGTATAAAAACCTGTTTTTGCTTTGTCATTATGGGGTATTGTGATGTCATTATGGGGTATTGTGATGTCACTATGGGGTATTGTGATGTCACTATGGGGTATTGTGATGTCACTATGGGGTATTGTGATGTCACTATGGGTTATTGTGATGTCACTATGGGTTATTGTGATGTCATTATGGGGTATTGTGATGTCATTATGGGGTATTGTGATGTCATTATGGGGTATTGTGATGTCATTATGGGGTATTGTGATGTCATTATGGGGTATTGTGATGTCATTATGGGGTATTGTGATGTCACTATGGGGTATTGTGATGTCACTATGGGGTATTGTGTGTAGATTGCTGAGGAAATTGTTTTATTTAATCAATTTTAGAATAAGGCTGTAACGTAACAAAATGTGGAAAAAGTCAAGGGGTCTGAATACTTTCCCGAAGGCACTGTACATGATGTTCACTAACAACTACAGCTTCCAGTAGATGTTCCCTTTTTTCCACAGTGTTATCCTTTTAACCAGTCGTTTTCAAACTTCTCCGGGACTCCCAGACTTTGACAATGTTGTTGTTGCCCTTAACTAGCTCACTTGATTTAATCAATCAAAGTTATTTATAAAGCCCTTCTTACATCAGCTGATGTCACAAAGTGCTGTACAGAAACCCAGCCTAAAACACCAAACAGCAAGCAATGCAGATGTAGAAACACGGTAGCTAGGAAAAACTCCCTAGAAAGGCAGGAACCGAGGAAGAAACCTAGAGAGGAACCAGGCTCTGAGGGGTGGCCAGTCCTCTTCTGGCTGTGCCGGGTGGAGATTATAACAGAACATGGCCAAGATGTTCAAATGTTCATAGATGACCAGCAGGGTCAAATAATAAGAGATCATTTAAGAAGTCAATGTCTTGATAACTAGTTGGCAAGTTGAATCAGGTGTGCTAGCTCTGGAATGGATCAAAGACATGTAACGGTTGGGGGTCCCCAAGGAGAGACACTCGGCCCTCCATGGAATGAGTTTGACACCTGTGGTCTGAACTGTTTCCAGCCTCCTCCTTATTATAGACAAATGTGCATAAATGCTGAATACAAAACGATCTGATCAGAACACACACAGATCAAAATAGTACGTTTTCAAATAAATAACATCCTCACTTATATTTACAAAAAAAAAAAAAAAAAGATGTTCTATAAAGGAACACATTAGTGCTTTTTATACCACACACAGTTTGCTTCAAAATCAAAATGAGAGGAGACAACTCTTTGACTGAGAGGGGATCTTTGGTAATACATCTGGAAAACATGGAAAGTTTCTTACAAGCATTAAAAATATTTATAGATGCAGGAAGATAATGGCGTTATACAGAATCTGAGCAGTGTCGGGCATCGTCACGGTGATCATGGTAGCAAGCTTTTTTTTTTTTTTTTTTTTTTTTTTTTGCTGAGTCGTGAGGTGACGTGGCGAGCGCTCTTCTCCTTACAGACAAGCTGGACGGCTTGGTGATGGGGGGGAAGAGGAAGAGGGAGGGAGACGACGTGGCAGGGATGGATGACTTTCTTCAGCTGCCAGACGACTACGCCACGCGCCACTCTGAACCCGGCAAGAAGAGGGTAAAGTGGTATACACTATTATATCCCGTCGTACCCGTTTCCTGTTTAACAGACCCAAAACCTCCACATCCTGTCTAATATTATTCATGCTTTTTTGTTGTTGTTGTTAACCTTTATTTGTCCATGCAAGTCTATTCTTATTTACAATGACTGACCATGTAATATGGTTTGCGGACAGTAACATTTTATCGTTTGTGACAAGTCAATCTCTGTATTTTAAGGCAGATCATTTCATCACAAAAAACAGGATTATCTATTGGCGAGAATGTGGTTTGATGTGCTCCCTAAATACTGTTTTGCAAAATTACTGGAATAGTTCAATTGCAATCCTGACCCATTTCCTGCTCGTGACCCATTTCCTGCTCGTGACCCCGCTGGATGTTGTCCTTCCTGTCGTCTAGGTTCGCTGGGCTGACCTCGAAGAGCAGAAGGATGCGGAGCGCAAGCGTGATATCGGCTTTGTGGTGGGTCAAACAGACTGGGAGAAAATCACAGACCAGAGCGGACAGATAGCTCAGAGAGCTCTCAACCGCACTAAGTATTTCTAAAAACAGAAGATCACTGCCCTCACCCCCTGCTTCCTGGTTTATAGGTATGTACATTACATTCTGTTCATAATCTAATTTGATGGAGTATTGCCATGTTTCTTTGTGTTTTTGGAGTGGCATTTGTGTGATCGTTTGTCTTTGTTTATTACAGTTAGGAGAGAGGGCTAGTGGTTATACCGGTCGTTATTTATTAAAAACGGTAGTTATTTGGAGGTTACAAAACACATGTTTTATATCCTGGTTAGTTCCCCAATAGGCGGGCCCCAAGTTTATGTTTATATATATATATATATATATATATATATATATATATATATATATATATATATATATATATATATATATATATATATATATATATATATATATATTGAAAAGTTTTAGAACACCTACTCATTCCAGGGTTTTCCTTTATTTGTACTAATGTCTACATTGTAGAATAATAGTGAAGACATCAACACTATGAAATAACACTTATGGAATCATGTAGTAACCAAAAAAGTGTTAAACAAATGAAAATATATTTGAGATTCTTCAAAGTATCCACCCTTTCCCTTGATGACAGCTTTGCCCATCATATCTCTCATACACACTACATGGCCAAAAGTATGTGGACACCACTTCAAATTAGTGTATACGGCTATATCAGCCACACCCGTTGCTACAAAAAAGTGTACAAAATCGAGCGCACAGCCATGCAATCTCCATAGACAAACATTGTCCGTAGACTGGACCATACTGAAGAGCTCGGTGACTTTCAACGTGGCACCGACATAGGATGCCAACTTTCCAACAAGCCAGTTCGTCAAATTTTCTGCTCTGTTATTGTGAAGTGGGAGGCTACAACAAGCTCACCGAACGGCACCGCCGAGTGCTGAAGCGCATAAAAATCGTCTGTCCTCGGTTGCAACACTCACTACCAAGTTCCAAACTGCCCCTGGAAGCAACATCCGCATCAGAACTGTTCATCGGGAGCTTCATGAAATGGGTTTCCGTGGCCGAGCAGCTGCACACAAGCCGAAGATCACCATGTGCAATGCCAAGCGTCGGCTGGAGTGGTGTAAAGCTCGCCGTTATTGGACTCTGGATCAGTGGAAACGCGCTCTCTGGAGTGATGAATCACACTTCACCATCTGGCAGTCCGATGGACAAATCTGGGTTTGACGGATGTCAGGAGAACCTTACCTGCCCCAAATGCATAGTGCCAACTGTATAGTTTGGTGAAGAAGGAATAATGGTCTGGGGCTGTTTTTCATTGGTTTGGGCTGGAACCCTTAATTCCAGTAAAGGGAAATCGCTACAGCATTTCAGGCTCCCGAGTTGCTCAGCAGTCTAAGACACTGCATCTCAGTGCTCGAGGCGTCACTACAGACCCTGGTTCAGCGGTCTAAGACACTGCATCTCAGTGCTCGAGGCGTCACTATAGATCCTGGTTCAGCGGTCTAACACACTGCATCTCAGTGCTCGAGGCGTCACTACAGATCCTGGTTCAGCGGTCTAAGACACTGCATCTCAGTGCTCGAGGCGTCACTACAGACCCTGGTTCAGCGGTCTAAGACACTGCATCTCAGTGCTCGAGGCGTCACTATAGATCCTGGTTCAGCGGTCTAACACACTGCATCTCAGTGCTCGAGGCGTCACTACAGATCCTGGTTCAGCGGTCTAAGACACTGCATCTCAGTGCTCGAGGCGTCACTACAGATCCTGGTTCAGCGGTCTAACACACTGCATCTCAGTGCTCGAGGCGTCACTACAGATCCTGGTTCAGCGGTCTAAGACACTGCATCTCAGTGCTCGAGGCGTCACTACAGATCCTGGTTCAGCGGTCTAACACACTGCATCTCAGTGCTCGAGGCGTCACTACAGATCCTGGTTCAGCGGTCTAAGACACTGCATCTCAGTGCTCGAGGCGTCACTACAGATCCTGGTTCAGCGGTCTAAGACACTGCATCTCAGTGCTCGAGGCGTCACTACAGATCCTGGCTCAGTGGTCTAAGACACTGCATCTCAGTACTCGAGGCGTCACTATAGATCCTGGTTCAGCGGTCTAAGACACTGCATCTCAGTGCTCGAGGCGTCACTACAGATCCTGGTTCAGCGGTCTAAGACACTGCATCTCAGTGCTCGAGGCGTCACTATAGATCCTGGTTCAGCGGTCTAACACACTGCATCTCAGTGCTCGAGGCGTCACTACAGATCCTGGTTCAGCGGTCTAAGACACTGCATCTCAGTGCTCGAGGCGTCACTACAGATCCTGGTTCAGCGGTCTAAGACACTGCATCTCAGTGCTCGAGGCGTCACTATAGATCCTGGTTCAGCGGTCTAAGACACTGCATCTCAGTGCTCGAGGCGTCACTACAGATCCTGGTTCAGCGGTCTAAGACACTGCATCTCAGTGCTCGAGGCGTCACTACAGATCCTGGTTCAGCGGTCTAAGACACTGCATCTCAGTGCTCGAGGCGTCACTATAGATCCTGGTTCAGCGGTCTAAGACACTGCATCTCAGTGCTCGAGGCGTCACTACAGATCCTGGTTCAGCGGTCTAAGACACTGCATCTCAGTGCTCGAGGCGTCACTACAGATCCTGGTTCAGCGGTCTAAGACACTGCATCTCAGTGCTCGAGGCGTCACTATAGATCCTGGTTCAGCGGTCTAACACACTGCATCTCAGTGCTCGAGGCGTCACTACAGATCCTGGTTCAGCGGTCTAAGACACTGCATCTCAGTGCTCGAGGCGTCACTACAGATCCTGGTTCAGCGGTCTAAGACACTGCATCTCAGTGCTCGAGGCGTCACTACAGATCCTGGTTCAGCGGTCTAAGACACTGCATCTCAGTGCTCAAGGCGTCACTATAGATCCTGGTTCAGCGGTCTAAGACACTGCATCTCAGTGCTCGAGGCGTCACTACAGACCCTGGTTCAGCGGTCTAACACACTGCATCTCAGTGCTCGAGGCGTCACTACAGACCCTGGTTTTAGCGGTCTAACACACTGCATCTCAGTGCTCGAGGCGTCACTACAGATCCTGGTTCAGCGGTCTAAGACACTGCATCTCAGTGCTCGAGGCGTCACTACAGACCCTGGTTCAGCGGTCTAACACACTGCATCTCAGTGCTCGAGGCGTCACTATAGATCCTGGTTCAGCGGTCTAAGACACTGCATCTCAGTGCTCGAGGCGTCACTACAGATCCTGGTTCAGCGGTCTAACACACTGCATCTCAGTGCTCGAGGCGTCGCTATAGATCCTGGTTCAGCGGTCTAAGACACTGCATCTCAGTGCTCGAGGCGTCACTATAGATCCTGGTTCAGCGGTCTAACACACTGCATCTCAGTGCTCGAGGCGTCACTACAGATCCTGGTTTCTTTCCAGGCTATCACAACCGGCCGTGATTGGGAGTCTTATAGGGCGGTGCACAATTGGCCCAGCGTCGTCCAGGTTAGGGTTTGGCCGGGGGGGGGGGGGGGGGGTAGGCCGTCATTGTAAATAAGAATTTGTTCTTAACTAACTTGCCCAGTTGAATAAAGGTTAAAAAAAAATTAAAAAAATACACTAACAGCGAGGTCCGTACAGAAATGGTTTGTTGAGATCGGTGTGGAAGAACTTGACTGGCCTGCACAGAGCCCTGACCTCAACCCCATCGAACACCTTTGGGATGAATTGGAACGCCGACTGCAAAGCCAGGCCTAATCGCCCAACATCATTGCCCGACCTCACTAATGCTCTCATGGCTGACTGGAAACAAGTCCCCGCAACAATGTTACAATATTTAGTGGAAAACCTTCCCAGAAGAGTGGAGGCCGTTATACCAGCAAAGGGGGAACCAACTCCATTTTAATATTATGTTCGACACGCGGGTGTCCACATACTTTTGGCCATGTAGTGCATGTGTGTGATTTAGTTTTTGGGGGGGGGGACATAAGATAATAAAATAACCAGCAAATCAGCTCAAATCATTTTTAAATTGAGGAAATCTGTTTCCAAGCATAAGTAGAGGCAAACAGGGCCAGAATGTATTCATACCTCTTGATTTATTCCACATTGTCGTTACAGCCTGAATTCAAAATGGATTACAAAAAAAAACTCGCCGTATCAACACACAATTCCCCATAATGACAAAGTGAAAACAAAACGTGCAAATATATTAAATAAAACGCGGAAAATATCTAATGTAAGTAAGTAAGTACATATATATATATATATATGCACAGTGTGTATATATAGTCTAGTGAGTGTGTGTATTTTTGCGTGGCAGATGTGTTGTTGCCTAGCCTCACCACCTTCGGCCGTCCCGTCAGGAAGTCCAGGATCCAGTTGTAGAAGGAGAGGTTCAGTCCCAGTGTCCCAGGCTTGGTGATGAGCTTGGAGGGGA
This sequence comes from Oncorhynchus mykiss, assembly GCF_013265735.2. NCBI lineage: Eukaryota > Metazoa > Chordata > Actinopteri > Salmoniformes > Salmonidae > Oncorhynchus > Oncorhynchus mykiss. The sequence continues at coordinate 41,093,198 of NC_048568.1, read as the reverse complement.
CTATGATGTTGAATGCTGAGCTGTAGGCTATGAACAGCATTCTCACATAGTTCATTCCCCTCTTGTCCAGGTGGGAGAGGCCAGTGTGAATTGCAATTGAGATTGCGTCATCTGTGGATCTGTTGGGGGGGGGGGGGGGTGTATGCGATTTGGAGTGGCTCTAGGGTGTCTGGGATGATTGTGTTGTGTGTCATGACCAGCCTTTCAACGCACTTCATAATTACAGATGTAAGTGCTGGTAGTCATTTAGGCAGGTTACCTTGGAGCTCTTGGGAACAGGGACAATGGTGGTCAGTTTGAAACATGTTGGGATTACAGACTGGGACAAGGAGAGATTGAAAATGTCCGTCAAGACACTTGCCAGCTGGTTTGAGCATGCTTTGAGAGCATGGCAGATGTGTTGTTGCCTAGCCTCACTACCTTGGGCCGGCCCGTCAGGAAGTCCAGGATCCAGTTGTAGAGGGAAGGGGTTCAGTGGAGTGCCCTGGTATTCGGTCTGTCCCGGCAGCCTTGTTATTGTTTACATCGGCTACGGGGAACGAGATCAGAGTCATTCAGAAGAACATGGACTTCAAGGCACAATGTTATATTCCTCAAAGCAAGCATAAAAGGCATTGAGCTCATTTTGGTAGTTCTACATCGCTGGGCATCTCACGGCTGGGTTTCCCTTTGTAATCGGTTATTGTCTACAAGCCCTGCCACAAACGACGAGCATCTGAGCCAGTGTAATAGGATTCCTCCTTTCTTCTATATTGTTTTTTTTTTATATCTAGTCAAGAGGTTGTAGTGCGCTTGTTGCTTGCGTACATGTCTGTGTCCTGTTCCTTGTAAGCGATAGCTCTAGCATGGATATTGTCTGTTGGAAAGCATACTGAACCAGGTTTTCCTCTAGGATTTGTTGCCTGTGTTTAGCTTTACTCCCTAGTCCTTGCTGATGACAAGCATACCCATAACATGATGCTGCCACCATCATCCTTGAAAATATGAGTAGTGGTACTCAGTGATGTGTTGGATATGCCCCAAACATAACGCTTTGTAATCAGGACATTAAGTAAAAAAATTGCAGTTTTGCTTTAGTGCTTTATTGCAAACAGGATGGATGTTTTGGAGGATTTTTATTCTGTACAGGTTTCTTCTTTTCACTTAGTTTAGTATTGTGGAATAACTATAAAATGTTGTTGATCCGTCCTCAGTTTTGTCCTGTCACAGCCATTAAATATTTTGAGAGGGATACTTCGGGATTTTGGCAAGGAGGCCCTCTATCTACTTGTGGAGACCATTTGTAGGTCTCTGTGTCCAGTATGAAGGAAATTAGAGGTAGTTTTGTGAGCCAATGCTAACTAGCGTTAGCAGAATGAGTGAAAGTCCAGATTTCCAGTCATTGTGCTAACGCTAGTTAGCATTGGCTCACAAAACGACCTCTAATTTCCTTCATACTGGACACAGAGACCTACAAATGGTACCCACTAGTTCATCTGACTCTGGGGAAGTAGAAAAGGACCTCATTGCAAAACCCCAGAAGTATCCTTTTTAAAGTTACCATTGGCCTCATGGTGAAATCCCTGAGTGGTTTCCTTCCTCTCCGGCAACTGAGTTAGGAAGTACGCCTGTAGTTTTGTAGTGACTGGGTATATTGATAAAGCACCCAAAGTGTAATTAATATCTATACTATGCTCAAAGGGATATTCAATGTCTGATTTTATTTTTTACCCATCTACCAATAGGTGCCCTTCTCTGCGAGCCATTGGAAAACCTACCTGGTCTTTGTGGTTGAATGTTTGAAATTCACTGCTCGACTGAGGGGAACTTACCTGTTTGTGTGGGGTACAGAGATGAGGTAGTCATTCAAAAAATTATATTAAACACTATTATTGCACACAGAGCGAGTACATGCAACTTATTATATGACTTGTTAAGCAGTTTACTCCTGAACTTATTTAGGCCATAACAAAAGGGGGTTCAATACTTATTGACTCAAGACATTTCAGCTTTTCATATTTAATGAATTAGTTAAATAAAATTCTACAAACATAATTCCACTTTGACATTATGGGGTAATGTGTGAAGACCGGTGACACAACGACTGTTTTTATGTGGATAAGGTCAAGGGGTATGAATACTTTCTGAAGGCATTGTATGTGATCGTATCCCAATGTAATCAAGGTTTAAAATAATTCTGCTTTTCCTCATACTCTATCTGTTGACCATCTGCTCAAAGATAAACCAGCCCATGGCTGAATATAATTTGGGGGGGGGGGGGGGGGGGAAACCCGGTTCTGTGTGAAAGCACCAATGTAACTACTCTGTTGGGTGAACAGAAATGCACTGTTAAATCCGTTGACCAGATGTCTATTATCTTTGTCAAAGGAAGATATATCATGTTCTTGTAAGATCATTTAAGTGAAAAGTTCATTGGATGGAAATGATAGATTTCCCCTTTTTTTTAAATTTTTTATCTTTGTCGCATATTTTTCAATCAGTTTTCTTCCTTCCTCTAGGTCTGCAGACTGTGAATATGCTTACCCCGTTTCTCAAAAAAACAAAGTCATGAAGACTACACATTCTACCTGTTGACTTTTAGGAGATCCATAGTTGTTTATTCCATTATTAGAATACAGAATAGATTTATCTTGCGTTTAAAAAAACAAAAACAAAAAAATTATAATAATTCTTGATCTTCAATTTGAGTATTTTTTTTTTTAGTTGTTTTTTTTCCTTCCTCCTTTCGATGGTAAAATTCATGCACCAGTTTATCTTGAGCTTCGCTTCTCATTTTATACTGTAATGTCTTCCTGTATGTTAGCACTGTTGCTTATTTTATTAAATAAACGGAAGAAACAATAAACGTTTCACACACAAAACAACCAGGAGAGTCTCATGTGTGTGGTCGTGTGGGCTACGCCATGGGAGAGTCTTCTGTGATGTCTGTTGTCATGGCGACCACATACAGTACAACCTCAAAAGATACAAAACCAACAACAACAAAAAAAATGTTGTTTTTTTATTTATTTTTTTGAGAAATATATTTCAAAGTTTCAATCATTTCAATATTTCAAACAACCTTCATTCCAAATGTGTTTGTGTCTGTGAGGTCCTACTGCGTTTACAAGAGGTATATAGCCAAAGTTTGAGTGGTAGAACAGTAGCCGGAAGGTTCTTGGTTCAAGCCCTGAGCCAGGCGATGAAGTGGGAGCTGAACTGACAACCGTAGGGCTGCTGGCCTCTTCGCCACTGGCTGCCATTGTGCCCTTGAGCAAGGCACTTGGCTCTCAAACCGCTACAGGGAGGCTGCACTGTGGCTGACCCTTTGCCTCAATGTATGTGTGTGTCTGGGGGGGGGGGGGGGGGGTTGGGTAAGATGAAATTAAATGAGTTTTCAGTGCTCAAATCAAACCACACACACAGTATCACTTTCTCATATTTAATTATATTTAAACTTTCACGTTGCATTCTCGTAAACTCCTAAACTTTTGAAGTTAAGGAAAAGTTTGCATTCACTGTTTCTTCCAACAAATCCAATACTGAATTGACAGTATATATATATATATATATATATATATATATATATATATATATATATATATATATATATATATATATATATATATATATATATATATATATATATATATATATATATATATATATATATATATATATATATATATGTGTATATATATATATATATATATATATATATATATATATATATATATATATATATGTTGTGCTGTTTTAATGACGACACAGCGTCCCTTACGTGTAAAACAAACTAAATATCAAGATTATAGTAAAGGTCAATTCACTACACTATCAACTTGCTAACTGAAGCAAGTGCCATGTTCCTTAGGGTTTTGTTTTCTGTACAAAGATGCCCTATGGGTATGGCATGCAAGCCAAAACAACTGAGCCAACAATGGTCACCCCTCTGTTTCACAGTACGATCTCATTAGCAATGGCAAACTTTACCAGCCCATATTTGCCTCAATTTGTATTATTTATTTTTTTCGTAACATGACTTTCCTCTCCTTTTGCTAATTTGACTGAAATAAATGCGGACCGCACCGCCATAATCCAGATTGACAAATTCAGAAACATACAATCTGGATTATGCTGCAGTCTAAGTGAATATGATCAATTATGATAATCTGAGAGAATATATATATATATAGAATATAATATATATATATAGAATATATATCCTCTAGTGTAGTTGTGAATGGGCATTCTGTAAATAAACCGTATGGTTCTGGCAGGGGCGGACTGGGACCAGGCATTTCTAACCCACCAGACCATTATTTTCTTTGAGGCCCTTATTATTATTATTATTATTATTATTATTATTATTATTTGCCTAATAATGATCATTCTGTGCAAAACATCCAATTTAGAAAGGCCCACTGAGTCATTACTGTAGGCAGCTCTAGAGTCAGTACTGTAGACTGCTCTAGTCAGTACTGCAGGCAGCTCTAGTCAGTACTGCAGGCAGCTCTAGAGTCAGTACTGTAGGCAGCTCTAGTCAGTACTGCAGGCAGCTCTAGTCAGTACTGCAGGCAGCTCTAGAGTCAGTACTGCAGGCAGCTCTAGTCAGTACTGTAGGCAGCTCTAGTCAGTACTGCAGGCAGCTCTAGTCAGTACTGCAGGCAGCTCTAGTCAGTACTGCAGGCAGCTCTAGTCAGTACTGCAGGCAGCTCTAGAGTCAGTACTGTAGGCAGCTCTAGTCAGTACTGCAGGCAGCTCTAGTCAGTACTGCAGGCAGCTCTAGAGTCAGTACTGCAGGCAGCTCTAGTCATTACTGTAGGCAGCTCTAGTCAGTACTGCAGGCAGCTCTAGTCATTACTGTAGGCAGCTCTAGTCAGTACTGTAGGCAGCTCTAGTCAGTACTGCAGGCAGCTCTAGTCAGTACTGCAGGCAGCTCTAGAGTCAGTACTGCAGGCAGCTCTAGTCATTACTGTAGGCAGCTCTAGTCAGTACTGCAGGCAGCTCTAGAGTCAGTACTGTAGGCAGCTCTAGTCAGTACTGCAGGCAGCTCTAGTCAGTACTGCAGGCAGCTCTAGTCAGTACTGTAGGCAGCTCTAGTCAGTACTGCAGGCAGCTCTAGTCAGTACTGCAGGCAGCTCTAGAGTCAGTACTGCAGGCAGCTCTAGTCAGTACTGTAGGCAGCTCTAGTCAGTACTGCAGGCAGCTCTAGTCAGTACTGCAGGCAGCTCTAGTCAGTACTGCAGGCAGCTCTAGTCAGTACTGCAGGCAGCTCTAGTCAGTACTGTAGGCAGCTCTAGTCAGTACTGCAGGCAGCTCTAGAGTCAGTACTGCAGGCAGCTCTAGTCAGTACTGCAGGCAGCTCTAGAGTCAGTACTGCAGGCAGCTCTAGAGTCAGTACTGCAGGCAGCTCTAGAGTCAGTACTGCAGGCAGCTCTAGAGTCAGTACTGCAGGCAGCTCTAGAGTCAGTACTGCAGGCAGCTCTAGAGTCAGTACTGCAGGCAGCTCTAGAGTCAGTACTGCAGGCAGCTCTAGAGTCAGTACTGCAGGCAGCTCTAGAGTCAGTACTGCAGGCAGCTCTAGAGTCAGTACTGCAGGCAGCTCTAGAGTCAGTACTGCAGGCAGCTCTAGAGTCAGTACTGCAGGCAGCTCTAGAGTCAGTACTGCAGGCAGCTCTAGAGTCAGTACTGCAGGCAGCTCTAGAGTCAGTACTGCAGGCAGCTCTAGAGTCAGTACTGCAGGCAGCTCTAGAGTCAGTACTGCAGGCAGCTCTAGTAAGTACTGCAGGCAGCTCTAATCAGTACTGCAGGCAGCTCTATTTAGTATTATTTAGCCTTAACTAGGCAAGTCAGTTAAGAAAAAATTATTATTTACAATGACGGCCAACACTGGGCCAATTGTGCTCCGCCCTATGGGAAAATCATGGCCGGTTGTGATACAGCTTGGATTCGAACGAGGGTCTGTAGTGACGCCTCTAGCACTGAGATGCAGTGCCTTAGACCGCTGCGCCACTCGGGAGCCCACTCTGGAGTCACTACTGCAGGCAGCTCTAGAGAGAGTCACTACTGCAGGCAGCTCTAGAGAGAGTCACTACTGCAGGCAGCTCTAGAGAGAGTCACTACTGCAGGCAGCTCTAGAGAGAGTCTTTACTGCGGGCAGCTCTAGAGAGAGTCACTACTGCGGGCAGCTCTAGAGAGAGTCACTACTGCAGGCAGCTCTAGAGAGTCACTACTGCAGGCAGCTCTAGAGAGTCACTACTGCAGGCAGCTCTAGAGAGTCACTACTGCAGGCAGCTCTAGAGAGAGTCACTACTGCAGGCAGCTCTAGAGAGAGTCACTACTGCAGGCAGCTCTAGAGAGAGTCACTACTGCAGGCAGCTCTAGAGAGAGGCTGTACTGCAGGCAGCTCTACTGCGGGCAGCTCTAGAGAGGCACTACTGCGGGCAGCTCTAGAGAGAAGCACTACTGCGGGCAGCTCTAGAGAGAGGCACTACTGCGGGCAGCTCTACTGCGGGCAGCTCTAGAGAGGCACTACTGTGGGCAGCTCTAGAGAGAAGCACTACTGCGGGCAGCTCTAGAGAGAGTCACTACTGCGGGCAGCTCTAGAGAGAGGCACTACTACGGGCAGCTCTAGAGAGAGGCACTACTGCGGGCAGCTCTAGAGAGAGGCACTACTGCAGGCAGCTCTAGAGAGAGTCACTACTGCAGGCAGCTCTAGAGAGAGTCACTACTGCAGGCAGCTCTAGAGAGAGGCACTACTGCAGGCAGCTCTAGAGAGAGGCACTACTGCAGGCAGCTCTAGAGAGAGGCACTACTGCAGGCAGCTCTAGAGAGAGGCACTACTGCAGGCAGCTCTAGAGAGAGTCACTACTGCAGGCAGCTCTAGAGAGAGGCACTACTGCGGGCAGCTCTAGAGAGAGGCACTACTGCGGGCAGCTCTAGAGAGAGGCACTACTGCGGGCAGCTCTAGAGAGAGTCACTACTGCGGGCAGCTCTAGAGAGAGGCGTTACACTACGACTGTGATTTCCTGGAGATGCACTCAACAGAACACCACTGGAGGGCGAATCAACTAACATTGCCGGGATATATGAAGACAAACCCACAAGTCATGTTTTGAGGTCACACCTGTTGAAAACCACACGTCTGATTGAAATATCCAATAGGGAGCTTTTGATTTTGCCTTCTTTCCTCTTCCTGTGAGACGTGCTGGAACGTTTAGCAGAGACGTCAAGGTGAGTATATTGATATGCTAAAAGGAGAGATGTGATGTAAACTAGTTTTGAAGCCCGTCGGCTAAAAGAATGTTGTTATAGTCAAATGTTTTCTGGACGTAGCGACTCCTGTGGCGGGCCGGGCGCAGTGCGCGCTAGCCAAGGTTTCCGGGTGCACGGTGTTTCCTCCGACACATTGGTGCGGCTGGCTTCCGCGTTGGATGCGCGCTGTGTTAAGAAGCAGTGCGGCTTGGTTGGGTTGTGTATCGGAGGACGCATGACATTCAGCCTTCGTCTCTCCCGAGCTCGTACGGGAGTTGTAGCAATGAGATAAGATAGTAACTACTACAACAATTGGATACCACGAAATTGGGGAGAAAAAAGGGGTAAAATTAAAAAAAATAAAAAAATGTGCTGGACGTCTCCTCCTTTCGCCAAAGTCCATGCAGTATGTAGTGAATATGTAGTTAATGGTATTGGGGTGCCGTCAGTGTTAAGTGAGTTTAGGTTTGACACGTTATACAGGTTTCATTGTTCTGATCACACCAGGCCAGTAGAATGAAACGCATGCTGACTTGCACCGATTGTGTATTAAAGGATTTTGTACTTGTGTGGATTCTGTTTTTTTGTCTGTCCAGTTGTTTCTTTACAACAGTTTAGAAACCATCAGTGGTCTCTTGAAACTTTTAAAACATTTTTAGATTATGTAATGCAATAATGCCGTCCTCCCATTCACTAACATGCCTGAAACTGCCTTCGTAATTGACGCACACTGAAAAATTCTAAATGAAAGGTCTCTTGTATTATTGCTAGATTGATCTGATGTAGCAAAAAATACAAATTTAATTCACATGCGCCAACATGGTTTTAATAACAGATTCTATAGTAAGTAACGCATGCCTCAATATCAATCAAAATTGTATACATTGTTTTTTTTATTTTTATTAAAACTACATTGCAATTTGCTCTACGATCCTCCTGTGAATAAAAAAACCCAGCTGTGACATGGGCCTACTGTACAGACACACATTTCACACGACGGACCTCTGAATGGGAAGCCTACTGTACAGCCACACATTTCACACGACGGACCTCTGAATGGGAAATGGCGTTAACAACATTTACCTTTACACTGTTTTTCCAAAGCGACTTACAGAACCGTCCACGTTGACCATATATTGAAACACTGGGTACCCTGTCCTGCTGTTGTACGTTTAGCATGGCTTCGATTCAAGACGTGGCCCATGCAGGGAAAAATACACTTTGTTTTTACATACGGCAGCCTCCGTCTGTCTCTTTCTATGTTGTGAGGGGGGCTTTGAATTCAGCCGGTACGTCACTGTCCAGTTTACTGATGACCTTATAGATGGCTTTCTTCCAGGATGGGTCTGAGTCTCTGGCCAGGGAGATTGAGATGTAAAACTCCTGTAGTGTGATCTCAGCCACTTCAAGGAACCTGTCAGGAACCTGTAGATTAAAGGCACAACCTGTAAGATATATGTAAATGGACAATCTGCAATTCAAAAACAAGCCGCAGCCATTTTGGTAAAAAAAAAAGCAGATGGGTGTGGAGAAATGTAACCACTCGAATGTATAGACAGAGCTATAGAGGCAAAGAATGGCCATCTGAGTTACAGCTCATATGGAAATCAGTTAACAGTAAGACATTAATTTGGCCCTAATCTATGGATTTTACATTGACTGGGAATACACATATGCATCTGTTGGTCACTGATACCTTAACAACACTATTGTGGCGTGGATCAGACAACCAGCCAGTATCTGGTGTGACCAGCATGTGTCGCGCTGCATGAGGCAAATCTCCTTCACATAGAGTTGATCAGGCTGTTGACTGTGGCCTGTGGAATGTTGTCCCACTCCTCTTCAATGGTGGTGTGAAGTTGCTCGATCCAGAGCATCCCAAACATACTCAAGAGTATGCAGGCCATGGAAGAACTGGGACATTTTCAGCTTCCAGGAATTGTGTACAGATCCTTGCGACATGGGGCCGTGCATTATCATGCTGAAACATGAGGTGATGGCGGCAGATGAATGGCACTACAATGAGCCTCAGGATCTCGTCACGGTATCTGTGTGCATTCATAGTGGCCATCGACAAAATGCAATTGTGTTTGTTGTCTGTAGTTTACGCCTGCCCCATACCATAACCCCACCGCCACCATGGGGCACTCTGTTCACAACGTTGACATCAGCAAACCGCTCGCCCACACGACGCCACACTCTGTCTGCCATCAGCAGTTGAAACAGATTAATTAATGAAGAACTTCTCCAGCATACCAGTTGCCATCGTCGGTTACGACGCCAAACTGCAGTCAGGTCAAGACCCCGGTGAGGACGAAAAGCACCTAGATGAGCTTCCCGGAGACGTTTCTGACATTTTGTGCAGAAATTCTTCGGTTGCCCAAACCCACTCTTTCATCAGCTGTCCGAGTGGCTAGTCTCAAGACGATCCCGCAGGTGAAGAAGCTGGATGTGGAGGTGCTTGGCTGGACTGGTTACACGTGGTCTGCATTTGTGAGGCCGTTTGGACGTACTGCCAAATTCTCTAAAATGACATTGGAGGCGGCTTATGGTAGAGAAATGAACATGCAATTCTCTGGCAACAGCTCTGGGGGATATTCCTGCAGTCAGCATGCCAATTGCACGCTCCCTTAACTTGAGACATCTGTGGCATTGTGTTGTGTGATACAACTGCACATTTTAGAATGGCCTTTTATTGTCCCCAGCACAAGGTGCACCTGTGTAATGATCATGCTGTTTAATCAGCTTCTTGATATGCCACACTGGTCAGGTGGATGGATTATCTTGGCAAAGGAGAAATGCTCACTAACAGGGATGAAAATCCAATTGTGCAAAAAAATTGGGAGAAATCAACTTTGTGCATATGGAACATTTCTGGAATATTTTATTTCCGTTAAGTAAACATGGGACCAACACTTTACATGTTGCCTTTATATTTGTGTTCAGTGCACAGTCGTGGCCAAAAGTTTTGAGAATGACACAAATATTCATTTTCACAGTGTCTGCTGCCTCAGTTTGTATGATGGCAATTTGCATATACTCCAGAATGTTGTGAAGAGTGATCAGATGAATTGCAATTAATTGCAAAGTCCCTCTTTGCCATGCAAATGAACTGAATACCCCAAAAAACATTTCCACTGCATTTCAGCCCTGCCACAAAAGGACCAGCTGACATCATGTCAGTGATTCTCTCGTTAACACAGGTGTGAGTGTTGACGAGGACAAGGCTGGTGATCACTCTGTCATGCTGATTGAGTTTTAATAACAGACTGTAAGCTTCAAAAGGAGGGTGGTGCTTGGAATCATTGTTGTTCCTCTGTCAACCATGGTTACCTCCAAGGAAACACGTGCCGTTATCATTGCCTTGCACAAAAAGGGCTTCACAAGCAAGGATATTGCTGCCAGTAAGATTGCACCTAAATCAACCATTTATCGGATCATCAAGAACTTCAAGGAGAGCGGTTCAATTGTTGTGAAGAAGGCTTCAGGGCACCCAAGAAAGTCCAGCAAGCGCCAGGACCATCTCTTAAAGCTGATTCAGCTGTGGAATCGGGGCACCACCAGTACAGAGCTTGCTCATGAATGGCAGCAGGCAGGTGTGAGTGCATCTGCACGCACAGTAAGGTGAAGACTTTTGGAGGATGGCCTGGTGTCAAGAAGGGCAGCAAAGAAGCCACTTCTCTCCAGGAAAAACATCAGGGACAGACTGATATTCTGCAAAAAGTACAGGGATTGGACTGCTGAGGACTGGGGTAAAGTCATTTGTTCTGATGAATCCCCTTTCTGATTGTTTGGGGCATCCGGAAAAAAGCTTGTCCGGAGAAGACAAGGTGAGCGCTACCATCAGTCCTGTGTCATGCCAACAGTAAAGCATCCTGAGACCATTCATGTGTGGGGTTGCTTCTCAGCCAAGGGAGTGGGCTCACTCACAATTTTGCCTAAGAACACAGCCATGAATAAAGAATGGTACCAACACATCCTCCGAGAGCAACTTCTCCCAACCATCCAGGAACAGTTTGGTGACGAACAATGCCTTTTCCAGCATGATGGAGCATCTTGCCATAAGGCAAAAGTGATAACTAAGTGGATCGGGGAACAAAACATTGATATTTTGGGTCCATGGCCAGGAAACTACCCAGACCTTAATCCCATCGAGAACTTGTGGTCAATCCTCAAGAGGCAGATGGACAAACAAAAACCCACAAACTCTGACAAACTCCAAGCATTGATTATGCAAGAATGGGCTGCCATCATGTGTGTGGCCCAGAAGTTAATTGACAGCATTCCAGGGCAGATTGCAGAGGTCTTGAAAAAGAAGGGTCAACACTGCAAATATTGACTCTTTGCATCAACTTCATGTAATTGTCAATAAAAGCCTTTGACACTTATGAAATGCTTGTAATTATAATTCAATATTCCATAATAACATCTGACAAAAATATCTAAAGACTATGAAGCAGCAAACTTTGTGGAAATGTATATTTGTGTAATTCTCAAAACTTTTTGGCCACGACTGTAGTGTGAGTTTTATAAAAACATTTATATTTCGATTTTTATATGTTTTAGTTTAAGTGTTAGGTAGAGAAAGTAGTGGATTTGTTCCCTGTTAACTTGTGCATCACTATGTATCACTAGCTAAGTCTGTTTGAAACATCACATTCTCCTGGAAGTGTTTACCCTCTGGATTCTGAAGCTTAAAAACCACATTAGAAAAAAGTTTGAAAAGCCCTTTGACTTTTAACCCCCCTCCAAAAAAAAAAAGACTAAAACTGAACATATTCATGTCGGTTTTTATTTTGGTTGTTTTTAATAATAATAATAATAGTTTTAGTTTTTCAAACAAGTTTCTTTAATTATTTTACTTTAGTTAATGAAATTGTTTTTTTTTTTAAGGATTATTTTTAGTTTTAGTGTACTAAAAATAAAGCCTTTGACACTGTCATGCTTGGTAACATAGCACGTTTTCTGATATACAAAGTCATTTTGTCACCTGGCTGGCAGACGTGTTGATGGTTAGTTATACGTGCTTTTGAACTGTCAGTCTTTTCTTCGTCTTGTCATTCTGTAGTCGTTTGTAAAGTTGTTTGTGATGTCGTTTGGCAAGATCACAATGCTTGGGTAAGTAAGCAGAGGCCGGTAGCAGGCTGGTTTGAATCCAGGTCCAGGGAAAGAAGTCAAAAGGAATTGGCAACAGGTTTAAAATCTCCTGCCGTTGTTCCCTTGAACAAGGCATTTAAACCTCAAAATTAGTTATAGGAGTATTGCAATGCAGCTGACCCTGGGATCCAGCCAAAATGTTAGTTGTGTGTGTGTTGTCCGGGGGGGGGGGGGGGGGGGGGGGTCAGAGTAGAATAAACAGTTGATTCTGTTGATGGATGAATAAAAATCATATTCTATTCTCCATTATGACATCAGACAGAATAACCAACATCAAATGTAATCAATTCCACCCCTCTGAACTATTAGGTTTTATATCTGTCTGGCCTATTGACCTTTGACCCATTTTTAAAGCGTTTTGTTTTCAACTCACCATACTTGAATTGATCTTTGTAGACGTGTACAGATTTAAAGCTTTTTTAAAAAAAATAATAATAATCTGTGCTTAGACTTCCATGAACATACCTGTTGTACATGCTGACCACATATAAACAATGTATTGTGCATACCATCTTATCTTTGGATCAGATTGACTGTCTGTACAGGAATCCAGCTGAACACAATGGAGACGTAAGGGATGAAGGCATGTCTTTAAAAATACACGAGAGAGATGAAGTCATGGCCAGCACAATGAATTCAATCCGCAATTAGCGAAACAGAATGTAGGCTCGTGAGATCAGGATGGTCGTACGATTGGTTTTTTTTTTTTTAAACGAATACGGAGATTTACAGTACCTGAAAGTCATTGGCCTTGTTGTAGTGCATGTTGAGGGCTCTGAAGAGCTCCGAGTCTCTGCTCACTGCTACGTCCCTCACACTGTTAACCCCCTCCACTCGGGCCCGGCGGGCAAACTTCTCCATCTGAATATAGTAGAACTCTCTGAAGTTACTGAACCATTTAATCAGCTGGGACATGATACACCGAGTGAGCTGTATGGGAAACACAAAGAAACAAAACAATTTGGGTAAGTACATTTATATAAGTTATTTTAAAATGAGTGATAGTTATGTCTGGGTTAATTCACTTTGATGTAGGTTTAGTTGGTTTTAGTATGTGTGAGAATTTTGTTCATCCAACTGTTTCTGCATTCTTTGTAAATATGTCAATAAATCATGAATGAACTATTTTGAATAAAGCAAATTGCCCACAGTTATGTGTTCAGTGATTGTTTTCAATTAGGGGATTCTATCTCAACATTTCAGGTATTCACTCTACCAGGACTTGTAACACTGGTAAAGGTCATTCATTCAAATCTGTATATCTCTCGATATATAACACGCCATTTATAACACATTTAAATATGTATACACTATATATACAAAAAGTATGTGGACACCCCTTCAAATTAGTGGATTCGGTTATTTCAGCCACACCCGAAGCTGACAGGTGTATAAAAATCGAGCACATAGCCATGCAATCTCCATAGACAAACATTGGTAGTAGAATGGCCATACTGAAGAGCTCAGGGACTTTCAACGATGCCACCTTTCTAAAAAAAAAAAAAGTAAGTTGGTCAAATGTCTGCCCTGCTAGAGCCGCCCCCGGTCAACAGTAAGTGCTGTTATTGTGAAGTGGAAACGTCTAGGAGCAACAACGGCTCAGCCGCGAAGTGGTAAACCACACAAGCTCACAGAACAGGATCACAGAGTGCTGAAGCATGTTGCTCATGTCCTCGGTTGCAGCACTCACTACCGAGTTCCAAACCGCCTCTGGAAGCAATGTCGGGAGCTTTCCGTTTCAGCATGGCAATGCCCCAGTGCACAAAGCGAGGTCCATACAGAAATGAGTTTGTTGAGTTCGATGTGGAAGAACTTGACTGGCCTGCACAGAGCCGTCACCCCAACCCCATTGAACACCTTTGGGATGAATTGGAAAGCCGACTGCGAGCCAGACCTATGTTCCAACATCCTAGTGGAAAGCCTCAGAAGAGTGGAGGCTGTTATAGCAGCAAAGGGGGGATGGGCAACTCCATATTAATGCCCATGATTTTGGAATGAGATGTTGGACGAGCAGGTGTCCACATACTTTTGGCCATGTAGTGTATTTCATTACCTGGATATCGGAGAAAAAGGCTGTGAGCACGTTAGAGCTAGGGTAGCGAGTATAGAAGAACATCAACTTGGCTTTCTTCAGGTGGTGTGTGGTCAGACCCTCCTACACGTCAGGTTATGGAGCTAACAAATTTAGATGTTGTGTGGTCAGACCCACCTACCAGTCAAAGGTTTGGAGACACCTACTCATTCCAGGGTTTTTCTTTATTTTTTACTATTTTCTACATAGTAGAATAAGACATCAACACTGAAATAACATGTATGGAATCATGTAGTAACCAAAAAAGTGTTCAACAAATTAAAATACGTTATATACGTTAGATTCTTCAAAGTAGCCACCCTTTGCCTTGATGACAGCTTTGCACACGTTTGGCATTCTCTCAGCCAGTTTCACCTGGAATGCTTTTCCAACCGTATTGATGGAGTTCCCACATATGCTGAGCACTTGTTGGCTGCTTTTCCTTCACTCTGCGGTCCAACTCATCCGAAACCATCTCAATTGGTTTGAGGTTGGGTGATTGTGGAGGCCAGGTTATCTGATGCAGCACTCCATCACTCTGCTTCTTGGGCAAATAGCCCTTACACAGCCTGGAGGTGTGTTGGGTCATTGTCCTGTTGAAAAACAAATGATAGTCCCACTAAGCGCAAACCAGATGGGATGGCGTATCACTGCAGAATGCTGTGGTAGCCATGCTGGTTAAGTGTGCCTTGAATTCTAAATTAATCACTGACAGTGTCACCAGCAAAACACCATCACACCACCACCTCCATGCTTTACGGGGGGAACTACACATGCAGAGATCATCCGTTCACCTACTCTGCGTCTCACAGAAACAGCAGTTGGAACCAAAAATCTCCCATTTGGACTCATCAGACCAAAGGACAGATTTCCACAGGTCTATTGTCCATTGCTCATGTTTCTTGGCCCAAGCAAGTCTCTTATTCTTATTGGTGTCCTTTAGTAGTTGTTTCTATGCAGCAATTCGACCATGAAGGCCTGATTCACGCAGTCTCCTCTGAACAGTTGATGTTGAGATGTGTCTGTTACTTGAACTCTGTGAAGCATTTATTTGGGCTGCAATCTAAGGTGCAGTTAACTTTAATGAATGTATCATCTGCAGCCGAGGTAACTCTGGGTCTTCCTTTCCTGTGGCGGTCCTCATGAGAGCTAGTTTCATCATAGGGCTTGATGGTTGTTGCGACTGCAATTGAAGAAACTTTCAAAGTTCTTTAAATTTTATGGATTGACTGACCTTCATCTCTTAAAGTAATGATGGACTGTCGTTTCGCTTTGCTTATTTGAGCTGTTTGTGCCATTAAATGGACATGGTCTTTTACCAAATAGGGTTATCTTCTGTATACCACCCCCTACCTTGTCACAACACAACTGATTGGCTCAAATGCATCAAGAAGGAAAGAAATACCACAAATGAACTTTTAACAATGTACACCTGTTAATTCAAATGCATTCCAGGTGACGACCTCATGAAGCTGGTTGAGAGAATACCAAGAGTGGGCAAAGCTGTCATCAAGGCAAAGGGTGGCTACTTTGAAGAATCTCAAATCTAAGATTTGTTTAACACTTTTTTTGGTTACTACATGACTCCATATGTGTTATTTCAATGTACAAAAGAGAAAGAAAACCCTGGAATGAGTAGGTGTGTCCAAACTTTTTTGACAGGTACTGTATATTCAGGATATGGAGCTTAACACATTTAGATGGTGTGTGTGTGGTCATACCCTCCTACAGGTCAGGTTAGAGAGCTAAACAGATACAGATGGTGTGTGGTCATACCCTCCTACAGGTCAGGTTATAGAGCTAAACAGATACAGATGGTGTGTGGTCAGACCCTCCTACAGGTCAGGTTATAGAGATAAACAGATACAGATGGTGTGTAGTCAGACCCTCCTACAGGTCAGGTTATAGAGATAAACAGATACAGATGGTGTGTGGTCAGACCCTCCTACAGGTCAGGTTATAGAGATAAACAGATACAGATGGTGTGTGGTCAGACCCTCCTACAGGTCAGGTTATGGAGCTAAACAGATACAGATGGTGTGTGGTCAGACCCTCCTACAGGTCAGGTTATAGAGCTAAACAGATACAGATGGTGTGTGGTCAGACCCTCCTACAGGTCAGGTTATAGAGATAAACAGATACAGATGGTGTGTGGTCAGACCCTCCTACAGGTCAGGTTATAGAGATAAACAGATACAGATGGTGTGTGGTCAGACCCTCCTACAGGTCAGGTATGGAGCTAAACAGATACAGATGGTGTGTGGTCAGACCCTCCTACAGGTCAGGTTATGGAGCTAAACAGATACAGATGGTGTGTGTGGTCAGACCCTCCTACAGGTCAGGTTATGGAGCTAAACAGATACAGATGGTGTGTGTGGTCAGACCCTCCTACAGGTCAGGTTATGGAGCTAAACAGATACAGATGGTGTGTGTGGTCAGACCCTCCTACAGGTCAGGTTATGGAGATAAACAGATACAGATGGTGTGTGTGTAGTCAGACCCTCCTACAGGTCAGGTTATGGAGCTAAACAGATACAGATGGTGTGTGTAGTCAGACCCTCCTACAGGTCAGGTTATGGAGATAAACAGATACAGATGGTGTGTGTGTGGTCAGACCCTCCTACAGGTCAGGTTATGGAGATAAACGGATACAGATGGTGTGTGGTCAGACCCTCCTACAGGTCAGGTTATAGAGATAAACAGATACAGATGGTGTGTGTAGTCAGACCCTCCTACAGGTCAGGTTATAGAGATAAACCGATACAGATGGTGTGTGTAGTCAGACCCTCCTACAGGTCAGGTTATAGAGATAAACCGATACAGATGGTGTGTGTAGTCAGACCCTCCTACAGGTCAGGTTATAGAGATAAACCGATACAGATGGTGTGTGTAGTCAGACCCTCCTACAGGTCAGGTTATAGAGATAAACCGATACAGATGGTGTGTGTAGTCAGACCCTCCTACAGGTCAGGTTATAGAGATAAACAGATACACTACTCAAGTCATTCCATACATCAGAATAACATGAACGGGAGAAAATACATATGATTTTCTTTAGGAATACTGTCTACTCTTTTTTTCTTTTCATGTCAATAGGTTTCACCTTGTTTCTACACTTCCCTACTTCAATATGTATTCCTGTTGAAAACAAGCTTCTGTTCCTGAATCCCGACAATTATTTTCAAAGACAGATATTATTTTTTTACATCAATGTTTTTCTCTGTCCTGTAATCATTAGACGACACTCAGATAGTAGAAGCAATTTCCTTTCGAAGTAGAGATCACAAGATCAAAGGGTAAACTCTCCTTGAAGTGCATCCTACCACAGCTACTAATGCTCTCCCAAGCCTCATAGATATCGTTCTCCCGGATAGAGAAAACTAAATTGATTTTTTTTTTCTTCTGTTTATAGACTATCCATGTAGTGCAGAGAAAGGTTATTATGAGACACTTAGCGAAAACCTCAAAGAAAGGCAATCTTTCTTAGGCACAGTATTGTGGATATGACTCATCCTACCTGAAGCCAATTGCCTCACTAAAGAAAGCCAACCAAAGAATCTATCATTTGGTGGAAATGAAAAATACAGATAGTCATGGTTGACCACAACATATTACAGATTTACTAAATCAATGAAAAGTGTATATAGTAGTATTCTATAGTAAAATATTGGTGCAGAGCCGTGGTGTCGTGGTAACACTTCCTGGCTCGTCACAAATACTTTTTACACCACCGCCAGTGGTGTAGAAAATACTTGAAAGTACTACTTAAGTATTTGTACTTGACTTTACTATTTATATATTTTGGGGCGACTTTTACTTCACTACATTCCTAAAGAAAATGATATCCTTTTTTACTGTCTACATTTTCCCTGGCACCCAAAAGTATTTGTTACATTTTGAATGCTGAGCCGGACAGGAAAACGGTCTAATTCACCCATTTATCAAGAGAACATCCCTGGTCCATCCCTACTGCTTCTGATCTGGCGGACTTGCTGAACACAAATGCATCTTTTGTAAATGATGTTGTAGTGCCCATTGCTATCCGTACATTTTAAAAACAAGAAAATGGTGCCGTCTACTTTGCTTAATACACGTCATTTTGAAATTATTTATACTTTTGATATTTAGAACCAAATACTTTTAGACTTTTACTCAAGTAGGATTTTACTGGGTGACTTCCACTTTTACTCAAGTAGGATTTTACTGGGTGACTTCCACTTTTACTCAAGTAGGATTTTACTGGGTGACTTCCACTTTTACTCAAGTAGGATTTTACTGGGTGACTTCCACTTTTACTCAAGTAGTATTTTACTGGCTGACTTCCACTTTTACTCAAGTAGTATTTTACTGGCTGACTTCCACTTTTACTCAAGTAGTATTTTACTGGGTGACTTCCACTTTTACTCAAGTAGTATTTTACTGGGTGACTTCCACTTTTACTCAAGTAGTATTTTACTGGGTGACTTCCACTTTTACTCAAGTAGTATTTTACTGGGTGACTTCCACTTTTACTCAAGTAGTATTTTACTGGGTGACTTCCACTTTTACTTGAGTAACTTTCTATTAAATTGATCTATACTTTTTACTCAAATATGACAATTGGGTACTTTTTTCCACCGCTGACGGAGACCAGGGTTCTGTTTCTCCTACTTGCCTGTGTCTCCCCATCTCATTTCCTTACTGTCTGAATAATGTGGTAAAACACCAAAATGTAAATTAAAATAAAATACTATTTTCAAAGGATACATTCAGCACATATGAGGTCCTCTTCACCATACTCTGAAAGCTACCGTACTCCATCTTAACGTGAGGGAGACCGAGACTGTCCAGAAGCACATTATGTCCTGTGGCTGTGGGGTGGTGAACCTGTGGACTCCTGGGTGGCCTGGAGGTCACCTTGGACTTCACTTTGACCGGATCCCACAATAAGTCAACCATCTCTGGGGTAGGTAGACCCGTGGTAGTAGGTCTACACGGGAGCTTTCCAAAGGTATCGTGATGGAAACCGTTGTGTTTCAGGTTATCCAGTACTTGGTGGTCTTCCTGTAGATCAGTGGGGTGGTTGTATAGGAGGGAGGGCTGATGGAAATGGAGAGGCCTTTTCACTGTCAGGTTTAGAGAACATGGGCGAGTCATTGAAGCAGGCTTTTGAACAACCAGAGATAGAGCCTCGGTTTGAATCTCTGGTAGTTGTTGGGCCATACCACTCTTGGAACATGGGGGGAGTCGTGACATGCTGTCTACGTGGGTGGATGATGACGCTAGCTCATGAGAGCTGAGGAACACGGGCTCATCGTCTGTTTCCACCATTCCCCCATCCTTGATGTGTAGCTGTGGTGGCTTGAATAATGTATGTGATATGTTTTTGAAAATCGAGTCAACGCTTGAGTTTACGGCTCTGGAGAGCTCATACTTGAGAATATCTGCTAGGAGTTTGTCTTCTTTGTCTGGGTTTGAGTGGATGTAGTCAGTTAGCTTGTGATTCTTCCACCCCAGATGACCTCTATCTAAAGGCCCTCCATTGTTAAACTCACTGTAAGGGTCCATAAACACCTCTGTCTCCGGGTATCCTTTGTTCCAAGTACTTTGGTGGTCGTCCTCCATCACACCTGTTGAAAACGTCCCATCCCTGACGTCCTCCTGAGACTCATTAGTCTGATACTCGTAGATCTGGATGAACCTGGCCTGGAGTTGACCCAGGAGCCTCTGCATGGTCTGAAGCTGCTTCTTCAGGTTATGGCCTTCGTCCGTACTCTTTCCGCTAGCGCCCCCCGTCCTCAGGAGATCCTGGTGCTGCGGCACCCTCTGTTTCCTTTTGCCCTCCTGTTTGTTTTCCATTGTCTCACTCTGAAGGTCACTGGTAGGAGTGGTTTCTCCATGTGTACAATGAACACTGGGACTGGGAGGAGAGACTGCTATGCCTCTGATGATGTTCTCCACTCTGGCACGCTTCGCCTGACGTCTATCCCCCAGCTCCAGGGTCCAGTCCTGGTTCCACCCGGCTCCATTGGGGCTGGCCCCGGTGGATGCCTGGCTGGCTGGAGACAGAGGCTCCATGGTGGTGCTGCTGCTCTTGGAAGAAGTGCTGCTGTGATGATCCACCAGTCTAGGGCTCGTCAAGGCAGAGAAGGAAATATGCGCCTCGGGGTTGTAATATGCAGCAGAGCTCTCCTGGAGGGTCTGTTCACTCTCAACGGTTTTCCGTAGGAGCATAGAGATAAGGGATCCTCCGCTTGAGCGAGAGGAGGATGGAGGGGTGGGCGAGTTGTATGTGTTGTCGTGTAGAAAGGAGGGAGGATGCTCTGCTCTGTCCTCTGGGTAGGTGCTGCTGGGGAAATGATGCATGCTGTGGTCCAGAAGGCTTGGGTTCATGCTTCATGCAAAATAAAGACAAATGTACTTTATCTTAACAAACGGTTTTAGAAATTAGACACAGTTCTACAGAAATCTTAAAGGAAAACAAAATTGTTCATGGAAAACCAACAATATGGCAAAATGTAAAGTTATTTCCCCCAGAAAATAAGAATTTGTTCTTAACTGACTTGCCTGGTTAAATAAAGGTAAAATAAAAAATAAATAAAAAGAAAGAAAACAACATATCATTTTAATGGTAAAACTATATTTAGCAGATCTGCTATAGTATTTATTAATAAATCAATCATTTTGCAATTGGTAATACCTATTAAATACTGTATTTTGTCCGTTAACAGCAGTTTGAAAGTTTGTGAAGTCAAATCTACCAGACATCAATAGCTGTAATCATAGTGTGCAACTCGTAGAATATTACTCACATTTTAACTCAAAACTATGTGGATATAATGTCAATGCTAGAAAGGGAATATACATCCTGTAAAGAAGCACAATTTAAATGTATTTTTTATTTTTTAAAAATTATATTGATAAAATCTGTTGACTGATAAGACTGGAACGAGCACTACTTTTATAAGTGACGAAATGCTCTAATGTACCGTTGTTAGCAACAGACACGTTTTAAGAACCAAATGACGACAACCTGCTATTCATTTGATGAAATCCAATCACACTATTTCTTTTAATTAAAAAAAACATATATTTGAGCTATTACTTTCAAAAAAATCATTATCGTTGTTGAGAATATTGTTACAGCTTATTGTCTAAATTTCACCTGTCTTATTTCCTAAGATCCCACAGACACAAACAAGAGAAAGGATATCTGCCTACCTGTTGCTCAGAGTGAAGATAGCTGTCCAGAAAAGAGAGAAGAATTGATGCTTGCCACAGGAGAGGAGGGTTATTATAACAGGGCAATACTGTATTTCCTAGAACCCCATAAATCCACACAAGGAGGGGGCGTGGCACCTTAATAATAAATGCAACCTCATTATCGATTAGCTCATACCATCAGCCCTCTGTGGGAACGAAATGACAGACAACACATTTCCTCATTTTGTTTTGCACAATATCACACCGCATGTTTTTGAATGACGCATGTTTTTATTATTTTGCCTTTTTATTTCTATACATTGATCACAAAATACGATTTCTTCAATAATTAATAATATTTTATACAGCAAAACGCAGCCTGAAGTTCAGACTGTAGGAGTGTATGTAGTCAGGCCTGGTAGGAATGAGCTACCACCCCTATCATTAAAACGACATTAGTTTTGTCCCTCGTCGCTTTCCGTCGGCGCAGAGCCTTGACGACAGCTTCTACTGTCAGACCTTCGTTACCACTCTTCCCTTTTTGGTCGGTTTACCACCACGGTTGAAGCTATGTTATCGCATTCCCGATGTCTTTCCCGGACACTCGGGCGGTCTCTGTCTGCGTTAAGTCAGGTAGGAGAGAAATACCGATTACATTTCCCGTGTACCGTAACCTTTGGAGTTAGGGAAAAACTTTTTTTTTTGAACGCCATAGCTTAACAGGGAATAGGCCTCACCCTGAACCCAAGGACATAATGACACCCGTCCTACTAACTGTGTCTAACTAAGGAAATGGCTTGTTTCCCCCCCTCTCTCAATTCATTATGAAATATAAATCTGTTAGATATGCGTAGTTAGTAGGAATATCACCAAAACCAACTAACTAAGCTAGCTAAATTATTTAAAAACCAATCGGACTGTCACAGGTAGCTAAATCGGTTAAATCAACTTAGTTAGCTACCTGAGTTTATTAGCTAGCTACCATTATGCTGTTCTTGTTTTTTTACTGGGATTTCCTTGTTTGGCGGTACCTGAATAGCTAGCTAAGTAGCTTGCTATCTAACCTGCTAGCTAGCGAGGTATCTAGCCTAGCTACCATAAGATTACTAGCTAACTAGTTAGTTAATGTCCTCTACTGCTCTAAAAACCATGTTGGGTTCCACATTAATAACAGGCGAGAGCTGTCATGGATGCAACATTTAATACCGCAGATGACTCGGACAGTAAACTAGCTGTTTCACATTTAGGATTGTCAAGACACACTTGAGCCACACCTCTCATGCATATGCTGCAGTGTTATTCCCCAGCTATTAGTTTGTTTTTTTGTGGTATATTTTACAGCTGACCTCTGTTTGAAACTTGCGCCAGAAATAGCCCGTCTCATGTCAGGCATGAAGGTGTCGTGTGTGTTTAGCTCATCTGTTATTAGCTGAGGAACGCTAAGCTCGGTTCTATTATATCGAGGAAGACGTCGGTGGTTGTATTCGATAAAAGTTTATTACGTTTTCATTTTTGTTTTTATTAAGTATGAATTTCAGCACCCCGCGGAAGGTCAGCAGTTGTAAAGGACAAACATAGGTACTGGTAAACGTTTTCAGAATTTGATATTTGTACAAGTATCGACTGATGGTGTCGTCTCAATGTTGTAGCTAGCAAATCACACGATCAGTTATCAATACACAAGTCCGCCTAGACATAAGATAATGGAGTTGAGCTGTGTCTGCATCCCCACTTTCACTACACCAAGATAATAAGATAATGGAGTTGAGCTGTCTCTGCTGTCTCTACATCCCCCTTTTCACTACACCAAGATAATAAGATAAATGGAGTTGAGCTGTCTCTGCTGTCTCTACATCCCCCTTTTCACTACACTAAGATAATGGAGTTGAGCTGTCTCTGCTGTGTCTGCATCCCCACTTTCACTGCACCAAGATAATAAGATAATGGAGTTGAGCGGTCCTCTGCTGTCTCTGCATCCCCACTTTCACTACACCAAGTTACACGACCAAGTCTGCTGTAGCAAAACGTCAGACTTACCATGGTTACGCCATGACATCGGTCTGAAAGAAGTCCCAGTAAAATTTTAAAAAACAGCAATAAGACGCAATAAATACATAGTCTCTATAAGGCTGAATGTTGATTGGGGGGGGGGGGTGGACTGAGTTTGGGGAACCCTGGTCTAGAGGACTAGTAGTCAGTAGACCTAATTGTATGAACTTTTATTAGGTACTGGGGTTTAACAGATGAAAACCATTGACTGAAAAATGGCATACAAAAATAGAGAAAGTGGCCAAACGTATCAAAGGGAAGGGGGGGGTAATGTGTGGGGGGGGTAATGTGTGTCGGGGGGGGGGGGGGGGGGGGGGGGGGGTAAATGTGTGTCGGGGGGGGGGGTAACGTGTTTCAAAGAAGGAGCTCCCAAGTGGCTCAGCTCTCTAATGCACTCACTGCATCTCAGTGCTCAAGGCGTCACTACAGACCCTGGTTTAGTTTCCAGGCTGTATCACAACCAAATGTGATTGGGAGTCCCATAGGGGCGGTGCACAATTGTCCCAGCGTCGTTAGGCTTTGGCCTGTGGGGGGGTAGGCCGTCAAGGCGACTCATTCACTGTGTCAGTTCTGTGGCATTCAACTCCAGCTGTGCTGTTAGAACGTGTCTGGATTCAGGAACACGTCATGGCCAGATGTTTTGTCTCGTTATGCTGAGATGCAGAGTGACCATGAAAGCAGGGGTGTTTTCAGTTACGACAGAACTGTGCGCACCGTTAATGTCAATGGAAACGGTACTGTACTGAACATTCTGTTGATAAAAAGCTGTGATTATGGTGTCCCAGAGGTCTATTGTGTAAGGTGTGCTGCATGAGTTATCTGATTTCAGTCACACCCATATAGATCAATCCACACCTCACCACACCCATATAGATCAGTCCACACCTCACCACACCCATATAGATCAATCCACACCTCACCACACCCATATAGATCAGTCCACACCTCACCACACCCATATAGATCAGTCCACACCTCACCACACCCATATAGATCAGTCCACACCTCACCACACCCATATAGATCAATCCACACCTCACCACACCCATATATATCAGTCCACACCTCACCACACCCATATAGATCAGTCCACACCTCACCACACCCATATAGATCAGTCCACACCTCACCACACCCATATAGAGTAGTCCACACCTCACCACACCCATATGGATCAGTCCACACCTCACCACACCCATATAGATCAGTCCACACCTCACCACACCCATATAGATCAGTCCACACCTCACCACACCCATATAGATCAGTCCACACCTCACCACACCCATATAGATCAGCCCACACCTCACCACACCCATATAGATCAATCCACACCTCACCACACCCATATAGATCAGTCCACACCTCACCACACCCATATAGATCAGCCCACACCTCACCACACCCATATAGATCAGTCCACACCTCACCACACCCATATAGATCAGTCCACACCTCACCACACCCATATAGATCAGCCCACACCTCACCACACTCATATAGATCAGCCCACACCTCACCACACTCATATAGATCAGTCCAGACCTCACCACACCCATATAGATCAGCCCACACCTCACCCACCAAATGGAAGCAAAATGTCCCTAAAAGACTGTTGGAAGAATGGTGTGCACCGTTTTGGGGGAAACATTTTATTTTGGGTACAAACCGTTAAGCAACGTAGCAAATGTAACAGTATAACTTTAGACCGTCCCCTCGCCCATACCCGGGCGCGAACCAGGGACCCTCTGCACACATCAACAACAGTCACCCACGAAGCATCGTTACCCATCGCTCCACAAAAACCGCGGCCCTTGCAGAGCAAGGGGAACTACTACTTCAAGGTCTCAGAGCAAGTGACGTCACCGATTGAAACGCTATTTAGCGCGTACCACCGCTAACTAAGCTAGCCGTTTCACATCCGTTACACAAACACTGAACTGAACGCACCCCAGTTCTCTGTTTTTTCAACTTTGCCCCTTTGACTTCAAAGCTGTTTGTTTGAATCAGAGAGAGATTTAATCTAAGCACACCTTTGCCTCAACTGCTACATATTCAAAGCTCTCTTAATGCAAGCAAACATATTGAATGATGATGTAGGCCGAATTTTGATTCTGAAGCAGCCCGGCGAAGAATTCAATTGAAAGGATATTGATCTTCCTCCCGTTCCCATTTATTTTCAGGGGAATAATGTGCTGGCTGGAAGGACTGCTTCAGGTGAGTGGACCTCTCTCTTTCTCCTCTGTCTGTAGGGTTGAGCAGTACAGGGTCCTGTTAATTAAGGCACACCGTAACAAAATGATTTGCAATGGAAAACAAACAAAAAACACGCTTTCCTCATTGGACAAATCCATGTAAGCCCTTTCCCCGTTTCAGTCTGTTTTGTTTCCGTTTTGTGCCTGATGAACACAGCCCACCCAGGACTAATGTAAGATCAGAGGCCTTTGTTCCTCGTAATAAATCTGAATAAACATGCCCTGTATGGATGGTGATTCATGGCTCAGAAGACTGTAATGCCCATGAAGTATCAAAGAGCACTGGAGGGCCTGTGAGTGGTTAAATATGCCCCATCATCAAGGAGCTGTTTATGTATTCGCACGGCCCAGGGTTCTCAAGAAGACTGACTCAACAGTGGCAGCCGTGGTTATCACTGTTGATAATAATCATATCCCTTCCTCTTTCTCTCTGTCTCCCCCCTCTTTCTTCCCTTCTCTGTCTCTCGGTCTGTCTTCGTTTTATCTCCTTGAAGGCCTATCCGTTGGCAACAGGGTTGTCTACAGGAACAGTCAGTCGTAAGTGTCCTCTGTCCTGGGTTTTTGTCCGTATGTTTTGCCTCAGGCTAAACAAACGAAAGTCTGAAGATGTCTGCTACAGAATACTGTTCAGTCATTTAGTGTGTGTTGCACTAGTTTTAAGCCACTTGATTTTACAACGGGCTACTTTAAAGCCTGATACATAATGACATGTTCTCTTCTTCTGTGTGTAGTAGATTTGAATCTCCGTCATCAGTCGGTGTCTTCCACATCAGATACTTCAAGACGTCTGCAGCACACAGTACGTATTCAAACCACTGTCTCGTCTGTGTCCTGTGTATTTAAACAAGTCGTTGTATTAAATCAAATCTCTGACATCTTTGTTTTGTTTTTTTCCGATCAGGGGATGAAGTTGTCACCGTCAACACCCCTCCGTTCTCTGAGTCGATCACAGAAGGGGACGTCAGGTGGGAGAAAGGTCGGTGTCCTGGATATATTTTTGTTTTTTGTGGAGCCGGCTTCCGTTTAGTATGTTGTTCCCAGGAAGGTTTTGTGCAGGACAGTAATACCTTCCTTTGGTCTTTTCCAGCTGTTGGAGATTCAGTGAAAGAGGATGAGGTGGTGTGTGAGATCGAGACTGACAAGGTACTGTAAAACACTAAGGAGTCACACACTGGAATGGAGTACGAATATATATATATATAGCCTTGACCTTTATGCCAAACAAAACATTTTACGGAATAAAGAAATGGCGTTGATGATCGGATATTTAGAAAAGGCGAGCTGTCGAATGCTGAGTTTGTAATTTCAGTAACTGTTTTGATGTGAAGACAACGTTTTTCTCTCAGACCTCGCTGCAGGTGCCGTCTCCGGCGGCCGGTGTGATCACCGAGCTGCTCGTGCCAGACGGAGGGAGAGTGGAGGCCGGGAATCCCCTCTTCAAACTCAAAAAAGGAGGTAACCCTCTTCCTCTTCTCTCTCTCTCGTCCAACTGATCCTTTCATCTTCATACACGTAGTACCGTTCCTATCAGGAGTTGATCTGAAAATCACGATGTCAATGTCTTCTTCTACTCTGGTCAGCTGC
This sequence comes from Oncorhynchus mykiss, assembly GCF_013265735.2. Taxonomy (NCBI): domain Eukaryota; kingdom Metazoa; phylum Chordata; class Actinopteri; order Salmoniformes; family Salmonidae; genus Oncorhynchus; species Oncorhynchus mykiss. The sequence goes on along the minus strand of NC_048568.1, from coordinate 41,065,667 downwards.
AGCAGCCGCTTCTGTCCCTGCAGCAGAGGCCCCTGCTCCAACCCCGGCTGCCATCCCCGTCGCCATGCCCGCGGTGCCTCCCGTGCCAACACAAGCAGCCCAAGCCAAACCTGGTACGTCAGCTGCTCAACTGTTATAAAAGTGCATTTAGATTCATGTTTAACTTCAGTGGAATTATATAAAATATATACAGATATATTTAAGCGGGGTTCTCACCATTTTCTTTTATCATTATAAGCTTTTTTTTTTCTGTCTTATGCTCTTTCTAGTTTCTGCAGTCAAGCCCAGCGCACCAGCAGCACCAGCAGAACCAGCAGCCCATGGGGCCAGGACGGAGAGCAGGGTAAGGCCTCTCCACACCAGGCCAGCTTCAGGCCAACACTCCCATACTAACAGAACAAGATGAAATGACAGGGAAAAAGCCTTAGGCTAGTTTCAAACCAAGAGAAGGGGTCTTGCTGTGATTTTATTGAGATACCGGACAGATGCTCCCAACCAATTGTCTTATTATTCGTCCAGGTCAAGATGAATCGAATGAGGCTGAGGATCGCTCAGAGGCTAAAAGAGGCTCAGCAGACTTGTGCCATGCTCACCACCTTCAACGAGATAGACATGAGGTGACCGTCCAACTTTATTTGTCCTCTATGGTCAAGTGGCTCCAGTGCAACCGCGGGTGCAAACATGCACATAGAGACACTTCATAAATGGCCTGTTGTTTACCCTTGGAAATGTTGTTGTCCACCAAAATGACCACCCAGTAGGAAGCTCCATGAAGATGTTTTCCTCAAGCGACACACACCCCCGGCTTTGAATGTTCTCTCACATCCCTCACCCCCTGCTTTACTGAATGTTCTCTCACATCCCTCACCCCCTGTTTTAATGCTTGTTCTCTCACATCCCTCACCCCCTGCTTTACTGAATGTTCTCTCACATCCCTCACCCCCTGTTTTAATGAATGTTCTCTCACATCCCTCACCCCCTGTTTTAATGCTTGTTCTCTCACATCCCTCACCCCCTGCTTTACTGAATGTTCTCTCACATCCCTCACCCCCTGTTTTAATGCTTGTTCTCTCACATCCCTCACCCCCTGCTTTACTGAATGTTCTCTCACATCCCTCACCCCCTGTTTTAATGCTTGTTCTCTCACATCCCTCACCCCCTGTTTTAATGCTTGTTCTCTCACATCCCTCACCCCCTGCTTTAATGAATGTTCTCTCACATCCCTCACCCCCTGTTTTAATGCTTGTTCTCTCCCATCCCTCCTCAGCAACATCCAGGAGATGAGGAAGCTCCATAAAGATGCTTTCCTGAAACGACACAACATCAAGCTGGGTTTCATGTCGGCCTTCGTTAAGGCTTCAGCACACGCTCTCATGGACCAGCCTTCTGTCAATGGAGGTAAGACCCTCTACCCCCACAGACTACCCCTCTACCCCCACAGACTACCCCTCCACCCCCGCAGACTACCCCTCTACCCCCGCAGACTAACCCTCTACCCCCGCAGACTAACCCTCTACCCCCACAGTCTAACCCTCTACCCCCGCAGTCTAACCCTCTACCCCCGCAGACTAACCCTCTCCCCCCGCAGACTAACCCTCTACCCCCGCAGACTAACCCTCTACCCCCGCAGACTAACCCTCTACCCCCGCAGACTAACCCTCTACCCCCGCAGACTAACCCTCTACCCCCGCAGACTAACCCTCTACCCCCGCAGACTAACCCTCTACCCCCGCAGTCTAACCCTCTACCCCCGCAGTCTAACCCTCTACCCCCGCAGTCTAACCCTCTACCCCCGCAGACTAACCCTCTACCCCCGCAGTCTAACCCTCTACCCCCGCAGTCTAACCCTCTACCCCCGCAGTCTAACCCTCTACCCCCGCAGTCTAACCCTCTACCCCCGCAGTCTAACCCTCTACCCCCGGAGTCTAACCCTCTACCCCCGGAGTCTAACCCTCTACCCCCGGAGACTAACCCTCTACCCCCGCAGTCTAACCCTCTACCCCCGCAGTCTAACCCTCTACCCCCGCAGTCTAACCCTCTACCCCCGGAGACTAACCCTCTACCCCCACAGACTACCCCTCTACCCCCGCAAACTAACCCTCTACCCCCGCAGTCTAACCCTCTACCCCCGCAGACTACCCCTCTACCCCCGCAGACTACCCCTCTACCCCCACAGACTACCCCTCTACCCCCGCAGACTACCCCTCTACCCCCGCAGACTACCCCTCTACCCCCGCAGACTAACCCTCTACCCCCGCAGACTACCCCTCTACCCCCGCAGACTAACCCTCTACCCCCGCAGACTAACCCTCTACCCCCGCAGACTAACCCTATCTCTGTTTGTAGAGAGTCTTATCTCCGACTCCCACTTCTCTCTCTCTCTCTCTCTCTCTCAAATTCCATGAACTTTCCCCAAACTTCCTGGTTTTCCAGAAATCTCAGTTGGAAGATTCCTGGAATCAGTATCGAATAAGCAGGAAATCCAGGATTTCTTGAAAACCAGGGAGTTTTGAATGTTAGTTACCAGAACCCCACAGGGACATTATTTCCACAGTTACATGTTAAAGTCAACAGGTTTGCCATCAGAGTCCCTGGGTTCGCGCCCAGGCTCTGTCGTAACCGGCCGCGACCGGGAGGTCCGTGGGGCGACGCACAATTGGCCTAGCGTCGCCCGGGTTAGGGAGGGTTTGGCCGGGATATCCTTGTCTCATTGCCCACCAGCGACTCCTGTGGCGGGCCGGGCGCAGTGCGCGCTAGCCAAGGTTGCCAGGTGCACGGTGTAGCCTCCGACACATTGGTGCGGCTGGCTTCCGGGTTGGATGTGCACTGTGTTAAAGAAGCAGTGCGGCTTGGTTGGGTTGTGTATCGGAGGACGCGTGACTTACAACCTTCGTCTCTCCCGAGCCCGTACGGGAGTTGTAGCAATGAGACAAGATAGTAGCTACTAAACAATTGGATACCACGAAATTGGGGAGAAAAAAAAGAAAAAAAACAAGTCAACAGGTTCTTGATTAAGTTATATATGGTATTCTGTTGCTGGGAGGAATCGGGGCGGCAGGGTAGCCTAGTGGTTAGAGCGTTGGACTAGTAACCGGAAGGTTGCGAGTTCAAACCCCCGAGCTGACATGGTACAAATCTGTCGTTCTGCCCCCGAACAGGCAGTTAACCCACTGTTCCCAGGCCGTCATTGAAAATAAGAATTTGTTCTTAACTGACTTGCCTGGTTAAATAAAGGTAAAAAAAAATTTAAAAAAATGTGCCAACTCATAATTACTTAGTAGTCTCAAACTGAATTTCTTTACCAGAACCTCCAGAATGGATGAAATTAAACAGAAATGTCATTGAGGTAAAAAAAAAAAAAAGGTGAGGACGATTTTAGTCTCTTCCTGTTTCCTGTCCCCAGTGATTGATGATACAACCAAAGAGATCGTGTACAGGGATTATGTTGACATCAGTGTGGCTGTGGCCACTCCCAAGGTAAGGCACCGAGGACATGTGACCTATACATTCTGTTCTCTTATTGACTGCCCCTTGTTGTCCTGTTGGTGGGAGGTTGGACCAAATATATATATTAAATAGTGGTCATTTTATTAGTGGATTGATCGGGGGCTAGAGATCCTTGTACAGTAGGATGTTGTGTTTGTGTTCTTTGCTGTGTGTCGGTGGTTTCTTCTGTGTGTTGGGTGAAAATTCTATAAAAATGTAACCAGAAAGGTATGGTGTGTTTGTGTCTGTGGTCTCATCTGCTGCTCTTCACTAGGGACTGGTTGTACCGGTTATTCGCAACGTAGAGACCATGAACTTTGCTGACATTGAGAAAACCATCAACGGTCTGGGAGAGAAGGTACTGAACAAGGCTTTGTCTGAGTGGGATGAATGTGTCACGGTCTGGGAGAGAAGGTACAATGCTTTGTCTGAGTGGGATGAATGTGTCACGGTCTGGGAGAGAAGGTACTGTACAAGGCTTTGTCTGAGTGGGATGAATGTGTCACGGTTTGGGAGAGAAGGTACTGAACAAGGCTTTGTCTGAGTGGGATGAATGTGTCACGGTCTGGGAGAGAAGGTACTGAACAAGGCTTTGTCTGAGTGGGATGAATGTGTCACGGTCTGGGAGAGAAGGTACTGAACAAGGCTTTGTCTGAGTGGGATGAATGTGTCACGGTCTGGGAGAGAAGGTACTGAACAAGGCTTTGTCTGAGTGGGATGAATGAGTCACGGTCTGGGAGAGAAGGTACAAGGCTTTGTCTGAGTGGGATGAATGTGTCACGGTCTGGGAGAGAAGGTACAAGGCTTTGTCTGAGTGGGATGAATGTGTCACGGTCTGGGAGAGAAGGTACTGAACAAGGCTTTGTCTGAGTGGGATGAATGAGTCACGGTCTGGGAGAGAAGGTACTGAACAAGGCTTTGTCTGAGTGGGATGAATGTGTCACGGTCTGGGAGAGAAGGTACTGAACAAGGCTTTGTCTGAGTGGGATGAATGTGTCACGGTCTGGGAGAGAAGGTACTGAACAAGGCTTTATCTGAGTGGGATGAATGTGTCACGGTCTGGGAGAGAAGGTACAAGGCTTTGTCTGAGTGGGATTAATGTGTCACGGTCTGGGAGAGAAGGTACTGAACAAGGCTTTGTCTGAGTGGGATGAATGTGTCACTGTTGTTGACATACGATCCACCAGTTAGTCTGAGATCGGGCCTTATGTCACCACATCAGTATGACGACGCCACCTTGTGATAAACGGCGCCAAGAAGCTCTTCAAACGGGAGATGAATGTAAAAAAACAAATTGAATAACGACAGGACTGACTCCTGTGTGTGTTTTTGTCCAGGCTCGTAATAATTTGCTGGCTGTGGAGGACATGGACGGAGGAACCTTCACCATCAGTAACGGAGGAGTGTTTGGTTCCATGTTCGGCACGCCCATCATCAACCCGCCCCAGTCAGCCATCTTGGGCATGCACGGTATCTTCGACAGGCCTGTGGCCATCGGCGGCAAGGTGGGTGACACCCTCAGTACATTCGCTTCTGTATGCCAACGCATTAAATCGTATCTCCATCCAGAAGTTGAATTGGACATTATTTTACGCAAATGTATGAATGCGTGTTGTCATGTCAACAAAGTTATCTTTTCTAAAAAATCTAGCTGCTATAATGTAAGTTTCAACCTCAGTCAGTTATTTTATCACGATTTATTATGACTAAATGACTGCGGCGCGGTTGTTTCTATGGCGACTGCGGTGCGGTCGGTTCTATGGCGACTGCGGCGCGGTCGTTTCTATGGCAACTGCGATGCGGTCGTTTCTATGGCGACTGCGATGCGGTCGTTTCTATGGCGACTGCGGCGCGGTCGGTTTCATAGTCTAGCTACTAGTTGTTCTCGTCTTGTTTCTCTCCATCAGGTGGAGATCCGGCCCATGATGTACGTGGCTCTGACCTACGACCATCGGCTGGTCGACGGCAGAGAGGCAGTCACCTTCCTGCGTAAGATCAAGTCAGTGGTTGAAGACCCCCGTGTTCTACTGCTCGACATGTGATCCCAACCTCCCATCACTACAGCAGGGCCACGTTCAGTACACTGTACTGTTGCCTGACATTATAGAGGGTTATGCTATAAACGCAGAATCAGAGTTAGCCAGCTAACTTTGATCAACAACCAGAAATAACTAGTTATTGATCTGGTTCATTAAGAAAGCTCAACTTAGATTTGCATTTATTTTTTTGGTTGTTCGGTCAATTTTGACCATGCTCATTTCAAGGTTATCTCCCCCCCCCCCCCCCCCCCCCCCCCCAAAAAAATGTAAAAAGTTATTTCTGAATATTTAGGTAAGTTAGCTGGCTCTCGTTGACCCTGCTTTGTAGTATAACCCTCAGATAGCAGTGTTGTGAATAGAGCAGACTTCTTATACCCTCGAGAGGGGTGTTGTTTCAACATAATGCTCCAAAACGTTGTGCCCTGCTGAACGCACCCCAAAGCTATTTAAACATCACTCTGCCTCTGTATAAACCCCCCCCCCCCCCCCCACAAGCGACAGCCAAATCTTGTCATGTACTGCTTTTGGTTAAAGAGAGAGAACCTGAGTCCCTGATCTGGTTGTGGTGTTTTGTCAAGAAACAGAGACAAAACAGAGATATGGGAATCACGTAAACAGAGAATTTAATGTTGAGATTATTCACTTTTATTATTGGGTGGTGTCATTCTGCAGCTTTGGTTCAGATTGATTCAACGGTTGGTCAACATCATCATATAGTGTTACCACTGACTGACTGAACCTACCAGGTCTGATCTGTCTCAATGTTAGACTGACTGGCTGAACCTACCAGGTCTGATCTGTCTCAACGTTAGACTGACTGAACCTACCAGGTCTGCTCTGTCTCAATGTTAGACTGGCTGACTGAACCTACCAGGTCTGCTCTGTCTCAATGTTAGACTGGCTGACTGAACCTACCAGGTCTGATCTGTCTCAATGTTAGACTGGCTGAACCTACCAGGTCTGATCTGTCTCAACGTTAGACTGACTGAACCTACCAGGTCTGATCTGTCTCAATGTTAGACTGGCTGAACCTACCAGGTCTGATCTGTCTCAACGTTAGACTGACTGAACCTACCAGGTCTGATCTGTCTCAATGTTAGACTGACTGAACCTACCAGGTCTGCTCTGTCTCAATGTTAGACTGGCTGACTGAACCTACCAGGTCTGCTCTGTCTCAATGTTAGACTGGCTGACTGAACCTACCAGGTCTGATCTGTCTCAATGTTAGACTGACTGAACCTACCAGGTCTGCTCTGTCTCAATGTTAGACTGGCTGACTGAACCTACCAGGTCTGCTCTGTCTCAATGTTAGACTGGCTGACTGAACCTACCAGGTCTGATCTGTCTCAATGTTAGACTGGCTGAACCTACCAGGTCTGATCTGTCTCAACGTTAGACTGACTGAACCTACCAGGTCTGATCTGTCTCAATGTTAGACTGGCTGAACCTACCAGGTCTGATCTGTCTCAATGTTAGACTGGCTGAACCTACCAGGTCTGATCTGTCTCAACGTTAGACTGACTGAACCTACCAGGTCTGATCTGTCTCAATGTTAGACTGGCTGAACCTACCAGGTCTGATCTGTCTCAATGTTAGACTGGCTGAACCTACCAGGTCTGATCTGTCTCAATGTTAGACTGGCTGAACCTACCAGGTCTGATCTGTCTCAATATTAGACTGACTGAACCTACCAGGTCTGTTCTGTCTCAATGTTAGACTGGCTGACTGAACCTACCAGGTCTGATCTGTCTCAATGTTAGACTGGCTGAACCTACCAGGTCTGATCTGTCTCAATGTTAGACTGGCTGACTGAACCTACCAGGTCTGCTCTGTCTCAATGTTAGACTGGCTGACTGAACCTACCAGGTCTGCTCTGTCTCAATGTTAGACTGGCTGACTGAACCTACCAGGTCTGATCTGTCTCAATGTTAGACTGGCTGAACCTACCAGGTCTGATCTGTCTCAACGTTAGACTGACTGAACCTACCAGGTCTGATCTGTCTCAATGTTAGACTGGCTGAACCTACCAGGTCTGATCTGTCTCAATGTTAGACTGGCTGAACCTACCAGGTCTGATCTGTCTCAACGTTAGACTGACTGAACCTACCAGGTCTGATCTGTCTCAATGTTAGACTGGCTGAACCTACCAGGTCTGATCTGTCTCAATGTTAGACTGGCTGAACCTACCAGGTCTGATCTGTCTCAATGTTAGACTGGCTGAACCTACCAGGTCTGATCTGTCTCAATATTAGACTGACTGAACCTACCAGGTCTGTTCTGTCTCAATGTTAGACTGACTGACTGAACCTACCAGGTCTGTTCTGTCTCAATATTAGACTGACTGAACCTACCAGGTCTGTTCTGTCTCAATATTAGACTGACTGAACCTACCAGGTCTGATCTGTCAACGTTAGACTGACTGAACCTACCAGGTCTGATCTGTCTCAATGTTAGACTGACTGAACCTACCAGGTCTGTTCTGTCTCAATGTTAGACTGACTGAACCTACCAGGTCTGTTCTGTCTCAATGTTAGACTGACTGAACCTACCAGGTCTGTTCTGTCTCAATGTTAGACTGACTGAACCTACCAGGTCTGTTCTGTCTCAACGTTAGACTGACTGAACCTACCAGGTCTGATCTGTCTCAACGTTAGACTGACTGAACCTACCAGGTCTGATCTGTCTCAACGTTAGACTGACTGAACCTACCAGGTCTGATCTGTCTCAACGTTAGACTGACTGAACCTACCAGGTCTGATCTGTCTCAACGTTAGACTGACTGAACCTACCAGGTCTGTTCTGTCTCAACGTTAGACTGACTGAACCTACCAGGTCTGTTCTGTCTCAACGTTAGACTGACTGAACCTACCAGGTCTGATCTGTCTCAACGTTAGACTGACTGAACCTACCAGGTCTGATCTGTCTCAACGTTAGACTGACTGAACCTACCAGGTCTGTTCTGTCTCAACGTTAGACTGACTGAACCTACCAGGTCTGATCTGTCTCAATGTTAGACTGACTGAACCTACCAGGTCTGATCTGTCTCAATATTAGACTGACTGAACCTACCAGGTCTGTTCTGTCTCAATGTTAGACTGACTGAACCTACCAGGTCTGTTCTGTCTCAACGTTAGACTGACTAAATCTACCAGGTCTGATCTGTCTCAACGTTAGACCTGTACGTTCAAGGCACTTGCATTGCTGTCTAGAAGGAACGTGGACGTCAGCATCTCATTGGACAGTGTACTGTACCATGTGTATCCAGTATATACGACTATTAGACGTGAACTTTGAAAAGAAATGGACACATTTTATTTTTCTTCAAAGCATCATGAATTTTGTGTACTTTTTTTCCCCCCAACACCGTGATTTTCATTGAGCTGTACATGTAATCTATCCGTGCTCGTGATTTAAAGCCAATACGTGTTTTTATAACGCTACCCTAAAGAAGTGCTCGGTCGGACAAGATGAAGTCCATTCTGAAGCTCCTGTGCTGTTTGACTGTCCCGGTTCTGTGTTTTTGACAGAGCTTTTCACGGGGGATGCAGAAGCCTGTCTCCCCTGTACGTCTAGTCTCCTGGCTTCCTACTGTTGCAGTAACTTCTGCTTATTTTGGGGTGACTGTCCCACTGAGCAGCGTTGGAAGTGATTGGAATCTCATGGAAACTACCACACGCATTGGAGTGTGTCCATAATGGCATCCTATTTCGTTTATATAGCGCACTACTACAAAAGTAGGGCACTATATACGGATTAGGGTGCCATTTCAGATACAGATATTGTCTTTGAGCTTTTGGTAGAGAAGGGAATAACCACTTTCCGTCGTGTCTCTCTCTCGATGGACTTCTGTCTGTCCGCGAGAAGGTACCCGTAGACCCGGACGCTAGTTTGGTTCAGGACTTACACAACACCGTTTTGGGAGTAGTTTTCAAAGGAGCACAATTTTAGCAGCATGCACAATGTATTTCTCATGATAACCTCCTCTTCGTGGAACCCACCCTGGTGAAGATTCTTTCTGTGCTGTATACAATGCTTTGTAAACTATTTAAAAACAACCGTTGTAGGTAGCAACGCGTAATAACGCCACGTAATATAGCATTTGTGATGGGTTTAGTAAATAGTTTATTTAATCATTACTCCATTCATAAGATGTTTTAATATAGGTCATTTTATAAACCATTTAGTTAAGTCATTAGTTTAAATTATTTTTTTTGCTTGAACCTCATCTAAAGTGTGGGTTATTTATTTAAAAAAAAATCTAAATATGTATTATTTTGTGAGGGTTTAGACTTTACAAACCCGGAACTCCCAGAACTAAATCTACTGACGAGATGATGCCAGGTTTCACTTCCGGGTTAATTGAGATAAGACTTGATCTTAAGGCATGGCTGCAAACCACACTTTGCTTTTGGTAGAAAGGTCACTGGCAAGAAACGCTAATGTTCACATCATCCTCGGCGTTGTGGGCTTATTGTTTAACCGTTGATAAAGTTCGAGGGGACATTTAGAGACCTTAGGGAGCATCAGATACTCCTGGAATGTCTACCAATGACCATGTCCATCTTTTGGTGAGGAAATTACACTGGTCACTCAAAACATTTATAAAATTAATTATAAAGTATAAATAGACAACTTTTGATTAGGTCATGCAAAAATACTTTACTAATGATTAGTAGATGGTTTAGAAGGACGTATATTAAACATCTTAGGAAACGTTATTAAATGCTTTAGAAGTTGTTTTATAAAAGTGTGAATAACTAGGTTACTAACATTTTTTTTTTTTACAAATGTGAGTAATGATGAATAAATGATTTACTAATCCATTCTAAAATGCTTTTATGTAGAGTTATTATAGAGTGCTACCCAACATTAAAACATCTTTGTTTAAATTGACATTGTCTTGTTTTTTTGTGTGTGTTTTTCTTTCCCCTCTCTGAGCGTATCTGCTGACTGTGTTTACCATTTACATTCATTTATGATGCGTAGGGCTGGTACAATTATTGTATAAGTGTGTAACCGATAATTAGGAGCAATATCCAGGAACAAAATAATCATAATTGTCATTTTAGGTCGAAGGGAGATTCAAGTTCATATTGAAGTACACACGGAGTGTACAAAACATCAGGAACACCCTTCCTTTTGCGCTAAGAACAGCCTCAATTCGTCGGGCATGGACTGTGGAAAGCTTTCCGCAGGGATGCTGGCCTATGTTGACACCGATGCTTCCCACAGTCTTGCCCATTCACCCTCTGAATGGGACACATACACAATCCATGTCTCATTTACTGTTCTCATGTTGAAGAATAATGTGGCCATGTACTGGTATTTTTTATTGTATTTATTAAGGATCCCCATTTTTAGTTCCTGCCAAAGCAAGCAGCTACTCTTCCTGGGGTCTGGCAAAAAAATGAAGGCCGCTTATACAATTTTTAAAAACATTTTACACAATACATTGACAGATTTCACAACACACTGTGTGCCCTCAGGCCCCTACTCCACCACCACCACCACATATCTATCTAATCTCCACCCGGCACAGCCAGAAGAGGACTGGCCACCCCTCAGAGCCTGGTTCCTCTGGTCTACCCAGTACAGCCAGAAGAGGACTGGCCACCCCTCAGAGCCTGGTTCCTCTGGTCTACCCAGTACAGCCAGAAGAGGACTGGCCACCCCTCAGAGCCTGGTTCCTCTGGTCTACCCAGTACAGCCAGAAGAGGACTGGCCACCCCTCAGAACCTGGTTCCTCTCTACCCGGCACAGCCAGAAGAGGACTGGCCACCCCTCAGAGCCTGGTTCCTCTCTACCCGGCACAGCCAGAAGAGGACTGGCCCACCCTCAGAGCCTGGTTCCTCTACCCAGTACAGCCAGAAGTGGACTGGCCACCCCTCAGAGCCTGGTTCCTCTCTACCCAGTACAGCCAGAAGAGGACTGGTCACCCCTCAGAGCCTGGTTCCTCTCTACCCAGTACAGCCAGAAGAGGACTGGCCACCCCTCAGAGCCTGGTTCCTCTCTACCCAGTACAGCCAGAAGAGGACTGGCCACCCCTCAGAGCCTGGTTCCTCTCTACCCAGTACAGCCAGAAGAGGACTGGCCACCCCTCAGAGCCTGGTTCCTCTCTACCCGGCACAGCCAGAAGAGGACTGGCCACCCCTCAGAGCCTGGTTCCTCTCTACCCGGCACAGCCAGAAGAGGACTCAGAGCCTGGTTCCTCTCTACCCTGTCACAGACAGAAGAGGACTGGCCACTCCTCAGAGCCTGGTTCCTCTCTAGTTTATAATCTCCACCCGGCACAGCCAGAAGAGGACTCAGAGCCTGGTTCCTCTCTACCCAGTACAACCAGAAGAGGACTGGCCACCCCTCAGAGCCTGGTTCCTCTCTACCCAGTACAGCCAGAAGAGGACTGGCCACCCCTCAGAGCCTGGTTCCTCTCTACCCAGTACAGTCAGTAGAGGACTGGCCACCCCTAAGAGCCTGGTTCCTCTGGTCTACCTAGTACAGCCAGAAGAGGACTGGCCACCCCTCAGAGCCTGGTTCCTCTGGTCTACCCAGTACAGCCAGAAGAGGACTGGCCACCCCTCAGAGCCTCGTTCCTCTCTACCCGGTACAGCCAGAAGAGGACTGGCCACCCCTCAGAGCCTGGTTCCTCTCTACCCAGTACAGCCAGAAGAGGACTGGCCACCCCTCAGAGCCTGGTTCCTCTCTACCCAGTACAGCCAGTAGAGGACTGGCCACCCCTCAGAGCCTGGTTCCTCTCTACCCAGTACAGCCAGAAGAGGACTGGCCACCCCTCAGAGCCTGGTTCCTCTCTACCCGGCACAGCCAGAAGAGGACTGGCCACCCCTCAGAGCCTGGTTCCTCTCTACCCGGCACAGCCAGAAGAGGACTCAGAGCCTGGTTCCTCTCTACCCTGTCACAGACAGAAGAGGACTGGCCACCCCTCAGAGCCTCGTTCCTCTCTACCCGGTACAGCCAGAAGAGGACAGGCCACCCCTCAGAGCCTGGTTCCTCTCTACCCAGTACAGCCAGAAGAGGACTGGCCACCCCTCAGAGCCTGGTTCCTCTCTACCCAGTACAGCCAGTAGAGGACTGGCCACCCCTCAGAGCCTGGTTCCTCTCTACCCAGTACAGCCAGAAGAGGACTGGCCTCCCCTCAGAGCCTGGTTCCTCTCTACCCAGTACAGCCAGAAGAGGACTGGCCACCCCTCAGAGCCTGGTTCCTCTCTACCCAGTACAGTCAGTAGAGGACTGGCCACCCCTCAGAGCCTGGTTCCTCTCTACCCGACATATAGCCCTTTCCTATAGCAACATGGATCTAATGTGTTTATATAGCCCTTTCCTATAGCAACATGGATCTAATGTGTTTATATAGCCCTTTCCTATAGCAACATGGATCTAATGTGTTTATATAGCCCTTTCCTGCAGCAACATGGATCTAATGTGTTTATATAGTCCTTCCTATAGCAACATGGATCTAATGTGTTTATATAGCCCTTTCCTACAGCATCATGGATCTAATGTGTTTATATAGCCCTTTCCTACAGCATCATGGATCTAATGTGTTTATATAGTCCTTCCTATAGCATCATGGATCTAATGTGTTTATATAGCCCTTCCTATAGCATCATGGATCTAATGTGTTTATATAGCCCTTCCTATAGCATCATGGATCTAATGTGTTTATAAAGTCCTTCCTATAGCATCATGGATCACCGTAGAGCAAGTAGAAGCACCGTGGTAAGGACTAGGAAGATTAGTTTTAAATTTAGCGTTCAGCACATCCAGTAACATGCAGGTGCTGGGAACATTTATCAGTGTTCTGGTATCTATTCTTCATAGAAAAGGAACAATAGCCAGCCAAGCAGACCGTGTGCCCCGTCCTACTCTTGATGTACTGGTAACCGGGTATAATTGAACAGACAATCTGCAGTTCAGACGATAACGAAGCAGTCACCCCGCCCCACTTTCAGTTAACAGCGGAGGGAATAACAAATCTCAAATTCATAGACAGAGCAATAGATGTATGGTGTGGCCGTCCATGATATCAACATGATAGTTTTAACCATGTATTTCAAGGCTATGCATTATTTGTTTACAATTGCGTTGTTTGTAAAATGGTGTAAAACATGCTTATATTTAACTAAAGCTCAATGAGGCATAAGTTATATTGTTCCAGAATCCAAAAATTGAATGTCGCAATCGCAGATTGTCCCTTTGAATAAAGAGGAAGCGGGTCGAGAACGTTTTGTTCCTTAGCTGCTGTCTGTCATTACACTGCAGCACTGCACCCAGATGAGTCCTAACCCAGAGCTGGATCTGGGCCCTGTTCATTAAGGCACACTGTAGCAAAACCTGGTTCAATGGAAAGGGGAACACAAGCAGTTCTTATTGAGTCCTGATCGTCCCTCCCCGTTTGTCTGTTTTCTTCCCTTTGGTGCTTCACGAAGACGACCGGGATCTTCAAAGCTAATTATCGTAGTGCTTTGCTGTTCTCTAGAAGCCTCTGAATAATGGGCTCACCTCTCTGACAGAGAGTCTTGAGGGTTGCTTGGCTCGGGCCTTTCCTCCCCTCTCTTCCTCCCCTCAAGTGCCTGCAGCTGCCTCCAAAGACGAGCACCCTCCACTCTGTTTACTTTAATAATCATGGAGGACAATGGTTGTGTCTTTGTTTCTGTGCCAGGACCTACACAAACGTCTGAAAAACACCATTTGGAAGGAGAGAGAAAAAAAACAAAAAAAAACCCCACGGGTTCATTCATTATGTTGAACACAAAATAAATAAAAACAAATATCCTGATGTTAGATTAGCATGAGAATACAGGAGGCCTTGATGATTCATGAATACAGGAGAACAATAACACCATGGGGTCTTTCATTTAAATATGTACTTTTATTGGCCACTCAAGATTCCATTAGCTCTATTGAGATGATTTCAAATGTGCTGAATACACTCTATTAAGCCAAGCCTATGCTGCAGCGTGCATAGATATCCAACGTCTTGAACATTAGGCCCAACACGTGAATATCCAATGGAAAAGTCCTCGTTGAATAGCACGAGGCCTTCAAGGCTTTGTGTTAATTCAGATGAAAGATGGACCATTAGGAACAGGAGAGATAGATATTTATTTTCATTAAGCTAACATCAAGAGATGTAATTTACCTCAATTATTCTGTTATTTTTTTGTCTCCCATCTTTTGAAACAGGCCTGTTGGCGTCTACAGAGCCTTCAGAAAGTATTCACACACCTGAACTTTTTCCCTAATTTTTGTTGTGTTTCAGCCTGAATTTAAAATGGATTAAATGTATATTTTGTGTCACTGGCCTTCCCCCATAATGTCAAAGTAGAAATGTTGTTTTTTAGAAATGTTTAGAAATGAATAACTGAAAAGCTGAAATGTCTTGAGTCAATAAGTATTCAATCCTTTTGTTATGGCAAGCCTAAATAAGTTCAGGATTTAAAAAATGGGAATACCAAGTCACCTAAGTTTCATGGACTGTGTGCAATAATAGTGTTTAACATGATTTTTGAATGACTACCTCATCTCTGTACCCCCACACATATAATTTATCTGTAAGGTCCCTCAGTCAAGCAGTGAATTTCAAACACAGATTCAACCACAAAGACCAGGCATGTTTTCCAATGCCTTGCAAAGAAGGGCACCTATGGTTAGATGGGTAATAAAACAAGCAGACATTGAATATCCCTTTGAGCATAGTGAAGTTATTAATTACACTTTGGATGGTGTGTCAATACACCCAGTCATTACAAAGATACAGGTGTCCTTCCTAACTCAGTTGCCGGAGAGGAAGGAAACCGCCCAGGGATTTCACCATGAGGTCAATGGTGACTTTACAACAGTTACAGAGTTTAATTGTAGTGGTAGGAGAAAACTGAGGATGGATCAACAATATTGTAGTTACTCCACAATACTAACCAACTAGACAGAGTGAAAAGAAGGCAGCTTGTACAGAATACATTTTCCCAACATGCATCCTGTTTACAATAAGAAAATAAATGAACTTAATGTCCTGAATATAAAGCGTTATGTTTGAGGCAAATCCAACACAACACTGAGTACCACTCTTCATATTTTCATGCATGGTGGTGGCTGCATCATGATATGGGTATGCTTGTCATCAAGGTCAAGGGAGTTTATTTTGGGGCGATTAAAATAAACAAAATAGAGCTAAGCACAGGCAAAATCCTAGAGGAAAACCTGGTTCAGTCTGCTTTCCACCAGACACTGGGAGATGAATTCACCTTTCAGCAGGACAATAACCTAAAACACAAGGCCAAATCTACACTGGAACTGCTTACCAAGATGTCATTGAATGTTCCTGAGTGGCCTAGTTACAGTTTTGACTTTAATCGGCTTGAAAATCTATAGCAAGACTTGAAAATGGCTGTCTAGCAATGATCAACAACCAGCTTGAATAATTTTTGTACAATCCAGGTGAGCAAAGTTTTTAGAGTCTCCCAGCTGCCAAAGGTGATTCTAACATGTATTGAATACTTAAGTAATCAAGATATATTCGGCTTTTATTTGGTAACACTTTACTTGACACCCAGCGTTATAACACGTTATGACGCGATCATAACCATGTCATAACAGCTGACAACTTGTCGCAAACTGTAAAAATGGTCATAACACTGTCGTGACCCATATATTTTAACCTGTTGTGACATATGTATTGTGTTATTTTATGTCTGGTTAGGACGCCTACATAAGAGTGTCAAAACCCAGAAAACCTACCAAACAAGGCAGAACACTCCATAGCCTACCTGTCAAATCAAATGTGGAGACTATATACAGGGTGTTACGGTACACCATAGCCTACCTGTCAAATCAAATGTGGAGACTATATACAGGGTGTTACGGTACAGAGTCAATGTGGAGACTATATTCAGGGTATTACGGTACAGAGTCAATGTGGAGGCTATATACAGGGTGTTACGATACACCATAGCCTACCTGTCAAATCAAATCAAATTGTATTTGTCACATGCGCAAAATTCAACAGTTATAGACCATACAGTGCGGCAGGTAGCCTAGTGGTTAGAGCGTTGGGCCAGTGACCGAAAGGTTGCTAGATCGAATCCCTGACAGGTAAAAATCTGTCGTTCTGCCCCTGAACAAGGCATTTAACCCACTGTTCCTAGGCTGTAGGAATTTGTTTGTTCTTAGCTGACTTGCCTGGTTAAATAAAGGTTAAATACAAATTTTAAAAATACAGTGAAATGCTATATACAGGGGGTACCGGTACAGAGTCAATGTGGAGGCTATATACAGGGTGTTACGGTACAGAGTCAATATGGAGGCTATATACAGGGGGTACCGGTACAGAGTCAATGTGGAGGCTATATACAGGGGGTACAGACTCAATGTGGAGTCTATATACAGGGGGTACCGGTACAGAGTCAATGTGGAGACTATATACAGGGGGTACCGGTACAGAGTCAATGTGGAGGCTATATACAGGGGGTACCGGTACAGAGTCAATGTGGAGACTATATGCAGGGGGTACCGGTACAGAGTCAATGTGGAGACTATATACAGGGGGTACCGGTACAGAGTAAATGTGGAGGCTATATACAGGGAGTACTGGTACAGAGTCAATGTGGGGACTATATACAGGGGGTACCGGTACAGAGTCAATGTGGAGGCTATATACAGGGTATTACGGTACAGAGTCAATGTGGAGGCTATATACAGGGGGTACCGGTACAGAGTCAATGTGGAGACTATATACAGGGGGTACCGGTACAGAGTCAATGTGGAGGCTATATACAGGGTATTACGGTACAGAGTCAATGTGGAGGCTATATACAGGGGGTACCGGTACAGAGTCAATGTGGAGGCTATATACAGGGGGTACCGGTACAGAGTCAATGTGGAGGCTATATACAGGGTATTACGGTACAGAGTCAATGTGGAGGCTATATACAA
Organism: Oncorhynchus mykiss; assembly: GCF_013265735.2. Classification (NCBI taxonomy): domain Eukaryota; kingdom Metazoa; phylum Chordata; class Actinopteri; order Salmoniformes; family Salmonidae; genus Oncorhynchus; species Oncorhynchus mykiss. Next base: position 41,048,196 of record NC_048568.1, on the reverse strand, counting down.
GGGGTACCGGTACAGAGTCAATGTGGAGACTATATACAGGGGGTACCGGTACAGAGTCAATGTGGAGGCTATATACAGGGGGTACCGGTACAGAGTCAATGTGGAGACTATATACAGGGGGTACCGGAACAGAGTCAATGTGGAGGCTATATACAGGGGGTACCGGTACAGAGTCAATGTGGAGACTATATACAGGGGGTACCGGTACAGAGTCAATGTGGAGGCTATATACAGGGTATTACGGTACAGAGTCAATGTGGAGGCTAAATACAAGGGGTACCGGTACAGAGTCAATGTGGAGACTATATACAGGGGGTACCGGTACAGAGTCAATGTGGAGGCTATATACAGGGGGTACCGGTACAGAGTCAATGTGGAGACTATATACAGGGGGTACCGGAACAGAGTCAATGTGGAGGCTATATACAGGGGGTACCGGTACAGAGTCAATGTGGAGGCTATATACAGGGGGTACCGGTACAGAGTCAATGTGGAGGCTATATACAGGGGGTACCGGTACAGAGTCAATGTGGAGGCTATATACAGGGGGTACCGGTACAGAGTCAATGTGGAGGCTGTATTATGCCAGCTGTTATGACATTATGACGTGGTTATGACCAAGTGTTTTATTTTTCATGATTGTTTTTTTAGTTTACAAATGTTACAATTTACAATATTATTGACAAAAAATCTGACAATTCAATTCATTTTAATCTCACCTTTTGTAACACAACGACATTTTGAAAAAGTAACGGGGTGTGAATAGTTTCTGAAGGCCCGGGAGTCTTGCTACTCTCTGTAGCGAGTCATCTTGGGTTAGTGGCCCTATGTTGCATTATTTTGTTTTTATAGATTTTTTATTTAACCTTTAACTAGGCAAGACAGTTAAGAATAAATTCTTATTTACAATGACTGCCTAGTGGGTTTAACTGCCTTGTTCAGGGGCAGAACGACAAATTTGTACCTTGTTATCTTGGGGATTCGAACCACCAAACTTTTAGGTTACTGGCCCAACGCTCTAACCACTAGGCTTCCTGTCGCCCAAAGAGGCATTAGTAGGCAAAGTGATATTTTATAACAGATACAACTTCCTCATTTAGGGATAGAGCTGTATTATACCCTTGTTCTATCTATTTAAATGCAGTCATTCCATTACTATTCCATGTCTTCTAGGGGTTTTCAAACCTCTCCTCGGGGGCCCACAACCGTTCCAAACCTCTCTTCAGGGACCCCCAACCTCTCCTCAGGGACCCACAACCATTCCAAACCTCTCTTCAGGGACCCCCAACCTCTCCTCAGGGACCCCCAACCGTTCCAAACCTCTCCTCGGGGGCCCACAACCGTTCCAAACCTCTCCTCGGGACCCACAACCGTTCCAAACCTCTCCTCAGGGACCCCCAACCATTCCAAACCTCTCAGGGACCCCCAACCTCTCCTCAGGAGCCCCCCAGCCATTCCAAACCTCTCCTCAGGGACCCCCAACCTCTCCTCAGGGACCCCCAACCATTCCAACCTCTCCTCAGGGACCCCCAACCATTCCAAACCTCTCCCCAGGGACCCCCAACCATTCCAAAACTCTCCTCGGGGACCCCCAACCGTTCCAAACCTCTCCTCAGGGACCCCCAACCGTTCCAAACCTCTCCTCAGGGACCCCCAACCTCTCCTCAGGAGCCCCCCAGCCATTCCAAACCTCTCCTCAAGAGCCCCCCAGCCATTCCAAACCTCTCCTCAGGGAGAGGCCATCCCAGCCATTTCATGTGTTTGATCTATTCCAAAGCTAGCACCTGATTCAACTTGTCAACTAATCATCAAGCCCTTGATTAATTAGGTGAATCAGTGAGCTAGTTCAGGGCTTCACGTCTTGGGGTCCCTGAGTAGCACTATCTTATAGATGAAGCTGATTTATCCTACGTAATGCTTCGACAGTGTAAAAGCAAAGTATTTAAGTTTTAATTTAATCTCTATCTTGGTGCAATTAGTGTTCTTTACTCAAGAGCAATGCACAGCTATCAGGTTAGCAGAGGACACAGGCACCACAATGTCCCACACCTTGATGTCAATCGCATCAGATCCACAAAATGTCCATTTTTTTGTGTTACCGATGGGTATCCATCCTCCCATTGAGAAACGTAGCGCCAAATCAAATCCATTTTAAACAACTCAAGCATTTGAACCAGATATTTCCTCAAATGACTGTCCACAACAGCAAATTGAACCAATCAGTGGGTTGTAAAAGGCACTTTAAGGAAACAAGTGGTTATAGTCATGTTCCATCCACACACTCTCTGAGCGGAACAAACACAGCTGTCGCATGAAAACATCAGGAGAAGGGTGAGAACATCATCATCCTCATCTGACCAGTTGTGCTTTTTATGCCTCTTTACCAGAGCAACAGGGCGACAGTCAGGGTGGGGTCGATTCCATTTGAATTCCAATCGATTGGCGAACGTGTGTAAAGATGGCCGAATTCGATATGACGTCATCGTTTTAGCACAATCCGATAGAGTTCAATGTGCCTATAAATCAGCAGTGTCTTTTTCTTCTTCTCAAAGTGCCGGCGTCTCGGAGCTAAAAACACGGGGATCATGTATATTGTGCCTAATGACGATACCAAAAAAAAAGAGAAACGGAAGAGCAACGAGAAGTTAGCAAATTAGTACTTAATGCACCGCAGTAACTCAGATAGTACACAGAGATTCCATTTTCAGTTTGGAATTAGAATTTGGAATTAGAATTTGGAATTAGAATTTGGAATTAGAACTTGGAATTAGAATTTGGAATTAGAACTTTCTGAATTTACTGGAATTTAAAATGGGACTGAGCCCAGCCCTGCTACAGTACCTACAGTAGGCTATGCAAACAATACCCTTTGACCTCCTCCTCACAGAGACCCACCCAGGTCATGTCAACAATGTGACCGACCTGGGTTTTGAACCCTGTTGTCCTGAGCCACATACAAGGCTTGCTGCTGAGCTAGGCACGCACAGTTACCCATTAGGGGAGCGTGACTCACCAAACCACAGGCACGTGTACTCATTAGGTGACTCACCAAACCACAGGCATGGTTACTCATTAGGTGACTCACCAAACCATAGGCATGGTTACTCACCAGGTGGCTCACCAAACCACAGGCACGGTTACTCACCAAACCACAGGCATGGTTACTCACCAGGTGGCTCACCAAACCACAGGCATGGTTACTCATTAGGTGACTCACCAAACCATAGGCATGGTTACTCGCCAGGTGGCTCACCAAACCACAGGCACGGTTACTCACCAAAACATCAGGCATGGTTACTCACCAAACCACTGGCACGTGTACCCATTAGGTGACTCACCAAACTACAGGCACGGTTACTCACCAGGTTACTCACCAAACTACAGGCACGGTTACTCACCAAACCACAGGCACGGTTACTCACCAAACCACAGGCACAGTTACTCACCAGGTTACTCACCAAACCACAGGCACGGTTACTCACCAAACCACAGGCACAGTTACTCACCAGGTTACTCACCAAACCACAGGCACGGTTACTCACCAAACCACAGGCACAGTTACTCACCAGGTTACTCACCAAACCACAGGCACGGTTACTCACCAAACCACAGGCACAGTTACTCACCAGGTTACTCACCAAACCACAGGCACGGTTACTCACCAAACCACAGGCACGGTTACTCACCAAACCACAGGCACAGTTACTCACCAGGTTACTCACCAAACCACAGGCACGGTTACTCACCAAAACATCAGGAATGGTTACTCACCAAACCACAGGCATGGTTACTCACCAGGTTACTCACCAAACCACAGGCACGGTTACTCACCAGGTGGCTCATCAAACCACAGGCATGGTTACTCACCAGGTTACTCACCAATCCACAGGCATGGTTACTCACCAGGTTACTCACCAAACCACAGGCACGGTTACTCACCAAACCACAGGCACAGTTACTCACCAGGTTACTCACCAAACCACAGGCACGGTTACTCACCAAACCACAGGCACGGTTACTCACCAAACCACAGGCACAGTTACTCACCAGGTTACTCACCAAACCACAGCCATGGTTACTCACCAAACCACAGGCACAGTTACTCACCAAACCACAGGCACAGTTACTCACCAGGTTACTCACCAAACCACAGGCACGGTTACTCACCAGGTTACTCACCAAACCACAGGCACGGTTACTCACCAGGTTACTCACCAAACCACAGGCACAGTTACTCACCAGGTTACTCACCAAACCACAGGCATGGTTACTCACCAGGTTACTCACCAAACCACAGGCACGGTTACTCACCAAACCACAGGCATGGTTACTCACCAGGTTACTCTCCAAACCACAGGCACGGTTACTCACCAGTTTACTCACCAAACCACAGGCACGGTTACTCACCAAACCACAGGCATGGTTACTCACCAAACCACAGGCACAGTTACTCACCAGGTTACTCTCCAAACCACAGGCATGGTTACCCACCAAACCACAGGCATGGTTACTCTCCAGGCGGCTCACCAAACCGCTTCTGGTTTGGACGAAGCCTTCTCAGCTACCTAAAGTGTCTCTCCATAATCTCTCCATACATAAATACACCTTGAGACACAATCAGCCTTATTTACACCCAACGTTGTGCCTGCATAAGTAATGATCTGCATGCATATTCATCAGGAGTATCTGTCCAGCCATCTCCTTTATAGGCTATGCGTACATTCACAAAGCAGACACGAATGGCTGCATCTGGTCCTATTCTTCCTGCCTCCCTCTGCCTGTCTTTTATAAATCCTGGACCAAGGTCTCCTAGTCTACCTGCCTCCCTCTGCCTGTCTTGTATAAGTCCTGGACCAAGGTCTCCTAGTCTACCTGCCTCCCTCTGCATGTCTTGTATAAATCCTGGACCAAGGTCTCCTAGTCTACCTGCCTCCCTCTGCCTGTCTTGTATAAATCCTGGACCAAGGTCTCCTAGTCTACCTGCCTCCCTCTGCCTGTCTTGTATAAATCCTGGACAAACATCTCCTATTCTTCCTGCCTCTCAGTCTGTGTATATGTCTCTGGATGTGTTGTTGTCATAGCAGAAGATTAATGCTGGCTGTAGAATGGGCCAGAGTGATGAGATTAATGCTGGCTGTTGAATGGGCCGGAGTGATGAGGAGAGACAGGAAGAGAGAGAGAGAGAGAGATGGGCCTCGGGAACACCTGGCTGAACTGACGTGCCCTCCCTGTGTGCAGCTGGCTGGGGTTAAAGGTCAAATGTATTCACCAATCACCATGAAGGGTTTGAGTGGGAAAGATGAATGTAGATCCCTACAATACAATCTTGAATATTCAGTTTTGTTTGTTTGTTTCTTTGGTGCCTCTGTGTGTTTTCCGTGCATGCAAACACAACCCCATTGTACAAGGAGACAATCCTATTCACAGACTGATGTTTATTAGAGGATCTCTCTCTTATCATCCTCCATCTTGTCTTCTCATCCTCCATCTTGTCTGTCCTGCTTCTTTCACTATCCTCTCACCACCAATGGCTGCCTATGACTGCTCAGCAAACTGACTGTGGAAGCAACCGAGCACACAGGGAGCCCAATAACAAGACAGTAGATTAAATAGTACCACAGATAAAAACACATTTGACTCTGTGTACAAACTAAGACCTTATACTCTCCTTAAAGGGGCAATATGTAGTTGAAACAATAATGAAGTGGGCTCCCCGCCTCTATTTTGATGAACAGCCGAGGGGGATTGGGCTTGAGACGGAGCAATGTATGCAAGGACTGACCATGCATAGATTGATTAAACATGTTTTAAGTTTGTTTACCTTGACTTGGTTTACAAACATTGGAGTTAAGAAGCTTCTATGTTTGGGTTGTGATGGGGTGTGACAGTTGAACTAAGCTCATGAGGAATGTGTAGGTTATATTCCTCAAGAATCCATGGGTATATCATTCATTTATAAGTAAAAAAAATTAAATAAAAACATGTATGTAGCAACTGCGAATTGCCCTTTAACCTTTTCTCTGGCAGATTCTGGATGAGGGACACTAATCTTAGTAAGATTTGACTATGGTTTTAAACCATTCATGACGTCCACTACAGTGGATAGATATTCCAGTTCATGTATTTATTGAGAAGAGTGGAGACCCACCTGTAGTTTATCCTGCCTGACCCTGCCTGTAGTTTATCCTGCCTGACACACCTGTAGTTTATCCTGCCTGACCCTGCCTGTAGTTTATCCTGCCTGACACATCTGTAGTTTATCCTGCCTGACAAAACTGTAGTTTATCCTGCCTGACACACCTGTAGTTTATCCTGCCTGACCCTGCCTGTAGTTTATCCTGCCTGACACATCTGTAGTTTATCCTGCCTGACAAAACTGTAGTTTATCCTGCCTGACACACCTGTAGTTTACCCTGCCTGACCCTGCCTGACACAGCTGTAGTTTATCCTGCCTGACCCTGCCTGACCCACCTGTAGTTTATCCTGCCTGACCCACCTGTAGTTTATCCTGCCTGACCCACCTGTAGTTTATCCTGCCTGACACACCTATAGTTTATCCTGCCTGACAGACCTGTAGTTTATCCTGCCTGACCCACCTGTAGTTTATCCTGCCTGACACACCTGTAGTTTATCCTGCCTGACACACCTGTAGTTTATCCTGCCTGACCCTGCCTGTAGTTTATCCTGCCTGACACACCTGTAGTTTATCCTGCCTGACCCTGCCTGTAGTTTATCCTGCCTGACACACCTGTAGTTTATCCTGCCTGACAAAACTGTAGTTTATCCTGCCTGACACACCTGTAGTTTACCCTGCCTGACCCTGCCTGACACACCTGTAGTTTATCCTGCCTGACCCTGCCTGACACACCTGTAGTTTATCCTGCCTGACACACCTGTATTTTATCCTGCCTGACCCACCTGTAGTTTATCCTGCCTGACACACCTGTAGTTTATCCTGCCTGACCCACCTGTAGTTTATCCTGCCTGACACACCTGTATTTTACCCTGCCTGACCCTGCCTGACACACCTGTAGTTTATCCTGCCTGACACACCTGTATTTTACCCTGCCTGACACACCTGTAGTTTATCCTGCCTGACACAACTGTATTTTATCCTGCCTGACCCACCTGTAGTTTATCCTGCCTGACACACCTGTAGTTTATCCTGCCTGACACACCTGTATTTTACCCTGCCTGACCCACCTGTAGTTTATCCTGCCTGACACACCTGTAGTTTATCCTGACTGACACAACTGCATTTTATCCTGCCTGACCCACCTGTAGTTTATCCTGCCTGACCCACCTGTAGTTTATCCTGCCTGACACACCTGTAGTTTATCCTGCCTGACACACCTGTAGTTTATCCTGCCTGACCCTGCCTGACACATCTGTAGTTTATCCTGCCTGACACACCTGTAGTTTATCCTGCCTGACCCTGCCTGTAGTTTATCCTGCCTGACACACCTGTAGTTTATCCTGCCTGACACACCTGTAGTTTATCCTGCCTGACACACCTGTAGTTTATCCTGCCTGACCCACCTGTAGTTTATCCTGCCTGACACACCTGTAGTTTATCCTGCCTGACACACCTGTAGTTTACCCTGCCTGACCCACCTGCAGTTTATCCTGCCTGGCACACCTGTAGTTTATCCTGCCTGACACACCTGTAGTTTATCCTGCCTGACCCTGCCTGTAGTTTATCCTGCCTGACACACCTGTAGTTTATCCTGCCTGACACACCTGTAGTTTATCCTGCCTGACACACCTGTAGTTTATCCTGCCTGACACACCTGTAGTTTATCTTGCCTGACACACCTGTAGTTTATCCTGCCTGACACTGCCTGACCCACCTGTAGTTTATCCTGCCTGACACACCTGTAGTTTATCCTGCCTGACACACCTGTAGTTTATCCTGCCTGACCCACCTGTAGTTTATCCTGCCTGACACACCTGTAGTTTATCCTGCCTGACCCACCTGTAGTTTACCCTGCCTGACACACCTGTAGTTTATCCTGCCTGACACACCTGTAGTTTATCCTGCCTGACACACCTGTAGTTTATCCTGCCTGACCCACCTGCAGTTTATCCTGCCTGACACACCTGTAGTTTATCCTGCCTGACACACCTGTAGTTTATCCTGCCTGACACACCTGTAGTTTATCCTGCCTGACACACCTGTAGTTTATCCTGCCTGACACACCTGTAGTTTATCCTGCCTGACACACCTGTAGTTTATCCTGCCTGACACACCTGTAGTTTATCCTGCCTGACACACCTGTAGTTTATCCTGCCTGACACACCTGTAGTTTATCCTGCCTGACCCACCTGTAATTTATCCTGCCTGTACAGTCCTTGTCAAAGTTCTGGATCAGCCACTCCAGCTGTTGTTGATCCAGGGGTATGTTAGCTTGCTGCAATACACAAACAAAATTGTTATCTATACCATCATATTCAAAATTATATACATTAATTGATTTGTTGATTGATTGACTGATTGGTTGGTTGATTGATCTTGTTGATTGGTTGATTGATTGATCTTGTCATGTTCAATCACTTGGGAGACTGTGAAACAGTGACTAGTCACTCTGTCAGTGGGCTGCTCGTGGCGTCAGACCTGCACAGCCTTCCTGAACTCCTTGTTGGTCACAGACATGGTTCCCTCTTTATCCAAACTCTGGAACAGTTCTACCAGGCCCTCCTTTCGCTCTGTAAGGAAGTCCTACAGGAAATACATTGAAGCCATTTGTTATTCACAAAGATAAATATAGCTATTTTGTTCTAGATACAGTATAATCATTTAAAAAAATCAATAATCCAAATGTAGTTATGCTTTTGTAGTTGAATGTAATGTGTGGTTTCAATGGGCTTGCTTGAATAACACCACAAATGAAGTTAATTTGGGAAAAATAAAGTTTTCGGGCTAACTAACAGTGTTCTCAGTCTAACTAACAGTGTTCTCAGTCTAATTAACAGTGTTCTCAGTCTAACTAACAGTGTTCTCAGTCTAACTAACAGTGTTCTCAGTCTAACTAACAGTGTTCTCAGTCTAACTAACAGTGTTCTCAGTCTAACTAACAGTGTTCTCAGTCTAACTAACAGTGTTCTCAGTCTAATTAACAGTGTTCTCAGTCTAACTAACAGTGTTCTCAGGCTAATTAACAGTGTTCTCAGGCTAATTAACAGTGTTCTCAGTCTAATTAACAGTGTTCTCAGTCTAACTAACAGTGTTCTCAGTCTAACAGTGTTCTTAGTCTAACTAACAGTGTTCTCAGTCTAACTAACAATGTTCTCAGTCTAACAGTGTTCTCAGTCTAACTAACAGTGTTCTCAGTCTAACAGTGTTCTCAGTCTAATTAACAGTGTTTTCAGTCTAACTAACAGTGTTCTCAGTCTAACTAACAGTGTTCTCAGTCTAACAGTGTTCTCAGTCTAACTAAGTGTTCTCAGTCTAACTAAGTGTTCTCAGTCTAACTAAGTGTTCTCAGTCTAACTAAGTGTTCTCAGTCTAACTAAGTGTTCTCAGTCTAACTAAGTGTTCTCAGTCTAACTAAGTGTTCTCAGTCTAACTAAGTGTTCTCAGTCTAACTAAGTGTTCTCAGTCTAACTAAGTGTTCTCAGTCTAACTAAGTGTTCTCAGTCTAACTAAGTGTTCTCAGTCTAACTAAGTGTTCTCAGTCTAACTAAGTGTTCTCAGTCTAACTAAGTGTTCTCAGTCTAACTAAGTGTTCTCAGTCTCAGTCTAACTAACAGTGTTCTCAGTCTAATTAACAGTGTCTCTTGTTTTACGATATTCCCAAGTGTCGCTCATCACTAAATTGACACTGACCTGTATGATGTTGAGTGCGATGGAGGGTTTTTTGGTCCTGGTGATAGAGCCCGTAACCCCCTGGTACTGAACCTTCAGACCTGAATGGTCCTGACGCACTGCCTCCAGCAGCTCCACAAATGCCTCGTTCACCAGCACCGTCTACAAACACAGGTACGGACAGATGGATACACACACACACAGGTACAGACAGATGGATACACACACACAGGTACGGACAGATGGATACACACACACAGGTACGGACAGATGGATACACACACACAGGTACGGACAGATGGATACACACACACAGGTACGGACAGATGGATACACACACACAGGTACGGACAGATGGATACACACACACAGGTACGGACAGATGGATACACACACACAGGTACGGACAGTCACACACACAGGTACGGACAGATGGATACACACACACAGGTACGGACAGATGGATACACACACACACAGGTACGGACAGATGGATACACACACACAGGTACGGACAGATGGATACACACACACAGGTACGGACAGATGGATACACACACACAGGTACGGACAGTCACACACACAGGTACGGACAGATGGATACACACACACAGGTACGGACAGATGGATACACACACACAGGTACGGACAGATGGATACACACACACAGGTACGGACAGATGGATACACACACACAGGTACGGACAGTCACACACACAGGTACGGACAGATGGATACACACACACAGGTACGGACAGATGGATACACACACACACAGGTACGGACAGATGGATACACACACACAGGTACGGACAGATGGATACACACACACAGGTACGGACAGATGGATACACACACACAGGTACGGACAGATGGATACACACACACAGGTACGGACAGATGGATACACACACACAGGTACGGACAGATGGATACACACACACAGGTACGGACAGATGGATACACACACACAGGTACGGACAGTCACACACACAGGTACGGACAGATGGATACACACACACAGGTACGGACAGATGGATACACACACACAGGTACGGACAGATGGATACACACACACAGGTACGGACAGATGGATACACACACACACAGGTACGGACAGATGGATACACACACACAGGTACGGACAGATGGATACATACACACAGGTACGGACAGATGGATACACACACACAGGTACGGACAGATGGATACACACACACAGGTACGGACAGATGGATACACACACACACAGGTACGGACAGATGGATACACACACACAGGTACGGACAGATGGATACATACACACAGGTACGGACAGATGGATACACACACACAGGTACGGACAGATGGATACACACACACAGGTACGGACAGATGGATACACACACACAGGTACGGACAGATGGATACACACACACAGGTACGGACAGATGGATACACACACACAGGTACGGACAGATGGATACACACACACAGGTACGGACAGATGGATACACACACACAGGTACGGACAGATGGATACATACACACAGGTACGGACAGATGGATACACACACACAGGTACGGACAGATGGATACACACACACAGGTACGGACAGATGGATACACACACACACAGGTACGGACAGATGGATACACACACACAGGTACGGACAGATGGATACACACACACAGGTACGGACAGATGGATACACACACACAGGTACGGACAGATGGATACACACACACAGGTACGGACAGATGGATACACACACACAGGTACGGACAGATGGATACACACACACAGGTACGGACAGTCACACACACAGGTACGGACAGATGGATACACACACACAGGTACGGACAGATGGATACACACACACAGGTACGGACAGATGGATACACACACACAGGTACGGACAGATGGATACACACACACAGGTACGGACAGTCACACACACAGGTACGGACAGATGGATACACACACACAGGTACGGACAGATGGATACACACACACACAGGTACGGACAGATGGATACACACACACAGGTACGGACAGATGGATACACACACACAGGTACGGACAGATGGATACACACACACAGGTACGGACAGTCACACACACAGGTACGGACAGATGGATACACACACACAGGTACGGACAGATGGATACACACACACAGGTACGGACAGATGGATACACACACACAGGTACGGACAGATGGATACACACACACAGGTACGGACAGTCACACACACAGGTACGGACAGATGGATACACACACACAGGTACGGACAGATGGATACACACACACACAGGTACGGACAGATGGATACACACACACAGGTACGGACAGATGGATACACACACACAGGTACGGACAGATGGATACACACACACAGGTACGGACAGTCACACACACAGGTACGGACAGATGGATACACACACACAGGTACGGACAGATGGATACACACACACACAGGTACGGACAGATGGATACACACACACAGGTACGGACAGATGGATACACACACACAGGTACGGACAGATGGATACACACACACAGGTACGGACAGATGGATACACACACACAGGTACGGACAGATGGATACACACACACAGGTACGGACAGATGGATACACACACACAGGTACGGACAGATGGATACACACACACAGGTACGGACAGATGGATACACACACACAGGTACGGACAGATGGATACACACACACAGGTACGGACAGATGGATACACACACACAGGTACGGACAGACACACACACACACACACACACAGACACACACACACACACACACACACACACACACACACACACACACACACACACACACACACACACACACACACACACACACACACACACACACACACACACACACACACACGCACACACACATGCGTAAAATCACGTACAAAAGTCAAACAAAACCAAATCTGATAAACAGTAGATGGTTGTAGTTTGAAGTATCTCACGGAGATGTTAATCTCTTCCAGGGCTGACTTGGGGTTGTTTCTGACGCTGTTGAGTAGAGTCAGAGCTCCCAGCTGGGTTAAAGGGTTATGGGCCAGCTGTACAACGGAAGCACATCAAACTACATTCAATTTGAGTCTACACTTGTCTGAACATTGGATGTACGGGGGAGTATGTCATTTATGGCATGCTTATGTACTGCTTATGAATGCTGTATTAATGTGTTATGAATGTGTTATGAATGCTGTATTAATGTGTTATGAATGTGTTATGAATGTGTTATGAATGTGTTATGAATGTGTTATGAATGTGTTATGAATGTGTTATGAATGCTGTATGAATGTGTTATGAATGTGTTATGAATGTGTTATGAATGTGTTATGAATGCTGTATGAATGTGTTATGAATGTGTTATGAATGTGTTATGAATGTGTTATGAATGTGGTATGAATGTGTTATGAATGTGTTATGAATGTGTTATGAATGTGTTATGAATGTGTTATGAATGCTGTATGAATGTGTTATGAATGCTGTATGAATGTGTTATGAATGTGTTATGAATGTGTTATGAATGTGTTATGAATGCTGTATGAATGTGTTATGAATGTGTTATGAATGCTGTATGAATGTGTTATGAATGCTGTATGAATGTGTTATGAATGTGTTATGAATGCTGTATGAATGTGTTATGAATGCTGTATGAATGTGTTATGAATGGGTTATGAATGTGTTATGAATGTGTTATGGATGCTGTGTGAATGTGTTATGAATGCTGTATGAATGTGTTATGAATGGGTTATGAATGTGTTATGAATGGGTTATGAAGCAGGCACCTTCCCTGAGGACCCTGAGGCTGTCGTTGGCTGCCAGGCCGTTACAGAGCAGTGTGGTGCCCTCGTCTGAGACTTCATAACACATTTATAACCCCATACATAACACATACGTAACGCATTCATAAGCACCCACACCAGGAAGAGTAGCTGCTGCATGTGCAACAACTAATGGGTATCCTAATAAACTAAACTAAACCCACCCGTAGGATCCTGAGGCTGTCGTTAGCGGCCAGGCCGTTACAGAGCAGAGCGGTGCCCTCGTCTGACACCCGGTTGTTGCTGAGGTCCAGGTGCACCAGTGTGTTGTTGTGACGTAGGGCCTCCCCCAGAGCCTGCGCCCCGGCACTGCCAAACCCGTTCCAGGACAGGTCCAACTGCTTCAGGGTTACATTCACCTGGCGGAGGGGGAGGGAGGGATGTCTAGTCATTTCTTGTTGGAATATAATGTTTTATCTGACATTTTGGTCCAAAAAAAATTGTATTATTCACTTAGAGTTGCTCTTTAGGTTGTCCTTTACAATGTGAGATATTTCAGATAAAAACACCTTTTAACTTGGTGTTATACTGTACTATCTGCTCAAACACCTTTCAACTTGGTGCTATACTGTACTATCTGCTCAAACACCTGTTAACTTGGTGTTATACTGTGCTATCTGCTCAAACACCTTTTAACTTGGTGTTATACTGTACTATCTGCTCAAACACCTTTTAACTTGGTGCTATACTGTACTATCTGCTCAAACACCTGTTAACTTGGTGTTATACTGTACTATCTGCTCAAACACCTTTCAACTTGGTGCTATACTGTACTATCTGCTCAAACACCTTTCAACTTGGTGTTATACTGTACTATCTGCTCAAACACCTTTTAACTTGGTGCTATACTGTACTATCTGCTCAAACACCTTTCAACTTGGTGTGTTATACTGTACTATCTGCTCAAACACCTGTTAACTTGGTGCTATACTGTACTATCTGCTCAAACACCTTTCAACTTGGTGTGTTATACTGTACTATCTGCTCAAACACCTTTCAACTTGGTGCTATACTGTACTATCTGCTCAAACACCTTTTAACTTGGTGTTATACTGTACTATCTGCTCAAACACCTGTTAACTTGGTGCTATACTGTACTATCTGCTCAAACACCTTTCAACTTGGTGTGTTATACTGTACTATCTGCTCAAACACCTTTCAACTTGGTGCTATACTGTACTATCTGCTCAAACACCTGTTAACTTGGTGTTATACTGTACTATCTGCTCAAACACCTTTTAACTTGGTGTTATACTGTACTATCTGCTCAAACACCTTTTAACTTGGTGTTATACTGTACTATCTGCTCAAACACCTTTTAACTTGGTGCTATACTGTACTATCTGCTCAAACACCTTTTAACTTGGTGTTATACTGTACTATCTGCTCAAACACCTGTTAACTTGGTGCTATACTGTACTATCTGCTCAAACACCTTTTAACTTGGTGTTATACTGTACTATCTGCTCAAACACCTTTCAACTTGGTGTTATACTGTACTATCTGCTCAAACACCTTTTAACTTGGTGTTATACTGTACTATCTGCTCAAACACCTTTTAACTTGGTGCTATACTGTACTATCTGCTCAAACACCTTTTAACTTGGTGTTATACTGTACTATCTGCTCAAACACCTTTTAACTTGGTGTTATACTGTACTATCTGCTCAAACACCTTTTAACTTGGTGTTATACTGTACTATCTGCTCAAACACCTTTTAACTTGGTGCTATACTGTACTATCTGCAATCCAATCACACAATGCTGGGTTGTCAATCAAAAGTCATTGTATGTAAGGTGACATACTTATTGGTTCATGAAAGAGGAAGACAACACCAAAACAGTTCTGAGATCTGGGACATGAAAAATACTAATTGTGTCAAAATTATACAGTACATTTTGCAGATATAACTTTATAGTCGCAAGTCCTTGATTATTTATATCATAGGTTCTGGTCCTCATTTAAATTACTTATTTTTCACCCTTTTTTTTCAGAAGAATGGCTATAACTGTGGTACAGACAGGTAGAGGTGCCTTAGAGCCTGGTTAAGGCCCTTAGGAGAAGCATTGCTGTTTGTCTTGTTCTATATCAATACGAAAACCTCCATGAAAGGGGTATTTCACAACAACAACAAAATACTAACTTTCCACATTTTATTGATAACTAAAAGTAGTTTATTGACTTTGGGTGTCAGAGACCAGATACATATACCCGTTTACTCATCCAGATCAAAGGTTTAGGGTTATGATATTACCTGTTACCTGATATCTATCACCTGTTACATCATATTACCTGCTAGCTGATATTACCTGTTACCTGATATCACCTGCTACATGATATAACTGGATGGGAGGATGGGAGAGGAGGGTGGATAGGGGAGGGGAGGAGATTTAGAGAGGAGGGTGGATAGGGGAGGAGATTTAGAGAGGAGGATGGGAAAGGAGGGGAGGAGGATGGGAGAGGAGGGGAGGAGGATCGTAGGGTCGATAGGGGAGGGGATTTAGAGAGGAGGAGGGGAGATGAGGGGAGGAGGATGGGAGAGGAGGGTGGATAGGGGAGGAGATTGTGGCACAGAAGAGGAGTGGACAGCGGAGGTCAACGTTTCTATGACTTTTAGCCAGATAATACTAAGACTACCTTTAGTCCAGCACACAGTGTCACGGCTCCACTCATCCTCAAATGGTTCCAGCTCAGGTCCAGCATCTCCAGGCCCTCGTTATTGGCTGAGAGGAAAGAAAAACGGGCCAATCAACAAATCAGTTGGGGGAAAAAAGGGAATTTACAATTGATTCAGGCAAAAGTGACGAGATGTCATATTCATCAATTATCAGACTGAGTGCTGTTGATCAGAAGTATGGAGAGGAAACATGCACTCACAGGTGTCCCTGGGGACCTGTAATGGGAGTAACACTCCCAATGCATCCCAAATGGCACCCTATTCCCTATGGGCCCTGGTCAAATGGCACCCTATTCCCTATGGGTCCTGGTCAAATGGCACCCTATTCCCTATGGGCCCTGGTCAAATGTAGTGCACTAAAGAGTGAATAGGGTGCCATTTGACAGAGACACATTGACGCAACATAGTGGAAACAAAGACTGTTCTCAGGGCAGGTTGTATCTAGATATGTTGGCGGCGCGTCGTTGACAATTGTAGCATTTTAGCGAACCCTAGCCCTTTTCCAAACCTTAATCTAAGTTATCCTAACCTGCTACGTAAATTATCTTATTAACCTGCTGCTTAAGTTATCCTAACCTGCTACGAAAAGTCACTTCTGCTCGTAAACCTGCCCTGAGAACAGTCTTGGTTTCCACTAATGCGATCCAGCCACATCCACCGTCTTACCTAGCATCTGTCCCAGGTGTTCTCCTCCCGTGTCACAGAACTGGTTGTGGCTCAGGTCCAGGTCTTTCAGCCTGTAGTTGTTCTGTTGGAGGGGGAAGAGTCATAGGGTTGCACAAATCTGCTAACCCCCCCCCCCCCCATCCCCCCAAAACAGGGAATTTGTGGAAAGTTACCAGATTTCTACAGTAGCTCTTTGTATGTGTTGTATGAAACGCCCTCCTGGTGATTCATGACAGATATAAAAAGATAACTTACTGCCAGAGCGTCAGCCAACCTTTTGGCATCAGCGTCGATGAACCCATTTCCTGGTTGAGGAAAGCTTTAATGTTTACATACATATGTAGACAACGATTCAACGTGTGTGTATACAGTAGGCCATAGATACAACTATACAGCACCTGATAGGTTGATTGATTTGACGGAGACATTGTCTAACAGCATTTTACAGATGCGTTTAGATCCTGCTGACTGGAGGTGGTTGTTGGAGAGGTTCTGGAAAAAGACACATTACATTACGGTACAGCCTCCCGCTTTCAACACGCATCGCACCGACAGAAACAAATATCTCTCTGGTAAGAAGAAGGGTGGGGTGTATGCCTTATGATTAACAACTCATGGTGTAATCAAAACATACATATGCATATCGAATGCATGACACGAGCTGGTAGCATTCTGGATCATTGCTACTAGAACTTCTGCGATGCAAACAAAGCCCTCCCCCGCCCTGCCTTCGGAAAATCTGACCAAAACTCAATTTTGTTGCTCCCAGCCTATACACAGAAACCAAAACAGGAAACGCCCATGCTCAGGTCAATACAACGCTGTTCTGACCAATCAGATTCCATGCTTCAAGATAGCTTCGATCACGTGGACTGGGATATGTTCCGGATAGCCTCAGACAACAATATTGATGTATTCGCTGACTCGGTGAGCGAGTTTATTAGCAATGCATCGGAGATGTCGTACCCACTGTGACTATTAAATCCTTCCCTAACCAGAAACCGTGGATTGATGGCAGCATTCGTGTAAAACTGAAAGTGCGAACCATCGCTTTTAATCATGGCAAGGTGACCGGAAACATGACCGAATGCAAACAGTGCAGCTAATCCCTCTGCAAGGCAATCAAACAAGCAAAGCATCAGTATAGAGACAAAGTAGAGTCGCAATTCAATGGATCAAACACGAGACGTATGTGGCAGGGTCTACAGTCAATCACGGATTACAAACAGAAAACCAGCCTCGTTGCGGACATTTACATCTTGCTCCCAGACAAATTAAACAACTTCTTTGCTTGAGGACAATACGGTGCCATTGACATGGCCCGCAACCAAAGCCTGTGGGCTCTCCTTCTCCGTGGCAAACGTAAGTAAAACATTTAAACGTGTTAACCCTCGCAAGGCTGCTGGCCAGATGGCATCCCTAGCCACGTCCTCAGAACATGCTCAGACCAGTTGGCTGGTGTGTTTATGGACATATTCAATCAATCCCTGTCCCAGTCTGTTGTTCCCACATGCTTCAAGAGGGCCACCATTGTTCCTGTTCCCAAGAAAGCTTAGGTAACTGAACTAAATGACTGCCGTCCCATTGCAATGACTTCTGTCATCATGAAGTGCTTTGAGAGACTAACACCATAGTAACTCCAAACTCGTCATTAAGCTCGAGACCCTGGGTCTCGACCCCGCCCTGTGCAACTGGGTCCTGGACTTTCTGACGGGCCGCCTCCAGGTGGTGAAGGTAGGAAACAACATCTCCACCCTGCTGATCCTCAACACATATAGGTCTACAACACATTAATAAATAGTACTGGAATACCCCTGCTATAGGTCTACAACACATTAATAAATAGTACTGAAATACCCCTGCTATAGGTCTACAACACATTAATAAATAGTACTGGAATACCCCTGCTATAGGTCTACAACACATTAATAAATAGTACTGAAATACCCCTGCTATAGGTCTACAACACATTAATAAATAGTACTGGAGTACCCCTGCTATAGGTCTACAACACATTAATAAATAGTACTGCAGTACCCCTGCTATAGGTCTACAACACATTAATAAATAGTACTGAAATACCCCTGCTATAGGTCTACAACATATGCATTGCTCCTAGCCTCCTATCCATAATCTAGAACTGAAGCTAAATAAAATAAAACGAAATAGATATGTTTTTATAGAACTGAAACTGAATTAAAACGAGTAAATCAAGTCTGAAAACGAACTGAAACTAAACTGAATTCCTAATAAAAATCTAAAAACGAATAGAAATAAAAACGAATAGGAAATCACAAAACTAAAGTAACCTTGCTTTGATGTTATGGCTCTGGCATTGGTAACCTAGGCTATGTCACCCTCTGGTGGAGGAAATTATATAACACTGGTAGAAACCAGAGACATACACTGCATGACCAAAGGTATGTGGACACCTGCTCGTCCAACATCTCATTCCAAAATCATGGGCATTAATATGGAGTTGGTCCCTCCTTTGCTGCTATAACAGCCTCCACTCTTCTGGGAAGGCTTACCCATAAAGATATCCATGCAATACTATTCTATAATACTATTCTTTAATAATATAATACTATTCTATAATACTATAATACTATTCTATAATACTATAATACTATTCTATAATAATATTATTTAATACTATTCTATAATACTATAATAATATTATATAATACTATAATACTATTCTATAATACTATAATACTGTTCTATAATACTGTTCTATAATACAATTCTATAATACTATAATGCTATTCTATAATGCTATTCTATAATACTATTCTATACGTACTAGACTCTGAATAGTAAAGTTGTCCTTGAACATCTCCATGAGGTAGCCAGTCCCCTCAGCCAGAAGGTAGTTGTCCTTCAGCTCCAGGTTACTGATCTGCACGTCGCTCTATATGGCAACACATACAGATACAACCAAGTTATCTACTGTATCTCCCTACAGTCAACAGACCAACACCCCTCGATGAGCATAACAAGAGATCTCTGCAGCACTAACATTATAACTCTATGGTGCCAGCCTGCTATACAGATAGATAGTCGGTATATGTCAAGTATTTTTGAGGCCTAGGCTTGAAAGTATCAAAATTAAACGACAGTTTCCCCCTGTCTTTATCCCAACCCCATGGTGGAGGGTTCATTCTACTCACCAAGAGGGTGATGGCCAGGGCTTTAGCCCCCAGCGGTCCCAGGCCATGATGGTTGAGGTCCAGGGTGCTCTGCTCGTTGAGGTCCAGGGTGGTGGAGGCTAGCTGACGGAGGACGTAGGAGCAGGGGATCACAGCCGTCAGACGACAGGCCACCATGTAGAGCTCTGTAGGGGAGACCAGCCTGTCTCTCCTATCCAGCTCTGGAGGATGAGAGGAGAGGAAACAAGAGGAAATGGAGGGGTAGGGAAGAAAGGAGAGGAGAAGGGAGGGAGGGAGGGGAAAGGAGAGGCGAGAGGGAGAGGAGGAGGAGGAGGAGAGGAAAGTAGAGGAAAGGGGAAGAGGGGGGAGAGGAGAGGAGAGGAGAGGAGGAAAGGAGAGGAGAGAGGGAGAGGAGGAGAGGAAAGGAGAGGAAAGGGGAAGAGGGGGGAGAGGAGAGGAGAGGAGAAGTTGGAGAGGAGGGAGAAGGGAGAAAAGGAGAAGAGGGAGAGGAGGGACAGGAAAGGTGAGGAAAGGAGAGGAGAGGAGAGGAAAAGAGAGGAAAGGAGAGGCGAGAGGGAGAGGAGGAGGAGAGGAAAGTAGAGGAAAGGGGAAGAGGGGGGAGAGGAGAGGAGAGGAGAGGAGGAAAGGATAGGAGAGAGGGAGAGGAGGAGGAGAGGAAAGGAGAGGAAAGAGGAAGAGGGGGAGAGGAGAGGAGAGGAGAAGTTGGAGAGGAGGGAGAAGGGAGGAAAGGAGAGTAGGGAGAGGAGGGACAGGAAAGGAGAGGAAAGGAAAGGAGATGAGGAGAGGAAGATGAGAAGAGAGGAAAGGAGAGGAGAGGAAAGGAGAAGAAAAGGAGGGGGAGGAGAGGAAAGGAGAGGAGAGGAGGAGAAGAGATGAGAAGAGAGGAGAGGAGATGGTTACTGGACCAAAGGCAGACATGGAGAATCCCTGAAAAGCTATTAAAAAGTCACATTTGATGTACTGTGGTGTTTTCAAAATGTAAAAATGTATGTACTCTAGTGTTTGGTGAAATGCACATACACTCACTCACACAAACACACTCACACATCTCCCTCCCTCCCACCCTCTTTCTCTCTCTCTCTCTCTCACACACACACACGCGCACACGCACACGCACACGCACACGCACACACACACACACACACACACACACACACACACACACACACACACACACACACACACACACACACACACACACACACACCACATCCCCCACCCCCCACACACACAGCTCCAGTACTACCATCAGCCTCCAAGTCTGTGTCCCACTCGTCCCCACTGTCAGGCTGCTCTGCTGGGGTTGAGTCTGGGCTCTCCTCCTGGCCCAGACCATCCAAAATCTTGTCCGACTCCACCGTCTCCTCCTCCCTGTTCTCTGGGGCCGGTAGAGCCAGCACCTCCCCCTCGCTCTGAGACATCACTGCTTTGCATGTTTGGGGTCAATAAGAAATTGAAGGCAATAAATTCAGGAAGTGATTTGAATGTAAAAAAATGTGTAAACAGCTTCTACTTTCAGATTATTTAGAATTCATTGAAAATATATAACAACAAAAAATATTATTGAATTGGATTTTCAGTTTACTTCCTGAATTGACCTGCCTTCAATTCTACTTAACCCCAACTCTGCTACCCTTGCCTTCAGCACGTCACTAAGACCACACTAGTAACAGGAGGGAGAAAGAGGGGGAAGTATCTCTGATCCATGTTACTGCCCTGTATGGTTTTGTGGTAGAGTAATTCATTCAAAATTAGTATGTAAATATTAAATCATATTTAGTGCTAGTGTACTGAATTTATATTTAGTGCTTGTAAGGTTCTGTATTTTTTTGTTGTTGTCAACCTTGTGTTCTGTTTTGTTGTGTTCTGGAACGTAGCCCTGTTTCTTTGTGTTCTGGAACGTAGCCCTGTTTCTATGTGTTCTGGAACGTAGCCCTGTTTCTATGTGCTCTGGAACGTAGCCCTGTTTCTATGTGTTCTGGAACATAGCCCTGTTTCTATGTGTTCTGGAACATAGCCCTGTTTCTCTGTGTTCTGGAACGTAGCCCTGTTTCTATGTGTTCTGGAACGTAGCCCTGTTTCTATGTGTTCTGGAACATAGCCCTGTTTCTATGTGTTCTGGAACGTAGCCCTGTTTCTATGTGTTCTGGAACGTAGCCCTGTTTCTTTGTGTTCTGGAACGTAGCCCTGTTTCTATGTGTTCTGGAACGTAGCCCTGTTTCTATGTGTTATGGAACGTAGCCCTGTTTCTATGTGTTCTGGAACGTAGCCCTGTTTCTATGTGTTCTGGAACGTAGCCCTGTTTCTATGTGTTCTGGAACGTAGCCCTGTTTCTTTGTGTTCTGGAATGTAGCCCTGTTTCTATGTGTTCTGGAACGTAGCCCTGTTTCTATGTGTTCTGGAACGTAGCCCTGTTTCTATGTGTTCTGGAACGTAGCCCTGTTTCTATGTGTTCTGGAACGTAGCCCTGTTTCTTTGTGTTCTGGAATGTAGCCCTGTTTCTATGTGTTCTGGAACGTAGCCCTGTTTCTATGTGTTCTGGAACATAGCCCTGTTTCTATGTGTTCTGGAACGTAGCCCTGTTTCTATGTGTTCTGGAACGTAGCCCTGTTTCTATGTGTTCTGGAACGTAGCCCTGTTTCTACAGTGCCTTGCGAAAGTATTCGGCCCCCTTGAACTTTGCGACCTTTTGCCACATTTCAGGCTTCAAACATAAAGATATAAAACTGTATTTTTTTGTGAAGAATCAACAACAAGTGGGACACAATCATGAAGTGGAACGACATTTATTGGATATTTCAAACTTTTTTAACAAATCAAAAACTGAAAAATTGGGCGTGCAAAATTATTCAGCCCCCTTAAGTTAATACTTTGTAGCGCCACCTTTTGCTGCGATTACAGCTGTAAGTCGCTTAGGGTATGTCTCTATCAGTTTTGCACATCGAGAGACTGACATTTTTCCCATTCCTCCTTGCAAAACAGCTCGAGCTCAGTGAGGTTGGATGGAGAGCATTTGTGAACAGCAGTTTTCAGTTCTTTCCACAGATTCTCGATTGGATTCAGGTCTGGACTTTGACTTGGCCATTCTAACACCTGGATATGTTTATTATTGAACCATTCCATTGTAGATTTTGCTTTATGTTTTGGATCATTGTCTTGTTGGAAGACAAATCTCCGACCCAGTCTCAGGTCTTTTGCAGACTCCATCAGGTTTTCTTCCAGAATGGTCCTGTATTTGGCTCCATCCATCTTCCCATCAATTTTAACCATCTTCCCTGTCCCTGCTGAAGAAAAGCAGGCCCAAACCATGATGCTGCCACCACCATGTTTGACAGTGGGGATGGTGATGAGCTGTGTTGCTTTTACGCCAAACATAACGTTTTGCATTGTTGCCAAAAAGTTCAATTTTGGTTTCATCTGACCAGAGCACCTTCTTCCACATGTTTGGTGTGTCTCCCAGGTGGCTTGTGGCACACTTTAAACGACACTTTTTATGGATATCTTTAAGAAATGGCTTTCTTCTTGCCACTCTTCCATAAAGGCCAGATTTGTGCAATATACGACTGATTGTTGTCCTATGGACAGAGTCTCCCACCTCAGCTGTAGATCTCTGCAGTTCATCCAGAGTGATCATGGGCCTCTTGGATGCATCTCTGATCAGTCTTCTCCTTGTATGAGCTGAAAGTTTAGAGGGACGGCCAGGTCTTGGTAGATTTGCAGTGGTCTGATACTCCTTCCATTTCAATATTATCGCTTGCACAGTGCTCCTTGGGATGTTTAAAGCTTGGGAAATCTTTTTGTATCCAAATCCGGCTTTAAACTTCTTCACAACAGTATCTCGGACCTGCCTGGTGTGTTCCTTGTTCTTCATGATGCTCTCTGCGCTTTTAACGGACCTCTGAGACTATCACAGTGCAGGTGCATTTATACGGAGACTTGATTACACACAGGTGGATTGTATGTATCATCATTAGTCATTTAGGTCAACATTGGATCATTCAGAGATCCTCACTGAACTTCTGGAGAGAGTTTGCTGCACTGAAAGTACAGGGGCTGAATAATTTTGCACGCCCAATTTTTCAGTTTTGGATTTGTTAAAAAAGTTTGAAATATCCAATAAATGTCGTTCCACTTCATGATTGTGTCCCACTTGTTGTTGATTCTTCACAAAAAAATACAGTTTTATATCTTTATGTTTGAAGCCTGAAATGTGGCAAAAGGTCGCAAAGTTCAAGGGGGCCGAATACTTTCGCAAGGCACTGTATGTGTTCTGGAACGTAGTCCTGTTTCTATGTGTTCTGGAACGTAGCCCTGTTTCTATGTGTTCTGGAACGTAGCCCTGTTTCTTTGTGTTTACTAAACCTTTTCCCAGCTCGTTTGTGAGAACCAGTTATAGCCTACAGTCCTAGTTTTGATTCACCTGGCCTGTTTGCCTACCTGTGTATGACCATTGCCTGTCTGTGACCACGATTCCTGACTTCTTCGAAGGTGAAATAAACACCTGCGCGTGAATCTACACCTTTTTCTCCCTGAGTATTCATTAGTGCTAGTGTAAGGAATTCATATTTAGTGCTAGTGGAATTAATTATTGTTTTACCATTTATTCATAGCTAAAATGATTCTCATTGAGAACTATTTTGATTATTGGTCAGCTGTTTATGAAATATATTTTGTCTTTAGTTTTGAACAAAAACTATAACAGATTTGAAACTTATCTAAATGTATGTGAGTTAGATATGCCTAATAATGGTGTGCATTGTTATGATACCTTAGGTGTCTTGAGCTGCAGCTGTGAGGGAGTCCGAGATGTGGTAAGAAGAACACTGGGATTCCATCTGTGACAACACTAAAGAATTTAGACTGTAGAACACATTGTTGTCCAGGTAACTAGTGCAGCAAAATTCTAGCACCCACAGAACAATACAATAGCATCACAAAGAGATGAATAGAGTACTAATCTTTCACTCTAACTACAGAGACAGTCATGCCTGACTGTTCTGGAGCTCTGTTGTAGTTCTGTTGGAGGGGACCTGTGGGTTTACCCTGGATGTTACTGTAGTACCTCTGGGTAGATGGCTGGGGTTTACCCTGGATGTTACTGTATCTGTGTCTCTGGGTAGATGGCTGGGGTTTACCCTGGATGTTACTGTATCTGTGTCTCTGGGTAGATGGCTGGGGTTTACCCTGGATGTTACTGTATCTGTGTCTCTGGGTAGATGGCTGGGGTTTACCCTGGATGTTACTGTATCAGTCTCTCTGGGTAGATGGCTGGGGTTTACCCTGGATGTTACTGTATCTGTGTCTCTGGGTAGATGGCTGGGGTTTTTCCCTGGATGTTACTGTATCTGTGTCTCTGGGTAGATGGCTGGGGTTTACCCTGGATGTTATTGAATCAGTCTCTCTGGGTAGACAGCTAGGGTTTACCCTGGATGTTACTGTATCTGTGTCTCTGGGTAGATGGCTGGGGTTTACCCTGCATGTTCCTGTATCTGTCTCTCTGGGTAGACGGCTGGGGTTTACCCTGAATATTACTGTATCTGTGTCTCTGGGTAGACGGCTGGGGTTTACCCTGGATGTTACTGTATCTGTCTCTCTGGGTAGACCGCTAGGGTTTACCCTGGATGTTACTGTATCTGTCTCTCTGGGTAGATGGCTGGGGTTTACCCTGGATGTTACTGTATCTGTCTACCTTGGTAGACGGCTGGGGTTTACCCTGGATGTTACTGTATCTGTCTCTCTGGGTAGACGGCTAGGGTTTACCCTGGATGTTACTGTATCTGTCTCTCTGGGTAGACGGCTGGGGTTTACCCTGGATGTTACTGTATCTGTCTCTCTGGGTAGATGGCTGGGGTTTACCCTGGATGTTACTGTATCTGTCTCTCTGGGTAGACGGCTGGGGTTTACCCTGGATGTTACTGTATCTGTCTCTCTGGGTAGATGGCTGGGGTTTACCCTGGATGTTACTGTATCTGTCTCTCTGGGTAGACGGCTGGGGTTTACCCTGGATGTTACTGTATCTGTCTCTCTGGGTAGATGGCTGGGGTTTACCCTGGATGTTACTGTATCTGTCTCGCTGGGTAGATGCCTGGGGTTTACCCTGGATGTTACTGTATCTGTCTCTCTGGGTAGACGGCTGGGGTTTACCCTGGATGTTACTGTATCTGTCTCTCTGGGTAGATGGCTGGGGTTTACCCTGGATGTTACTGTATCTGTCTCTCTGGGTAGACGGCTGGGGTTTACCCTGGATGTTACTTTATCTGTCTCTCTGGGTAGACGGCTGGGGTTTACCCTGGATGTTACTTTATCTGTCTCTCTGGGTAGACTGCTGGGGTTTACCCTGGATGTTATTCAGGAAAGAAAGTGTCAAAAAAATGCCACAAATACTTTAGTACATTAAAACAGGATGCATGTTTTGGGATATTTGTATTCTGTACAGGCTTCCTTCTTTTCACTCTGTAATTTAGGTTAGTATTGTGGAGTAACTACAATATTGTTGATACATCCTCAGTTTTCTCCTATCACAGCCATTAAACTCTGTAACTGTTTTAAAGTCACCCTTGGCCTCACGGTTAAATCCCTGAGCGGTTTCCTTCCTCTCCGGCAACTGAGTTAGGAAGGACGCATGTGTCTTTGTAGTGACTGGATGTATTGATACACCATCCAAATTGTAATTAATAACTTCACCATGCTCAAAGGGATATTCAATGTATGCTTTATTTTTACCCAACTACCAATAGGAGCCCTTCTTTACAAGGCATTGGAAAACATACCTGGTCTTTGTGGTTGAATCTGTGTTTGAAATTCACTGCTCGACTGAGAGACCGTACAAATAATTGTATGTGTGGGGGTACAGAGATGAGGTAGTCAGTCAAAAATCATGTTATTAAACACTGTTATTTCACACTTTTTAAATTCAGGCTGTAACAACAACATGTAGGGAAAGTCAAGGGGTGTGAATACTTTCTCAAGGAACTGTATGTGTTTGCCAGCAACACTGGTCCTTCAGCTCAGACCACTTCTGTTTATCTGAGGATGGGCAGAGAGAGTCATGGTCATTAGTTGTCTTTTAGTTTGATCACAGAATTCACAATAAAAGGAAACATAGTCTTTCTTTTCACACTTTCAGAAGCAGAAAAATAAAAACATATATATATATATATATATATATTATTTTTCTTGTTGGTTTGGAGAATATTCCATCAATATTCCATCAATATTCCATCAATATAAGATATTAATGTTCTAGACACGTTTCACGGGAACGTTACAAGAGCATTTATGTGTCCCAAAGAAAATTCATTGCACATCACCCCTTGTTACAGTTGCCAAGCCTATCGAGGCCCTGATTGGTGAACCACTGATCCATTCACAGCTCTTTTTTCTGTTGTCAAGGATACTCATTTGCACACAGTGCTTATAACATACAGTGTTTTTAACATATTTGACACACGTTGACATACATGTTTACGTTGTGCATGTTCATTTATACAGTCATTATTATTCAAAGTGTCCTCACCTGGGATTTGAACTCACAACCTTTTGGACCACCATCATTGATTTGATTGACTTATTTCAGCAATTTAAGGGCTTTCTGTATAGTTGTCTAATGTTGGTGGTGGTGGTGGTGGTGGTGGGGGGGGCATGTTAACCTGAGTCAATATGATTAATAAAATAATTTATTGAGTTTTAACAGAGTTTAGATCTACTTTGAAGAGCATCCACCCTGTTGCTCCCACCTATCAAGTTGGGAGGAGGGGTTTTAGGGTTTCCTCAGGACAGGGCCTAATTATACTGGGGAGGAGGGGTTTTAGGGTTTCCTCAGGACAGGGCCCAACTATACTGGGGAGGAGGGGTTTTAGGGTTTCCTCTGGACATGACCTAATTATACTGGGGAGGAGGGGTTGGGGTTTCTTCAGGACAGGGCCTATCTATACTGGGGAGGAGGGGTTAGGGTTTCTTCAGGACAGGGCCTAACTATACTGGGGAGGAGGGGTTTTAGGGTTTCCTCAGGACAGGGCCTAATTATACTGGGGAGGAGGGGTTGGGGTTTCTTCAGGACAGGGCCTATCTATACTGGGGAGGAGGGGTTAGGGTTTCTTCAGGACAGGGCCTATCTATACTGGGGAGGAGGGGTTAGGGTTTCTTCAGGACAGGGCCTAACTATACTGGGGAGGAGGGGTTGGGGTTTCTTCAGGATAGGGCCTAACTATACTGGGGAGGAGGGGTTAGGGTTTCTTCAGGACAGGGCCTAACTATACTGGGGAGGAGATTTAGGGTTTCTTCAGGACAGGGCCTAACTATACTGGGGAAGGGGGTTTGCGTTTCTTCAGGACAGGGCCTAACTATACTGGGGAGGAGGGGTTGGGGTTTCTTCAGGACAGGGCCTAACTATACTGGGGAGGAGGGATTAGGGTTTCTTCAGGACAGGGCCTAACTATACTGGGGAGGAGGGGTTGGGGTTTCTTCAGGACAGGGCCTAACTATACTGGGGAGGAGGAGTTGGGGTTTCTTCAGGACAGGGCCTAACTATACTGGGGAGGAGGGGTTAGGGTTTCTTCAGGACAGGGCCTAACTATCCTGGCCCAATAAGCACATACCCTAGAGCAGCTTTTCCCAAACTGAAGTACACGTGCCGTTGGGGGTCCGCCAAATAAAAATGTGATTCACATTTTTTTTAAATATATATAATCATTTTGTAAAAGAAAAATCTTCACATTTTCAAACAGTCCATATATATTTTCCAAATGGGTTATACATTTGGGTGAGTTTTTTTTTCTTGCCTGAGTAGCCATGTTTCATTGCCAAAAATAAAATGAAACCATCTACTGTTCAGCGAAATAACAACACAATGTCAAAAATAGGTAGCCGAGTCAAATAATGAACATCCAATCACATTAGCCGTTACTCTCTCGCGGGAATTCCACTAACGGTCTGAATGTAGCCAAACGTAGCTGCTACTCATGTTGGTATCTGTACTAATGGCGCAAAAGCCATGACAGGAAGACATAGTAGACTGGTAATGCTTGTGCAAGCAGTTCCTCCCGACGACACTTGGGTCCCTGCAGCATCCTCCGAAAGACTCTTGCTGCCAAGGGAATGCCTGACAGCTTGAAAGACGTGTTGGACACTACAGTGAAAATTGTTCACTTTGTTAAAGCAAGGCCCCTGAACTCTTGTGTATTTTCTTCGCTATGCAATGATATGGGCAGCGACCATGCAACGCTTTTACAACATACAGACATAGATACGTGCGCTAGTTATCAAGGGGCGAAGTATAGACAGGGTTTTTTGAATTGAGAGACGAGCTTGAAGTTTTCTGTACTGACCATTTAACTTGTCTGATCGCTTGGATGATGACGAGTTTCTCACACGACTGGCCTATCTGGGTGATGTTTTTTCTCACCTGAATGATCTGAATCTCGGACTCTCCACAACTATATTCAATCTGCGGGACAAAATTGTGGTGATGATTACGAAGTTGGAGCTCTTCTCTGTCTGGATTAACAAGGACAACACACAGGTCTTTCCATCATTGTATGTTTTTTTTGTGTGCAAATGAACTCAAGCTTACGGACAACGTCAAATGTGATATAGCGAAGCACCTGAGTGAGTTGGGTGCACAATTACGCAGGTACTTTCCCAAACAGATGACACAAACAACTGGATTCATTATCCCTTTCGTGCCCTGCCTCCAGTCCGCTTACCGATATCTGAACAAGAGAACCTCATAAAAATTGAAACAAAATGTGAAAATTGAATTTCTGAATGGGGCTGCGCTCAGAGTATCCTGCCTTGGAAAATCGTGCTGTTAAGACACTGATGCCCTTTGCAACCACGTACCTATGTGACAGTGGATTCTCGGCCCTCACTAGCATGAAAACTAAATACAGGCACAGACTGTGTGTGGAAAATTATTTAAGCCTGAGACTCTCTCCAATACAAACCAACATTGCAGTTATGTGCATCTTTTCAAGCACACCCTTCTCATTAACCTGTGGTGAGTTATTCACTATTTTTGATGAACAAATAAGGTTTTATATGTAAGATGGTTAAATAAAGGGCACAATTATTGATTATTATTATATTATTATTTGTCCCCTGGTCCTATAAGAGCTCTTTGTCACTTCCCACGAGCCGGGTTGTGACAAAAACACACACTCATTCTTATGTTTAATACATTTATCGTATAGTGAGTGTGTTGCAGGCTTACAATGATGGCAAAAAAACAACATTTGAGAGTGTGCTGACCTTGGTGCTAGAGGGGGTACAGCTGACCCTGGTGCTTAGAGGGGGTACAGCTGACCCTGGTGCTAGAGGGGGTACAGCTGACCCTGGTGCTTAGAGGGGGTACAGCTGACCCTGGTGCTAGAGGGGGTACAGGTGACCCTGGTGCTAGAGGGGGTACAGCTGACCCTGGTGCTTAGAGGGGGTACAGCTGACCCTGGTGCTAGAGGGGGTACAGCTGACCCTGGTGCTAGAGGGGGTACAGCTGACCCTGGTGCTAGAGGGGGTACAGCTGACCCTGGTGCTAGAGGGGGTACAGCTGACCCTGGTGCTAGAGGGGGTACAGCTGACCCTGGTACTTAGAGGGGTACAGCTGACCCTGGTGCTAGTGGGGGTACAGCTGACCTTGGTGCTAGAGGGGGTACAGCTGACCCTGGTGCTAGAGGGGGTACAGCTGACCCTGGTGCTAGAAGGGGTACAGCTGATCCTGTATGCAGCTGGAGGTTGAATGTTTGAACGGGTAAGGGACTATAAAAACCATTGGGAACCACTGCCCTAAAGATACCCCTTGTTGGAACAGTGTGCCTCAAAGAGAACTCTGTGTCGTCTTTTTAAAATCCACATCCCATATACTATGTAGAACCAACATGTGTCTCTGATTAGGAATCACATCACATGATGATGTCAGTTATACCAAAACAATACACAACGCAGAGATCCAGCTCCAAGTTTTAAATGTGGAAAAAATAGACAACATTTTTGTTACTTGTGTATTTATAATAGTTTAAGGTAAATGATCTCCTCGTCCACACCAGTGACTCGTCTAACCAGTGACCACCTGTAGTGGGCCAGGAACGTGTTATACAGAGGAGAGTCCGAGCTGTGTGGATGAGACAGGTACTGCAGGGAGACTCCAGATACCAACTCAAAAAGACCACCTGCTGTGACATCACGCAACAATTAAACAGTTATGCTAATGTATTTCCTGAATAGTTTACTGAAACTCACTACTATTGTGTTTATTTTGCAATTTTGATGACAAACTTTTTGTATTGCTTAACTTTCACTTCAAGTCAAATTTTTCCGCTCGCTAAATCCCGTAGAATCAGCAACGGAGTTGGTGCAATGAAATTAGTTTATTTTCTAACAACTTCTTCGTGGAATTATTATGTTTTCCTAAGCTTAGTTATCTTCAGCCTTCGTACAACAACAGGAAATGGAGGTGTCAGGGGACTAGGTTGGCTAGAGTTCTTCCAGGACCTCATCTCTACATTCGGAGGTAAACATTATCATAAATGTCTCCCCATTTCATCAACAAGTCATCCATCAGACTCTTTGACAACATGTTAGTTGTCTGTATTCCAGAGGAGGCTGGTATAAGGCAGGACGGGATCATAAAAACAGCTGGAATTATTTAACCTTCTTTATTTAATTAGGAAAGTCACATTCTTAATTTACAATGGGCCTCCTGCGGGCCTCCTGCGGGCCTCCTGCGGGCCTCCTTTAACCACAAGAGAGACAACACAACATTACATAAAGAGAGACCTAAGACAACAACACAGCATGGTAGCAACACATGACAACACAACACTACATAAAGAGAGACCTAAGACAACAACACAGCATGGTAGCAACACATGTCAACACAACATTACATAAAGAGAGACCTAAGACAACAACACAGCATGGTAGCAACACATGACAACACAACATTACATAAAGAGAGACCTAAGACAACAGCACAGCATGGTAGCAACACATGACAACACAACATTACATAAAGAGAGACCTAAGACAACAACACAGCATGGTAGCAACACATGACAACACAACATTACATAAAGAGAGACCTAAGACAACAACACAGCATGGTAGCAACACATGACAACACAACATTACATAAAGAGAGACCTAAGACAACAACACAGCATGGTAGCAACACATGACAACACAACATTACATAAAGAGAGACCTAAGACAACAACACAGCATGGTAGCAACACATGACAACACAACATTACATAAAGAGAGACCTAAGACAACAGCACAGCATGGTAGCAACACGATATGTCAGCAGCACAAAACATGGTACAAACATCACTGAGCACAGACAATAGCAGAAATACAACAAGAAGGTACAGACAACAATATACCACGCAAGCACCCACAACTGTCAGTAAGTAAATGGTATGGTATAAAACACACCACACGATTCACGTGTTTGATACCATCGCATTTATTCTGTTCCATCCATTATACAGTATGAGTCCATCCTCCGATTTGTAAGTGCCACCAGCCACCACTGGTGTTCACTCATTTTCTAATGTGATCAACAGGCCCAAGTCCTGCTCCCTCTGTGACGCCAAATACCGATCCTCCAGGTACACTTGGTAACGTGATAATTAGTAAATAGTCTGAACAACCAGTCGTCATTTATTCACAACTAGAAATGTTAGTGGTCAGAGGGCAAATGTTTCTCAGCTCATGAACATTATTCAGGAGTATAAGATTGCTGGGCTTCAGCATCCACTAATCAAATCAAATCAAATCAAATGTATTTATATAGCCCTTCGTACATCAGCTGATATCTCAAAGTGCTGTACAGAAACCCAGCCTAAAACCCCAAACAGCAAGCAATGCAGGTGTAGAAGCACGGTGGCTAGGAAAAACTCCCTAGGAAGGCCAAAACCTAGGAAGAAACCTAGAGAGGAACCAGCCTATGTGGGGTGGCCAGTCCTCTTCTTAAAACCTTGTTTTATATGGACACCTGTCTACTGCTCACTTTAAACATAGTTTCTGAGTTTAAAACATCAAGGTTTGTGTTTGATCCCTGTTTGTCCTATTGTCCAGGTAGCAGTAACGGTGTCCAATTACCCTACGGCATAGTTGTCTTTGTGGCCGTTGTGTAAACAGTTACTGTTTACACAACCAGGAAGAACCGCCCACCAGCAGGCGAGATTCACCAGGATTGGTTCCTTTTAGTTCCATCTTGGTCCATAGCTTCCACACCTTCAACGTTCACAGTTCTTAAAGACTGGATAGATATGGGTCTAATCAAAGACGGGCGAGAGCACCAATCCATCCGTAGGACAATTGGAGCATAAGACTAATTATATCCACATATTCTGTCCTTTAGATCTGTGAACTGAAATTGAATCAGGTCAGAAATAGTTGGTATAATCATCGTGTCCATCTAAACCCCCCCTGATTTAACAATTTAATCTTTAAGGTCTGCTATAGAATGATTGAATGGTCTGTCATGTTGTCTGATGTGTGTGTGTGGTTGTTTTGTTGTCTGTATAGAAGGCCTCTGCTAATTGAACTCCGGGTCCTGGATATGAATGACCCCTATTGTTCTCCACTCTTCCCCTAGTACACTGGACTAAGACTTCTAAACTGACAACTGCTGTTGTCTGATCGAGTTAAAGAGGAGACAACATGTTGTTGTTTTTTTTTTTACAATGTTAATCTATGATAGTGCAGAGTGTTTTGTAAGACGTATTCATCGTTGTAATTTCATTTTTAAAAAAATTTAAAAAATCGCTGTCGACATTTTGTCTTTTTTCTTCTTGCATACGTTATAGATGCAGACATTTATTAAACCTTATTTGGTAAGATGAGTAAGATAAGGTTGATTATTCTGTTCATTATGAATGTCACCATAGATTTATATATATTTTTTTAACCTTTTAAATAAGCTTAATGTTTGATTGAATTTCCGTAACTGCTACTAACATACTGGCTTTGGAACAATACGGGTTGCTACAACTGAAAATTGTCCAGATTTGATTTACATATTGTATTGATATCAAATCTGGACTATTTTCAGTTGTAACAGCCTGTAATGTTCCGAAACCTCCACTAGATGGGGGTATTAGCTAGAATGTCTGAATTGTTCTGAAAATTCAAAGCTTCATTCAACCAAGCTCAAGATAGGTCTTTTGTACTGTTATTATTAACCTCTTAGGTCAATGTCCGCGCCCCCGTGGAAATCGAATTAGCGTAAGATAAAAATCCCCATAAACATTCAACAATTAAAGCTAGAGATATGTTTAAGCTAGAGATATGTTTAAGCTAGAGAAATGTTTAAGCTAGAGATATGGTTGCATTTCCGCATCTGTTATTAATCAAATAATTTTTTTTTTTATATATATATATATATATATATATACAGTGCCTTGCGAAAGTATTCGGCCCCCTTGAACTTTGCGACCTTTTGCCACATTTCAGGCTTCAAACATAAAGATATAAAACTGTATTTTTTTGTGAAGAATCAACAACAAGTGGGACACAATCATGAAGTGGAACGACATTTATTGGATATTTCAAACTTTTTTAACAAATCAAAAACTGAAAAATTGGGCATGCAAAATTATTCAGCCCCCTTAAATTAATACTTTGTAGCGCCACCTTTTGCTGCGATTACAGCTGTAAGTCGCTTGGGGTATGTCTCTATCAGTTTTGCACATCGAGAGACTGACATTTTTTCCCATTCCTCCTTGCAAAACAGCTCGAGCTCACTGAGGTTGGATGGAGAGCATTTGTGAACAGCAATTTTCAGTTCTTTCCACAGATTCTCGATTGGATTCAGGTCTGGACTTTGACTTGGCCATTCTAACACCTGGATATGTTTATTTTTGAACCATTCCATTGTAGATTTTGCTTTATGTTTTGGATCATTGTCTTGTTGGAAGACAAATCTCCGTCCCAGTCTCAGGTCTTTTGCAGACTCCATCAGGTTTTCTTCCAGAATGGTCCTGTATTTGGCTCCATCCATCTTCCCATCAATTTTAACCATCTTCCCTGTCCCTGCTGAAGAAAAGCAGGCCCAAACCATGATGCTGCCACCACCATGTTTGACAGTGGGGATGGTGTGTTCAGGGTGATGAGCTGTGTTGCTTTTACGCCAAACATAACGTTTTGCATTGTTGCCAAAAAGTTCAATTTTGGTTTCATCTGACCAGAGCACCTTCTTCCACATGTTTGGTGTGTCTCCCAGGTGGCTTGTGGCAAACTTTAAACGACACTTTTTATGGATATCTTTAAGAAATGGCTTTCTTCTTGCCACTCTTCCATAAAGGCCAGATTTGTGCAATATACGACTGATTGTTGTCCTATGGACAGAGTCTCCCACCTCAGCTGTAGATCTCTGCAGTTCATCCAGAGTGATCATGGGCCTCTTGGCTGCATCTCTGATCAGTCTTCTCCTTGTGAGCTGAAAGTTTAGAGGGACGGCCAGGTCTTGGTAGATTTGCAGTGGTCTGATACTCCTTCCATTTCAATATTATCGCTTGCACAGTGCTCCTTGGGATGTTTAAAGCTTGGGAAATCTTTTTGTATCCAAATCCGGCTTTAAACTTCTTCACAACAGTATCTCGGACCTGCCTGGTGTGTTCCTTGTTCTTCATGATGCTCTCTGCGCTTTTAACGGACCTCTGAGACTATCACAGCGCAGGTGCATTTATACGGAGACTTGATTACACACAGGTGGATTGTATTTATCATCATTAGTCATTTAGGTCAACATTGGATCATTCAGAGATCCTCACTGAACTTCTGGAGAGAGTTTGCGCCACTGAAAGTAAAGGGGCTGAATAATTTTGCACGCCCAATTTTTCAGTTTTTGATTTGTTAAAAAAGTTTGAAATATCCAATAAATGTCGTTCCACTTCATGATTGTGTCCCACTTGTTGTTGATTCTTCACAAAAAAATACAGTTTTATATCTTTATGTTTGAAGCCTGAAATGTGGCAAAAGGTCGCAAAGTTCAAGGGGGCTGAATACTTTCGCAAAGCACTGTATATATATACTTCAAGGGGTCAAATAGCAAAATCATCCTTGGTATGACCTTCTTAAAACAAACCCCTCAGGGTTTAAACTCTTCTGGGTTTAAAAGACTGAAGGTCTAAGTCTCTACTGTTTTTATTAACATGATGAAGCCCTAGGTCTCTACTGTTGTTATTAACATGGTGAAGACCTAAGTCTCTACTGTTGTTATTAACAGGGTGAAGGTCTCTACTGTTGTTATTAACATGGTGAAGGTCTCTACTGTTGTTATTAACAGGGTGAAGGTCTCTACTGTTGTTATTAACATGGTGAAGGTCTCTACTGTTGTTATTAACATGGTGAAGACCTCTACTGTTGTCATTAACAGGGTGAAGGTCTCTACTGTTGTTATTAACATGGTGAAGGTCTCTACTGTTGTTATTAACAGGGTGAAGGTCTCTACTGTTGTTATTAAGAGGGTTAAGACCTAAGTCTCTATTGTTGTTAGTAACAGGGTGAAGGTCTCTACTGTTGTTATTAACAGGGTAAAGGTCTCTACTGTTCTTATTAACATGGTGAAGACCTAAGTCTCTATTGTTGTTATTAACAGGGTGAAGGTCTCTACTGTTGTTATTAACATGGTGAAGACCTAAGACTCTACTGTTATTAACATGGTGAAGACCTAAATCTCTACTGTTGTTATTAACAGGGTGAAGGTCTCTACTGTTGTTATTAACATGGTGAAGGTCTCTACTGTTGTTATTAACAGGGTGAAGGTCTCTACTGTTGTTATTAACATGGTGAAGGTCTCTACTGTTGTTATTAACATGGTGAAGACCTCTACTGTTGTCATTAACAGGGTGCAGGTCTCTACTGTTGTTATTAACATGGTGAAGGTCTCTACTGTTGTTATTAACAGGGTGAAGGTCTCTACTGTTGTTATTAAGAGGGTGAAGACCTAAGTCTCTATTGTTGTTAGTAACAGGGTGAAGGTCTCTACTGTTGTTATTAACAGGGTAAAGGTCTCTACTGTTCTTATTAACATGGTGAAGACCTAAGTCTCTATTGTTGTTATTAACAGGGTGAAGGTCTCTACTGTTGTTATTAACATGGTGAAGACCTAAGTCTCTACTGTTATTAACATGGTGAAGACCTAAATCTCTACTGTTGTTATTAACAGGGTGAAGGTCTCTACTGTTGTTATTAACATGGCGAAGGTCTCTACTGTTGTTATTAACATGGTGAAGGTCTCTACTGTTGTTATTAACATGGTGAAGGTCTCTACTGTTGTTATTAACATGGTGAAAGTCTCTACTGTTGTTATTAACATGGTGAAGGTCTCTACTGTTGTTATTAACATGGTGAAGGTCTCTACTGTTGTTATTAACATGGTGAAAGTCTCTACTGTTGTTATTAACACGGTGAAGACCTAAGTCTCTACTGTTATTAACAGGGTGAAGGTCTCTACTGTTGTTATTAACAGGGTGAAGGTCTCTACTGTTGTTATTAACATGGTGAAGACCTAAGTCTCTACTGTTATTAACATGGTGAAGACCTAAATCTCTACTGTTGTTATTAACATGGTGAAGGTCTCTACTGTTGTTATTAACATGGTGAAAGTCTCTACAGTTGTTATTAACAGGGTGAAGGTCTCTACTGTTGTTATTAACATGGTGAAGACCTAGGTCTCTACTGTTGTTATTAACATGGTGAAGGTCTCTACTGTTGTTATTAACATGGTGAAGGTCTCTACTGTTGTTATTAACAGGGTGAACGTCTCTACTGTTGTTATTAACATGGTGAAGGTCTCTACTGTTGTTATTAACATGGTGAAGGTCTCTACTGTTGTTATTAACATGGTGAAGGTCTCTACTGTTGTCATTAACAGGGTGAAGGTCTCTACTGTTGTTATTAACAGGGGGAAGACCTAGGTATCTACTGTTGTTATTAACATGGTGAAGACCTAAGTCTCTACTGTTATTATTAACATGGTGAAGACCTAAGTCTCTACTGTTGTTATTAACATGGTGAAGGTCTCTACTGTTGTTATTAACATGGTGAAGACCTAAGTCTCTACTGTTATTAACAGGGTGAAGACCTAAGTCTCTACTGTTGTTATTAACAGGGTGAAGGTCTCTACTGTTGTTATTAACAGGGTGAAGGTCTCTACTGTTGTTATTAACAGGGTGAACGTCTCTACTGTTGTTATTAACAGGGTGAAGACCTAGGTCTCTACTGTTGTCATTAACATAGTGAAGACCTAGGTCTCTACTGTTGTTATTAACATGGTGAAGACCTAGGTCTCTACTGTTGTCATTAACATGGTGAAGACTTAGGTCTCTACTGTTATCATTAACATAGTGAAGACCTGGGTCTCTACTGTTGTCATTAACATGGTGAAGACCTAGGTCTCTACTGTTGTAATTAATATGGTGAAGGTCTCTACTGTTGTTATTAACAGGGTTACAGTCTCTAATGTTGTTTATAACAGGGTGAAGGTCTCTAATGTTGTTATTAGGGGGCGGCAGATAGCCAAGTGGTCAGACTGTTGGGCCAGTAACCGAAAGTTTGCTAGATCGAATCCCCGAGCTGACAAGGTAAACATCTGTCATTTTGCACCTGAACAAGGCAGTTCCTTAACTATAAATATGAATAAGTTCCTTAACTATAAATATGTTCTGTGTTGAGGGAAAGCAACATAAACATTTACATTGTATGTTGAAAAGCCTTATTTGAGTATTTCCCAGCATGCCTATCAAATGAACGTGAAAGATACCCACCCATGATTGTGTTTGTTAGTGACAGGGAGATTCTTGTTGCATTCAACAACTTTTAGTCCTAAAGCCTTTACCAAGTAACTGCTAAAGTGAATGTGTTTCAATTAAATGTTAATAACCCTTTATGGCCTAGTTGGTTATCACTCAGCCTTTAGTTATGACCTAGTTATCCCTCAGCCTTTAGTTATGGACTAGTTAGTTATCCCTCAGCCTTTAGTTATGGACTAGTTAGTTATCCCTCAGCCTTTAGTTATGACCTAGTTATCCCTCAGCCTTTAGTTATGGACTAGTTAGTTATCACTCAGCCTTTAGTTATGACCTAGTTATCATCAGCCTTTAGTTATGACCTAGTTATCACTCAGCCTTTAGGTATGGACTAGTTATCCCTCAGCCTTTAGTTATGACCTAGTTATCACTCAGCCTTTAGTTATGGACTAGTTATCCCTCAGCCTTTAGTTATGGACTAGTTATCCCTCAGCCTTTAGTTATGGACTAGTTAGTTATCCCTCAGCCTTTAGTTATGACCTAGTTATCCCTCAGCCTTTAGTTATGACCTAGTTATCCCTCAGCCTTTAGTTATGGACTAGTTAGTTATCCCTCAGCCTTTAGTTATGGACTAGTTAGTTATCCCTCAGCCTTTAGTTATGGACTAGTTATCCCTCAGCCTTTAGTTATGACCTAGTTATCCCTCAGCCTTTAGTTATGACCTAGTTATCCCTCAGCCTTTAGTTATGGACTAGTTAGTTATCCCTCAGCCTTTAGTTATGGACTAGTTATCCCTCAGCCTTTAGTTATGACCTAGTTATCACTCAGCCTTTAGTTATGACCTAGTTATCCCTCAGCCTTTAGTTATGGACTAGTTATCCCTCAGCCTTTAGTTATGGACTAGTTATCCCTCAGCCTTTAGTTATGGACTAGTTAGTTATCACTCAGCCTTTAGTTATGGACTAGTTATCCCTCAGCCTTTAGTTATGGACTAGTTAGTTATCCCTCAGTCTTTAGTTATGGACTAGTTGGTTATCCCTCAGCCTTTAGTTATGACCTAGTTATCCCTCAGCCTTTAGTTATGACCTAGTTATCCCTCAGCCTTTAGTTATGGACTAGTTAGTTATCCCTCAGCCTTTAGTTATGAC
Organism: Oncorhynchus mykiss; assembly: GCF_013265735.2. Classification (NCBI taxonomy): domain Eukaryota; kingdom Metazoa; phylum Chordata; class Actinopteri; order Salmoniformes; family Salmonidae; genus Oncorhynchus; species Oncorhynchus mykiss. The sequence goes on along the minus strand of NC_048568.1, from coordinate 41,008,133 downwards.
CTAGTTACCCCTCAGCCTTTAGTTATGGACTAGTTATCCCTCAGCCTTTAGTTATGACCTAGTTATCCCTCAGCCTTTAGTTATGACCTAGTTATCCCTCAGCCTTTAGTTATGACCTAGTTATCCCTCAGCCTTTAGTTATGGACTAGTTAGTTATCCCTCAGCCTTTAGTTATGGACTAGTTATCACTCAGCCTTTAGTTATGACCTAGTTATCATCAGCCTTTAGTTATGACCTAGTTATCACTCAGCCTTTAGGTATGGACTAGTTATCCCTCAGCCTTTAGTTATGACCTAGTTATCACTCAGCCTTTAGTTATGACCTAGTTATCATCAGCCTTTAGTTATGACCTAGTTATCCCTCAGCCTTTAGTTATGGACTAGTTAGTTATCCCTCAGCCTTTAGTTATGGACTAGTTGGTTATCCCTCAGCCTTTAGTTATGGACTAGTTATCACTCAGCCTTTAGTTATGGACTAGTTATCCCTCAGCCTTTAGTTATGACCTAGTTATCACTCAGCCTTTAGTTATGACCTAGTTATCATCAGCCTTTAGTTATGACCTAGTTATCCCTCAGCCTTTAGTTATGGACTAGTTAGTTATCCCTCAGCCTTTAGTTATGGACTAGTTGGTTATCCCTCAGCCTTTAGTTATGACCTAGTTATCCCTCAGCCTTTAGTTATGGACTAGTTAGTTATCCCTCAGCCTTTAGTTATGGACTAGTTGGTTATCCTCAGCCTTTAGTTATGGACTAGTTATCCCTCAGCCTTTAGTTATGACCTAGTTATCCCTCAGCCTTTAGTTATGACCTAGTTATCATCAGCCTTTAGTTATGACCTAGTTATCCCTCAGCCTTTAGTTATGGACTAGTTAGTTATCCCTCAGCCTTTAGTTATGGACTAGTTATCATCAGCCATTAGTTATGGACTAGTTATCCCTCAGCCTTTAGTTATGGACTAGTTAGTTATCCCTCAGCCTTTAGTTATGACCTAGTTATCCCTCAGCCTTTAGTGATGGACTAGTTAGTTATCCCTCAGCCTTTAGTTATGGACTAGTTATCCCTCAGCCTTTAGTGATGGACTAGTTAGTTATCCCTCAGCCTTTAGTTATGGACTAGTTATCCCTCAGCCTTTAGTGATGGACTAGTTAGTTATCCCTCAGCCTTTAGTTATGACCTAGTTATCCCTCAGCCTTTAGTTATGACCTAGTTATCCTCAGCCTTTAGTTATGACCTAGTTATCCCTCAGCCTTTAGTGATGGACTAGTTAGTTATCCCTCAGCCTTTAGTGATGGACTAGTTAGTTATCCCTCAGCCTTTAGTGATGGACTAGTTAGTTATCCCTCAGTCTTTAGTTATGGACTAGTTAGTTATCCCTCAGCCTTTAGTTATGACCTAGTTATCCCTCAGCCTTTAGTTATGGACTAGTTAGTTATCCCTCAGCCTTTAGTTATGGACTAGTTATCCCTCAGCCTTTAGTTATGGACTAGTTATCCCTCAGCCTTTAGTTATGGACTAGTTAGTTATCCCTCAGCCTTTAGTTATGACCTAGTTATCCCTCAGCCTTTAGTGATGGACTAGTTAGTTATCCCTCAGCCTTTAGTTATGACCTAGTTATCCCTCAGCCTTTAGTTATGGACTAGTTAGTTATCCCTCAGCCTTTAGTTATGGACTAGTTATCCCTCAGCCTTTAGTTATGGACTAGTTAGTTATCACTCAGCCTTTAGTTATGGACTAGTTATCCCTCAGCCTTTAGTTATGGACTAGTTAGTTATCCCTCAGCCTTTAGTTATGGACTAGTTATCCCTCAGCCTTTAGTTATGGACTAGTTATCCCTCAGCCTTTAGTTATGGACTAGTTAGTTATCCCTCAGCCTTTAGTTATGGACTAGTTATCCCTCAGCCTTTAGTTATGGACTAGTTAGTTATCCCTCAGCCTTTAGTTATGGACTAGTTATCCCTCAGCCTTTAGTTATGGACTAGTTAGTTATCCCTCAGCCTTTAGTTATGGACTAGTTATCCCTCAGCCTTTAGTTATGGACTAGTTAGTTATCCCTCAGCCTTTAGTTATGGACTAGTTATCCCTCAGCCTTTAGTGATGGACTAGTTAGTTATCCCTCAGCCTTTAGTTATGACCTAGTTATCCCTCAGCCTTTAGTTATGGACTAGTTAGTTATCCCTCAGCCTTTAGTTATGGACTAGTTATCCCTCAGCCTTTAGTTATGGACTAGTTAGTTATCCCTCAGCCTTTAGTTATGACCTAGTTATCCCTCAGCCTTTAGTGATGGACTAGTTAGTTACCCCTCAGCCTTTAGTTATGGACTAGTTATCCCTCAGCCTTTAGTTATGGACTAGTTAGTTATCCCTCAGCCTTTAGTGATGGACTAGTTAGTTATCCCTCAGCCTTTAGTGATGGACTAGTTAGTTATCCCTCAGTCTTTAGTTATGGACTAGTTAGTTATCCCTCAGCCTTTAGTTATGACCTAGTTATCCCTCAGCCTTTAGTTATGGACTAGTTAGTTATCCCTCAGCCTTTAGTTATGGACTAGTTATCCCTCAGCCTTTAGTTATGGACTAGTTATCCCTCAGCCTTTAGTTATGGACTAGTTAGTTATCCCTCAGCCTTTAGTTATGGACTTGGCACACCTGTATTTGTGGAGTTTCTCCCATTCTTCTCTGCAGATCCTCTCAAGCTCTGTCAGGTGAGTAGCGCCGCTGCACAGCTATTTTCAGGTCTCTGCAGAGATGTTAGATTGGGTTCAAGTCCGGGCTCTGGCTGGGTCCCACAAGGACATTCAGAGACCTGTCCCAAAGCCTTGGTCTTGGTCTTGGTTTTGTCCTTAGAGTCGTTGTCCTGTTGGAAGGTGAACCTTCGCCACAGTCTGAGGACCTGAGCGCTCTGGGGCAGGTTTTCATCAAGGATCTCTCTGTACTTTGCTCTGTTCATCTTTCCCTCAATCCTGACTAGTCTCCCAGACCCTGCTGCTGAAAAACATCCCCACAGCATGATGCTGCCGCCACCATGCTTCACCGTAGGGACGGTGCCAGGTTTCCTCCAGACGTGGCATTCAGGCCAAAACGTTCAAAACATTTCATCAGACCAGAGATTCTTGTTTCTCATGGTCTGAGAGTCCTTTAGGTGCCTTTTGGCAAACTCCTAGCGGGCTGTCATGCCTTTTTACTGAGGAGTGGCTTCCGTCTTGCCACTCTACCATAAAGGCCTGATTGGTGGAGTGCTGCAGAGAAGGTTGTCCTTCTGGAAGGTTCTCCCATCTCCACAGAGGAACTCTGGAGCTTTTGTCAGAGTAACCATCGGGTTCTTGGTCACCTCCCTGACTACGGCTGTTCTCCCCCGATTGCTCAGTATTGCCGGGAAGCCAACTCTATGAAAAGTCTTGATGGAGATCACTGTGTTCTTGAAAACCTTCAATGCTGCTGAAATGTTTTGGTACGCTTCCCCAGATCTTTGCCTCAAAACAATCTTGTCTCGTAGCTCTATGGACAATTCCTTCGAACTCATGGCTTGATTTTTGTTCTGACTTGCACTGTCAACTGTGAGACCTTGTATAGGCAGGTGTGTGCCTTTCCAAATCATGTCCAACCAATTGAATTTACCACTTGTGGTCTCCAATCAAGTTATAGAAACATCTCAAGGATGATCAATGGAAACAGGATGCAGCTGAGCTCAATTTAGAGTCTCATAGCAAAGGGTCTTAATACTTATGTAAATAAGGTATTTCTGTTTTTTGTTTTTAGTACATTTGCAAAACATTTTTACAATCCTGTTTTCACTTTTTAATTGTGAGGTATTGTATGTAGATTGATGAGTATAATTAAATGAATTAAAATAATGTAATCCATTTTAGAAAAAGGCTGTTACGTAACAAAATTGTGAAAAAGTGAAGGGGTCTGAATACTTTCCGAATGCACATGGTATCTTTCTATCGTATACGATTCATTAAAAAATCAATCAATGTCCGTGCAGAAACATTGATATTACAACAAACTATTCAGAAAAAATCTACCTGCAACAAAGCATACTGGTCAATATGCTAATGTTGCCCCTCCCACATATTTTACACTCAGAGAGATAACAGAAATGAACTCAACTTGCACAATTGTTGGCTGACTAAATACTTTTTTGCCCGACTGTATATGAACGAGTCCTCCCGCAGTGTTGGTGATTTTACCCTGATGAAGACAGCTTGGCTGTCGAAACGTTGGTAATTAAATTTTTGCATCTGAGCTCCTAGAGTGTGTGGCTCTCCTATATTTTCACAGTCAAACTCTGGACCTAGTTTTGTCCCATATGGAATAAATGTTGTGGATCTTAATGTTTTTCTTCATAATCCTGGACTATCGGACCACCATTTTATTACGAACTCAACACAGTGGAGTAACGACAACGCCACGCTGTGTTGATTCCACTGTGATTCAAATAACACTTCATTTATTCACTGCATGTGGTGTCAATTTCAATCCCAATGGTGTCAACCCACTGGTATTAATTAACCCCCTGTTATTACCCTTGTGTTATCCCCCTGGTTTTAACCCCCTGGTATTATCCCCCTGGTATTATCCCCCTGGTATTATCCCCCGGTATTATCCCCCTGGTTTTTACCCCCTGGTATTATCCCCCTGGTATTAACCCCCTGGTGTTATCCCCCTGGTATTAACCCCCTGGTAATAACCCCCTGGTATTATCCCCCTGTTATTATCCCCCTGGTATTATCCCCCTGGTATTAACCCCCTGGTATTAACCATGTCCATGTGCTAGGAGACATGGCTAACCTGTGGTGGCCTCGAGATGCTGAGACACATGGCTAACCTGTGGTGGCCTCGAGATGCTAGGACACATGGCTAACCTGTGGCTAACCCCCTGGTATTATCCCCCTGGTATTATCCCCCTCGTATTAACCCCCTGGTATTAACCCCCTGGTAATAATCCCCTGGTATTATCCCCCTGGTATTATCCCCCTGGTATTAACCCCCTGGTATTAACCCCACTACAGTAAACACCCAGATATAACACGTTTTACCTCAACACCAAGATTTTAACACCTACAAATTTGCTGTGTGGGTAGAGTCCGTTTAACAAACATCATCGCCCCAGTAGACACCTACACCCTAGCCCACCATACCTCCCTTCCTCTATCTATCCAGTCCCATGGGGGTTCACTGGCGTGTGGAGGGTTTGGCAGGTCCAGCTGCTGTCATGAGATGCACATCCCCCCCTCCATACACCCACACAGCCTTAGCTATAGGCCTTTTTATCATTGGACCATGGTCCCCAGGGAGGACAGAGATGAGGGCTTTGACTAGAGGAAGATCAGCTGCAACCTCTGGGGCCTTCGGGATGCTAGGCCACATGGCTAACCTGTGGTGGCCTCGTGATGCTAGGCCACATGGCTAACCTGTGGTGGCCTCGTGATGCTAGGCCACATGGCTAACCTGTGGTGGCCTCGTGATGCTAGGCCACATGGCTAACCTGTGGTGGCCTCAGGATGCTAGGCCACATGGCTAACTTGTGGTGGCCTCGGGATGCTAGGCCACATGGCTAACCTGTGGGGGCCTCGGGATGCTAGGACACATGGCTAACCTGTGGTGGCCTCGTGATGCTAGGCCACATGGCTAACTTGTGGTGGCCTCGGGATGTCTTTCTGTAGACACATGGCTAACCTGTGGTGGCCTCGGGATGCTAGGCCACATGGCTAACCTGTGGTGGCCTCGGGATGCTAGGCCACATGGCTAACCTGTGGTGGCCTCGGGATGCTAGGCCACATGGCTAACCTGTGGTGGCCTCGAGATGCTAGGAGACATGGCTAACCTGTGGTGGCCTCGAGATGCTAGGACACATGGCTAACCTGTGGTGACCTCGGGATGCTAGGCCCCATGGCTAACCTGTGGTGGCCTCGGGATGCTAGGCCACATGGCTAACCTGTGGTGGCCTCGAGATGCTAGGAGACATGGCTAACCTGTGGTGGCCTCGAGATGCTAGGACACATGGCTAACCTGTGGTGGACTCGAGATGCTAGGACACATGGCTAACCTGTGGGTCCTTGGGATGCTATGCCACATGGCTAACCTGTGGTGGCCCCGGGATGCTATGCCACATGGCTAACCTGTGGGGGCCTCGGGATGTTAGAACACATGGCTAACCTGTGGGGGCCTCGGGATGTCTTTCTGTAGACACGTGGCTAACCTGTGGGGGCCCTGGGAGAGGTACCAGACTCTCTATCTCTGTGTCCCTCCCTCCTCCCGACTCCTCCCCCCTCCCCCCTCCCTCCCCCGTGTGTGCATGCATGTTTGTGTGTAAGTGTGAGACCTCTCCTTATGTCCTTTCTGCGGTGCTGTGGCGATGAGTAAAATGATAAGATAGATCCAGGCATAGACGTGTTGCCTCCTGGGAAATCATCCCCCATGTTCGCATGGCAGCACCCCACCCAGACATATCAATAACTGGGTAATTGAATTTTCAGCACAAACACCAGCATCAAGTGGGAGTCAACGAGGTGTGTGTGTGTGTGTGTGTGTGTGTGTGTGTGTGTGTGTGTGTGTGTGTGTGTGTGTGTGTGTGTGTGTGTGTGGTAGAGGACTGGGTGAGAATAGTGGGGAGGATGTTGTCTCCCCTCTCTGGGGATTGGACCAGCATGAATGTTTAATCTATTAAATAACAATTACTCCGTAATGGCCCAGTCTAGAGGGAGAGAGGGAGGGTGGTGTGGGGAGGTTGGGGGGGTGGGGGGTGGAAGGTAAGGGTGGTGGAGGGAGGGAGGGATGGAGGGAGGTTGGGGGGGGGTAAGGGTGGCGGAGGGAGGGGGGTGGGCAGGTGGAAGGACGGAGGGATCTATCTGTAAATATATGGCTCTGGTGCCACCAACATGTCTGAATTCCTCCACAGAATGTATCAGAGCCCCCCCCCCCACCCCCACCCCACCGTCCTGTCCTGTCCTGTCCATTCAGCACCATGGAGCTCCACAATTGGCCTAGGCCTACCTGTAACCTATCAGATGAGCGAAGCCGCACTAGGCGCTATCCTGGGTGCTGAATACTTCATTCACAATTGACAATCAATAGCTTAATAATGTCACCCATCAGATTAATGGGAATTGAATCTATCTATTATGATTATAATTACTATAAGTGTAAAATTTGTTTCGATATAGTTAAGGTGTGTTCATGCACATTTTTTTTTACAGAGATACTGCTTGAAAGGGGAAATGCTGATTTCAGTGCGAATGGAACTTTATCTCTGGTCCCAATGCTGAAATCTGACATTGTTGAAGGCACGGCAGAGAAAATAATCAAGTACAGTACACAGCATTCCCCAACGACTCCCAATTAGACGAGGCGGCTGAAGCTTTAACAAAGACCAACCCTTGTTTGAGAGAGAAGGCATCCCACCGCAGATGGAATGGATGGAAACACTGCCTTTATGTACAAGATGGCCAACTTCCCGAACCAATGCTTGGCCGACTTGGACGTCCAGAAGTCCGTGTCAACTCCCTGAAATATAAACGGCGAGACCAGAGAAAGGCTGCCTCAAACATAAAGAAACTGAGGAGGACAGAGGTAAAAAAATTTGTTCAGGGCAAATGTCTGAACAGCAATACCAGAGACTGATATGAAAGCGTCACTGCCCTTAGTTTGAAGATGTAATCCGGGACAGGTGTTTTATACAACAGCCTTTTGTGTGTTCTCTTTTCAACTCCCTCTGCATATTGGCAATCAAACGCCAGAATTTTCTAGCGGGAAGGTTCCTGTCCTACTCACACAGTCGTCCGGAATAGTTGGTGCTCTCATGCATGGATCAGTGGGTCTTTCTTTTTTGTATTTTTAGTTTATTTTGGGGGGATAGATCAGCTTTAAAATTGCAGATAGATTGTACTGTCTGCATCATTTCCAATCCATATCTTTTTGTAAATATATATATATATATATACAGTGGGGCAAAAAAGTATTTAGTCAGCCACCAATTGTGCAAGTTCTCCCACTTAAAAAGATGAGAGAGGCCTGTCATTTTCATCATAGGTACACTTCAACTATGACAGACAAAATGAGAAAAAAAAATCCAGAAAATCACATTGTAGGATTTTTAATTCCTTTATTTGCAAATGATGGTGGAAAATAAGTATTTGGTCACCTACAAACAAGCGAGATTTCTGGCTCTCACAGACCTGTAACTTCTTCTTTAAGAGGCTCCTCTGTCCTCCACTCGTTATCTGTATTAATGGCACCTGTTTGAACTTGTTATCAGTATAAAAGACACCTGTCCACAACCTCAAATAGTCACACTCCAAACTCCACTATGGCCAAGACCAAAGAGCTGTCAAAGGACACCAGAAACAAAATTGTAGACCTGCACCAGGCTGGGAAGACTGAATCTGCAATAGGTAAGCAGCTTGGTTTGAAGAAATCAACTGTGGGAGCAATTATTAGGAAATGGAAGACATACAAGACCACTGATAATCTCCCTCGATCTGGGGCTCCACGCAAGATCTCACCCCGTGGGGTCAAAATGATCACAAGAACGGTGAGCAAAAATCCCAGAACCACACGGGGGGACCTAGTGAATGACCTGCAGAGAGCTGGGACCAAAGTAACAAAGCCTACCATCAGTAACACACTACTCCGCCAGGGACTCAAATCCTGCAGTGCCAGATGTGTCCCCCTGCTTAAGCCAGTACATGTCCAGGCCCGTCTTAAGTTTGCTAGAGAGAATTTGGATGATCCAGAGGAAGATTGGGAGAATGTCATATGATGAATCCAAAATAGAACTTTTTGGTAAAAACTCAACTTGTCGTGTTTGGAGGACAAAGAATGCTGAGTTGCATCCAAAGAACACCATACCTACTGTGAAGCATGGGGGTGGAAACATCATGCTTTGGGGCTGTTTTTCTGCAAAGGGACCAGGACGACTGATCCGTGTAAAGGAAAGAATGAATGGGGCCATGTATCGTGAGATTTTGAGTGAAAACCTCCTTCCATCAGCAAGGGCATTGAAGATGAAACGTGGCTGGGTCTTTCAGCATGACAATGATTCCAAACACACCGCCCCATAGAAAATCAACCCCATAGAAAATCTTTGGAGGGAGTTGAAAGTCTGTGTTGCCCAGCAACAGCCCCAAAACATCACTGCTCTAGAGGAGATCTGCATGGAGGAATGGGCCAAAATACCAGCAACAGTGTGTGAAAACCTTGTGAAGACTTACAGAAAACGTTTGACCTCTGTCATTGCCAAAAAGGGTATATAACAAAGTATTGAAATAAACTTTTGTTATTGACCAAATACTTATTTTCCACCATAATTTGCAGATAAATTCATAAAAAATCCTACAATGTGATTTTCAGGATTTGTTTTCCTCATTTTGTCTGTCATAGTTGAAGTGTACCTATGGTGAAAATTACAGGCCTCTCTCATCTTTTTAAGTGGGAGAACTTGCACAATTGGTGGCTGACTAAATACTTTTTTGCCCCACACATGTCTCTCCAACCCCCCTTATCACATACTCTCAAACTGAAGTCATTTGTGTGTGCTACAACACATTTTGATTTGATTTGATACATCAAATGGTAGAGAGCCTCAAATATCACATTCATGTGTTACAAAATCCATCTACATGAATTGCAGCAAAGTTGTTTCCTGTTTCAGTCACGTCTTTGGTCACATTCATGTGGGTCGAACAAAAATACCTCAATGATTGGTTGATAAACAGAGCCTTCCAAAACGCAGGCGATGGCTGCAGGATAACGTTGGCGAAGAGCAACTGCAGAGACATGCAGTCGACCGAAGTCAAAACTTCATGACCTTTGATCACATGGTTTGTGTAAAGTCAACATGTGCAAGTCGGCAGGTAGGCAGGTGCAGGTGCAAGTCGGCAGGTAGGCAGGTGCAGGTGCAGGTGCAAGTCGGACAATTTTTATCCCCATAATGCAACATACTTTGAAAGGTGATCCGCTCGAACACGTCCCCTGTCATTCTGGTTGTGCATAATAGGAGCCACGGTGTGCATAGAAATAGGATAAGTAAGGGCCTCCCGGGTGGCGCAGTGAACTAAACTGTAATGTCCTCTACTCTACTGAACTAAACTGTAATGTCCTCTACTCTACTGAACTAAACCGTAATGTCCTCTACTCTACTGAACTAAACTGTAATGTCCTCTACTCTACTGAACTAAACTGTAATGTCCTCTACTCTACTGAACTAAACCGTAATGTCCTCTACTCTACTGAACTAAACCGTAATGTCCTCTACTCTACTGAACTAAACCGTAATGTCCTCTACTCTACTGAACTAAACTGTAATGTCCTCTACTCTACTGAACTAAACCGTAATGTCCTCTACTCTACTGAACTAAACCGTAATGTCCTCTACTCTACTGAACTAAACTGTAATGTCCTCTACTCTACTGAACTAAACTGTAATGTCCTCTACTCTACTGAACTAAACTGTAATGTCCTCTACTCTACTGAACTAAACCGTAATGTCCTCTACTCTACTGAACTAAACTGTAATGTCCTCTACTCTACTGAACTAAACTGTAATGTCCTCTACTCTACTGAACTAAACTGTAATGTCCTCTACTCTACTGAACTAAACCGTAATGTCCTCTACTCTACTGAACTAAACTGTAATGTCCTCTACTCTACTGAACTAAACTGTAATGTCCTCTACTCTACTGAACTAAACTGTACTGTCCTCTACTCTACTGAACTAAACTGTAATGTCCTCTACTCTACTGAACTAAACTGTAATGTCCTCTACTCTACTGAACTAAACTGTAATGTCCTCTACTCTACTGAACTAAACTGTAATGTCCTCTACTCTACTGAACTAAACTGTACTGTCCTCTACTCTACTGAACTAAACTGTAATGTCCTCTACTCTACTGAACTAAACTGTAATGTCCTCTACTCTACTGAACTAAACTGTAATGTCCTCTACTCTACTGAACTAAACTTTAATGTCCTCTACTCTACTGAACTAAACTGTAATGTCCTCTACTCTACTGAACTAAACCGTAATGTCCTCTACTCTACTGAACTAAACTGTACTGTCCTCTACTCTACTGAACTAAACTGTAATGTCCTCTACTCTACTGAACTAAACTGTAATGTCCTCTACTCTACTGAACTAAACTGTAATGTCCTCTACTCTACTGAACTAAACTGTAATGTCCTCCACTCTACTCTACTGAACTAAACTGTAATGTCCTCTACTCTACTGAACTAAACCGTACTGTCCTCTACTCTACTGAAGTAAACTGTACCGTCCTCTACTCTACTGAACTAAACTGTCCTCTATTCTACTGAACTAAACTGTCCTCTACTCTACTGAACTAAACTGTCCTCTACTGAACTAAACTGTACTGTCCTCTACTGAACTAAACTGTCCTCTACTCTACTGAAATAGTACTGTCGTCTACTGAATTAAACTGTCCTCTACTGAACTAACCTGTACTGTCCTCTACTCTACTGAAATAAACTGTACTGTCCTCTATTCTACTGAAATAAACCGTACTGTCCTCTACTGAACTAAACTGTACTGTACTCTACTGACATAAACTATACTGTACTGTACTCTACTGTACCCTACTCTACTGACATAAACTATACTGTACTGTACTCTACTGTACCCTACTCTACTGACATAAACTATACTGTACTGTACTCTACTGTACCGTACCCTACTCTACTGACATAAACTATACTGTACTGTACTCTACTGTACCCTACTCTACTGACATAAACTATACTGTACTGTAATCTACTGTACCCTACTCTACTGACATAAACTATACTGTACTGTACTCTACTGTACCCTACTCTACTGACATAAACTATACTGTACTGTACTCTACTGTACCCTACTCTACTGACATAAACTATACTGTACTGTACTCTACTGTACCCTACTCTACTGACATAATCTATACTGTATTGTACTATACTCTGCTGTACTCTACTAAATTAAATTATACTGTACTGTACTGTAGTGTACTCTTCTGTGTTTTACTCAGTGGTGTAAAGTAGGTAAACATACTTTAAAGTACTATTTAAGTAATTTTTTGAAGTATCTGTACTTTACTTTATTATTTCTATTTTTGACAACTTTCACTTTTACTTCACTACATTCCTGAAGAAAATAATGTATTTTTTACTCTCTACATTTTCCCTGACACCCAAAAGTATTTGTTACATTTTGAATGCTTAACAGGACAGGAAAATGGTCAAATTCACGCACTTATCAAGAGAACATCCCTGGTCATCCCCACTGTCTCTGATCTTTTGGACTCACTAAACAGAGAACATCCCTGGTCATCTCTACTGCCTCTGATCTGGAGGACTCACTAAACAGAGAACATCCCTGGTCATCCCTACTGCCTCTGATCTGGAGGACTCACTAAACAGAGAACATCCCTGGTCATCCCTACTGCCTCTGATCTGGAGGACTCACTAAACAGAGAACATCCCTGGTCATCTCTACTGCCTCTGATCTGGATGACTCACTAAACAGAGAACATCCCTGGTCATCTCTACTGCCTCTGATCTGGAGGACTCACTAAACAGAGAACATCCCTGGTCATACTGCCTCTGATCTGGCAGACTCACTAAACAGATGCTTCATTTGTAAATGATGTCTGAGTGTTGAACTGTGCCCCTGGCTATCTGTAAATGATGTCTGAGTGTTGAACTGTGCCCCTGGCTATCTGTAAATGATGTCTGAGTGTTGAACTGTGCCCCTGGCTATCTGTAAATTATGTCTGAGTGTTGAACTGTGCCCCTGGCTATCTGTAAATGATGTCTGAGTGTTGAACTGTGCCCCTGGCTATCTGTAAATGATGTCTGAGTGTTGAACTGTGCCCCTGGCTATCTGTAATGATGTGAGTGTTGAACTGTGCCCCTGGCTATTTGTAAATGATGTGAGTGTTGAACTGTGCCCCTGGCTATCTGTAAATGATGTCTGAGTGTTGAACTCTGCCCCTGGCTATCTGTAAATGATGTCTGAGTGTTGAACTGTGCCCCTGGCTATCTGTAATGATGTGAGTGTTGAACTGTGCCCCTGGCTATTTGTAAATGATGTGAGTGTTGAACTGTGCCCCTGGCTATCTGTAAATGATGTCTGAGTGTTGAACTGTGCCCCTGGCTATCTGTAAATTATGTCTGAGTGTTGGAGCGTGCCCCTGGCTATCTGTAAATGATGTCTGAGTGTTGGAGTGTGCCCCTGGCTATCTGTAAATTATGTCTGAGTGTTGGAGCGTGCCCCTGGCTATCTGTAAATTATGTCTGAGTGTTGGAGTGTTCCCCTGGCTATCTGTAAATGATGTCTGAGTGTTGGAGCGTTCCCCTTGCTATCTGTAAATTATGTCTGAGTGTTGGAGCGTGCCCCTGGCTATCTGTAAATGATGTCTGAGTGTTGGAGTGTGCCCCTGGCTATCTGTAAATTATGTCTGAGTGTTGGAGCGTGCCCCTGGCTGTCCATAAATTTAAAAAACAAGAAAATGGTACAGTATGGTTTGTTCAATATAAGGAATTTGAAATTATTTATGCTTTTATTTCTACTTTTGATACTTAAGTATATTTAAAAAAACAAATACTTTTAGACTTTTACTCAAGTTGAATTGTACTGGGCGACTTTCACTTTTACTTAAGTCATTTTCTATGAAGGTATCTTTACTTTTACTCAAGTATGACAATTGGTTACTTTTTCCACCACTGGTTCTACTGTGCTCTACTGTACTGTAATGTTCAAACTAGTAAAAAATAGCCTAGATGTCTATGATTAGTTTAGATTTGGATCTTGTCCGCACCAACCAAATTTGTACTTGTTTGGGTGGAGCTCATTAGAATAATGCCCAGCATTCTTTGCAAGTGTTATTTTTACATTTACATTTTGGTCATTCAGTAGATGTTCTTATCCAGAGTGATTTACAGTCAATGCATTCAACTAAGGTAGAGAAACAACAACATATTACAGTCATGGCAAGAACAAAAAATCTGTAACTGTTACTCAGAATGTTTTTTGTTGTTGAAGTGGTCTGTTGGTTTAGTGTGTATGTTGGAGTACTTTAAACATCACCACTGGCCGTTTTAAACCGTTTGAAAAGCTAACATTAGTGCATGTGACAAGATGGGAGCAACAATACATATTTTGTTGCAGTCTTCAGGTGGCTCCTCTTTCCTATTAAGAGATGTGGAAATTATTATTCTGATATATTTAATTAACTGTTAATTTAGCCATAGAATATGACCGAAAAATACATATTTTCAATGTCTGTAAATGACATATTTTCAATGTCCGGAAAATACATATTTTCGAAGGACAGAAAATATGTATTTTTACCTTTCCTTCAGCACCTAAAATGCATCTGATTTCAACTTCCGGAAAATACGTATTTTCAACGTCTTATAACCTTTCATTCAGTACCTGAAATACATGTGATGTCAACATCTGGAAAATATGTATTTTCAATGTCATTTTGCTTTCTTTCTGGGATGGTGAAAAATAGTAGCCTATAGCCTAGTATAAAATATACCTTATGACCTGTATTCTGTTGGTATTGAAATGCCTGTGGAATTTTAACAGGTTTTCACGTCTCCCAATAGTATAAAACCATAGCTCGGATCAAACGGGATTCTCATTGAGTATCTTTCTTCATTATGCATTTGTGTGCAAGTGCGCGTGAAAAGAATTCTGGCAGCAATTTATAATATTTTCCACATTATGTGCACGGCTGTTTCCTGAATGCTGAGGCAAATAGTGTCACGCAATGCACACTGCGTGGTTTGGTGATGTAGCGGCAGCAGCCCACCATCACAACATCCCACACGCGCGGTTCTAGATTGACAGCCTGACGCGTGACCTGCGACGCCAAACGGGTCCAGGATAAATCACGGATTTATTTATGCATTGCCACATGGCACTTTGATAAGGTCGGTGTTATCTCCTGCCTCCATCGAAAGGCGTCTGCTCATTTCCATAAATTGTATCTGTCCTCGACATAATTACGTGTCCAGATGTCCAAAAGTGTGCCAGAAATTATCTATGAGCGAATCAAACTCCGCCTTAATTGAATAATAGCGGATTTGAAAGGATTAGTTATGCAAAATTAAACGAGGGGTTATTTCCCACTCTTACCGAGCAAATCAAATGGGGATTTTTAATTTTCGCAAAATATCTCCTCCATTTAAAACGACAAAAACGGTTACAAAACATGTATTATCATGAGAAGGAGGTGAATGGAATAAAACTCAAGATATCTTTGACTTGATAATAAAACCTCTAAGCTTTAAGGGTGTCTTTGTTTGACCATGCTCTCAGCATCATTTTCGAAATGGGATTTAATTTTTCAAATCAACATCATCCTTTCTTTATTAATTCATTCACTCCATAGTCCTATAAGTTATATTAATGTGGTGAAATATCATCAACATCTCTCTATAAGAAACATTTAATAATTTCCTTCATTATTTGTGGTAATTATAGGGTATTACTGTAAAGTCAGTTGTTTATGTGTGTGTGTGTGTGTGTGTGTGTGTCCTAAATAGTCTCAACAGGCACGTTGTCCTCTTAATCACGTGACCTGTCAGTAAAAACGTCAACATCAACAGATGTGCAGACTGACGCATTCTGAACACCGAAGATAAAACACTTAGTATGCTAAACGAATTACAATTTGCAAATCGCTCGCCTAGCCACATGATTAGACGTTAAGGATTAATGTTTATTGCGTGCCTTTTTAACAAATAAATGAGTTAGTCTGTAAACTGGCTAAAAACTGTTTGAATTTGGGACCCGCCATTTTAGTTCTAGTGGTGTTTTTGGAATTAAGAACTAGAAGTTTTTTCTATTCTTTATTTGATAGGCTAAATCAGTGGTTGGCCAATTAATTAATTCATCAAGATTAAAGAATGTGCATTTTCATCATCTTAGTCGGATTAAGGTCAAATAGCCTATATAAAAATCCAGTCAAATTATACCTACAAATCGAAACACAACAAGACACAAAAAGCACTGGAATTATGACAGACATAACTAAATGTAGCCTTACAATTATTAAATGTTGTATTGCTGAATAATAATAATAATAATAGTAATAATAACAATATTAACAACATGTTTTTTCCTTGATTGTTTTTTTTCTTCCTTACTAGAGAAAATACCAAATATACAATACAACCATAGATTAATATATTGGTCATTTTCCAGTTTCAATATTGTGTAACATTGTGTCATATTTTGTTCTATGTTACGGACACGGGGACGATATGATTTTCAGAGCCAGTCAGGCAGAGACCAAACCATGTTCAAATTAAACCGTTTTATCCGGTTTTATCCGGATGGTTGGATACTTTACGACTCGATGGCTGCGAGATTAAAGCCCTGAAATCATCTAGACAGGGATAGACAGATGGAGAGCCCGGGCTACAGTGAAAGTAATACCCCGACCATTGTTTGTATGGATTGATTTATTGATTAAAGGTTTTACTCAATCAGTTGCGGCCATTTAATGTGTGAGTTCAGGGTTCAGTTGAACGGTCATGATTGGACAGCGAGAGTCATTTGTAGGGAATTGTTTTATAAGTATCCTTGAGATTAAATTATACTGAATATCACTTCATCCCTGAGAGAAACCTGAAACAATTAGATGAAAATTAAGTAGACTATACAGAATAGATGTTTGGATAGTCTTTATCGCTTGCCTGACAACTCAAACTGAATTATTCCGCTGCTCGACGCATAGTTCAGTCTGAGACTGCCATCAATGATGTCCTTTGCGGTGATGTACAAAACAAAGTCATCAGTGATTGGATCATCTCTAACCAATTACAGTATCAAAGACAATGACTCATTTTCAAACCGCATGTGTTCTGGCTCTGGCCCAACCCCATCGGTTTCTGGCACCAATCAGACCATCCTAGAATGTATTTCCATTCTAGAAATCGTCAGGGGGGTAGGCTACTCAGATCCAGACTCATTGTGGTGAAGTAACTAACATCCGTGTGCGTGGTATAGCGTTTGGGAGTTTGGGTAGACAGGCAACTATATCGCAGCATTAAAAAAAAAGTCATGGTTTACCTTCTTATTAATTGATGTGGTTCATAATTGGATACTTGATATAGTTTAGAATGAACTCATCCCTTCAAGCGTCATCTCATGTAAAAGCATGATTCATTGTTAGTCTACTTTACCAAATGCATACATGCATATAATCCATCATTTCGTTCAACTCAGACAGAAAACATAACAATGTTGAAGGATGTATCGATGTTCAACATCGATGCTCAGTTGAACAGAAGAAACCACTTAATAACTTCAAATAGAGAAGAAGCATGTATGTCAAGAGAAAAGTACATTATTTTGTGAACCACAGTGAAGGCGGCAAAAATGGTGGTGGTCTAATAAACCATGTTGTCTGGAAATGCCTTGAGTCTAAACAGAACCCAAGTCTTCCAATGTATTTCCATTTTAATCGATCTGCCGTCACGAAATAATCGCTCGACCCCTGTGTTCTGTCGGCGTTAAAGTTCTCTCTGTGGTGATTGGCTGAGAGAAACGAGGAACCTGTTGGATTAAAAAAAAATTCGGAGCCAATCAGGGAACCAATCAGGGTACACCATCAGAGAGAACAGTCTGACGTCATAACGGGGAAAAAAGAAGGTGACTGTTCTTTCAGACTTTTTTTGAATAAACTGGAGAGAAAAAAAGTATTCGCCTCTAAACCTAGTGGGATCCGGACTCCAGCAACAACCGTCAAAAAATGCGTTTGACTACGACGCACAAGTGCACAGGATTCGGAATCCAGGAGATTCTGGGTTTGAATAAGGAGCCACCCGCGGTTACGCGGCGTCCATTGGAATCTTTGCCGCACAGAGCGCACCTTCTGGCAGCTAGATCGGCTTTGGACTCGGCGGGAGTCGGGATTGGGATGGGAATTATTGGTCCAGGAGGAGGAATTCATTCGTTTTACAGCCAGCCTGCCTTTCTGGAGGTGTTACAGGAGGCGCAGAGTGTTCACCTTCAGCCGCTCAACGGGGCCAGGGCAATGGGACAGCTTGATGCGCACTACTCCGCAAGCTGCTCTGGTAAATGTGTAAACTATAGGCTAGCGTATAGACCTATACATTCTAAAAGTATATATATTTTAAGTAGAAAATAAGCTATTTATATATTTATTTTAATTTGAATGTTTATGTTTTTATCTTCAATAAATTGTAAATTGAAAATGTAATTTTTGTCTTAACGATTGCAAATTCTCTTATCCTGTTTTTGAACATATTTCTACACTGTACGATAACAGTTAATAAGTATTACATTGTAATAGTATTGGCAATAGACCTGTGGCTATTTATTTAATGATAAACTATGGCTATTTATTTCCAGATTCAGATGATATATCCTCCAGTGAAAAGACATTTCACTCCAAATCATTGATGAACCAAAACAAGAACAGAAAGAAGAGACGACACAGGTAAAACTCTGAAGGATAACTATATAACTAATATTTATCGCACTGTCTTTGAATTGAACTGTATGCCATTGAGGCTTATATAAGTAAACAAAATGCCGTGAGAACTTGTTTGTGAAGCATTTGGAAAGCGACATTTTCTAATTAATATAGCCTACAATATTCCTCAATTTTATAACAACATGTATTTGAACGAAAACGTCTAAATAAGCAAATAATTATCAAGTATGAATTGAAATAGATTTCTTACATGATTTGAATTCCTCGAAAATAATGACCAGATGGTATATAGCCTATATATATATATATATATATATATATATAAATATAATTAACTAATTAGTCAAGAGGTGGACATTTTCGATACAATTGCAACAAACAAAACAAAGCAGAGTATCTTTCTTCTTTGGATAACAGTGTCAATATTTCTGATGCTGTATATTCTACAAGTAGCCTACAAATAATGATGTGTAAATTATGTCCTGATAATGTCATTGATTTATGAAACTTAATTCAAATTTAATTTCTTTCTTCTAAATCAACATTTTCATTTTTGGAATTATTAAATCAATTTGTTTTGTGCCCCACTGCCATATGAACCAAACAAGCTAAATGTCATGCTTATTTTACTTTTATCTAACGAGGCAAGTCAGTTAAGAACAAATTCTTATTTTCAATGACGGGTGGGTTAACTGCCTGTTCAGGGGCAGAACGACAGATTTGTTGTCTAATAACTGTTATTAGCCTAGATTTGATTCAGAGTAGAAAGTGTGTGATGCCTTGTGCTTGATGTACACAGCACTTCATGAAATATATATATTTAAGGACAAATGTGTAAAAAAAAATATATATTTTATATGTGAACCTTTAATTTGTCCAGGATGTCCCATTGAGATCAGAATACCTCTTTTACAAGGGAGACCAGTTTTTATGGACTTGACACTTGAAGGAACAATTCAATGCTATGCAAATGTTTGTCACCAAAAATAACTTTGTTTGTGTGTGTGTCCCCTCTATAATGTTTCTATCAGGACTATATTCACGTCAGATCAGCTGGATGAGTTGGAGAAGGCTTTCAACGAGGCCCACTACCCTGATGTTTACGCCAGAGAGATGCTCTCCATGAAGACTGAACTTCCAGAGGACAGGATACAGGTGCATAACATACTGTAACCTAGCTGTGTGTGTGTGTGTGTGTTCAGTGTGTCAGTGTGTATGTTTGTGTGTGTGTGTGTCAGTGTGTTTGTGTGTATGTTTGTGTGTGTGTGTGTGTTCAGTGTGTTTGTGTGTGTGTGTTTGTGTGTATGTTTGTGTGTGTGTGTGTTCAGTGTGTTTGTGTGTGTGTGTGTGTCAGTGTGTTTGTGTGTGTGTGTCAGTGTGTATGTTTGTGTGTGTGTGTGTCAGTGTGTTTGTGTGTATGTTTGTGTGTGTGTGTCAGTGTGTATGTTTGTGTGTGTCAGTGTGTTTGTGTGTATGGTTGTGTGTGTGTGTCAGTGTGTTTGTGTGTATGTTTGTGTGTGTGTGTCAGTGTGTATGTTTGTGTGTGTGTGTGTGTGTCAGTGTGTTTGTGTGTATGTTTGTGTGTGTGTTCAGTGTGTTCAGTGTGTTTGTGTGTATGTTTGTGTGTGTGTGTGTCAGTTTGTTTGTGTGTGTGTGTTTGTGTGTATGTTTGTGTGTATGTTTGTGTGTGTGTGTGTCAGTGTGTTTGTGTGTGTGTGTCAGTGTGTTTGTGTGTATGTTTGTGTGTGTGTGTGTCAGTGTGTTTGTGTGTATGTTTGTGTGTGTGTGTATGCGTGCCTGCGTGCATGTATGTGTTTGTGTGTGTGTATGCTCGCGCATGAGTACGTATCCCCCACCCCATATACCTGCCGCGCGCACACACACACACACACACACACACACACACACACACACACACACACACACACACACACACACACACACACACACACACACACACCTCGTTGACTCCCACTTGATGCTGGTGTTTGTGCTGAAAATCTATCATTATCACCATACCCTCTCTGCTCAGTTCACACCCAATTTCCTCCTCTATCTTGGCACCATTCCCCCTGGGACTCAGTCATCCATCCATCCAGGGGGGGGCATAGAGATGCTTACCATTTACACTATACAAACAGCATGTGGGTGCAAGCAAGAATGCTAGGTAGTGCTACGTATCAACAGTCATTATCAGCCAATCCAGAAAGGGGTAATCTTCGATTAGTCACTTGCGTCGAGATATCGTGGAGGATTCAAATAATTTGTAATTTTGGGGGGGGGGGGGGGGGTATATTTGTTCTGTTACACACGTGTTTCTTGCATATCACAACTCCCCCTGAGACACCCGCAGAGAGTGGGGACACAGTCAGGGTCACCATTGTACAACACCCCTGGAGCAATTAGCATTACGTGCCTCACTCAAGGGCACAGCGACAGATTTTACACCTTGTCTCCTCCGGTATTTGAACCAGTAACCTTTCAGTTACTGGCCCAACGCGCCACCCTGGAGGCTACTTGCTGCCCTTATTTATTTGTATTTGTATTTGTTTTTAATTATTATTATTATACATAAAAATAAAAAAACACTTTAGTCCCGCCTTGTTCAGCTCCCACGGCCATGCTGACATCCCTCAATGGTCCCCCGTCCGTCCACTCCCCTTCTCTCTCTTTCCTTTCATTGAAAGTGAATGGCTTCTGATGTTTCACCACGCGAGGTCGCGTCCTAGTGTCAATGCACTGTTCGGTTTGAGCCAGAAATGAAATGATAACTACAGTGAAATTAATTAGCTTGGGTCAATGGCAGGGCTCTCCTGGGCTCTAGCTCTCTAATTTCCCTGGTGATATTTGAGCGCCTGTCTGTCCTCCATCCATTGATTGTCTCTAAAAAAATGTACGTATTTTTCAATCATCCTCCATGCACCCCTAGGGTCACCCTCCTGTCCTTTACTTTCTCAGCTCAGCTGCTTCGTACGTACGCACGCACGCACGCACGCACACACACACACACACACACACACACACACACACACACACACACACACACACACACACACACACACAGTCTTGCACAACCCTTAATGTAATTCTAACCCTAACCCTAGCTCCTAACCCTTAATGTAATTCTAATCCTAACACTAATTCTAACCTTAACCCTAAACCCCCTAGAAATAGCATTTTACCTCGTGGGGACTAACAAAATGTCCCCAGTTGGTCAAATTTTTGTTCCTTTATTATTCTTGTGGGAACTAGAAGTTAAACATGTCCACACACACGCACGCCCGCCCGCCCGGAGATAGAGGCGAGATCAGACCTATCACCAAGAGATAGGGGCCAGACCTATCACCAAGAGATAACGGCTATTATCAGATCTATCTCCATTTTATTTGACTAGGCAAGTCAGTTAAGAACAAATTCTTATTTTCAATGACGGCCTAGGTTAACTGGGTTAACTGCCTGTTCAGGGGCAGAACGACAGATTTGTTTGTACCTTGTCAGCTCGGGGATTTGAACTTGCAACCTTCCGGTTACTAGTCCAACGCTCTAATCACTAGGCTATCACTAGGCTACCCTGCCGCCCGTGAGATCTCCATGAGATAGGGGTTATCATTCTAGTTTGTTGGTGATGTGGACAGCAAGGAACTTGAAGGTCTCAACCTGCTCCACTACAGCCCCGTCGATGAGAATGAGGGTGTGTTCTGTCCTCCTTTTCCTGTTGTCCACAATCATCTCCTTAGTCTTGGTTACGTTGTGGGATAGGTTGTTATTCTGGCACCACCTGGCCAGGTCTCTGACCTCCTTATAGGCTGTCTCGTCATTGTCGGTGATCAGACCAACCACTGTTGTGTCGTCTGCAAACTTAATGATGGATGTTGTGGCTGGCCATGCACTCGTGGGTGAACAGGGAGTACAGGAGAGGACTGAGCACACACCCCTGGGGAGCTCCAGTGTTGAGGATCAGTGTGGCAGATGTGTTGCTAGGACCAAGAGGCTCCTCAACAGCTTCTACACCCTAGCCATACGGTTGCTGAAAAATTTATAAAATCTCCCCCGGACTATTTACATTGATACACTGCTGCTACTTGCTGATTATTATCTATGCATAGTCACCTAACCCCCACCTCAGTTAACCTGTACCCCTGCACACTGACTCGGTACCCCTGTATAAAACCTTGTTATTATTATTCTTATTGTGTTCGTTTTTCTTATTACTTTTTATTTTAGTCTATTTGGTAAATATTTTCTTAACTCTTCGTGAACTGCACTGTTGGTTAAGGGCTTGTCAGTAAAGCATTTCACGGTAAAGTCTACACTTGTTGTATTCGGCGCATGTGACAAATAAAGTTTCATACGATGTTTCAGCATATGTACCAAGATGTTAAAATAAACCTAAACTTCCATCCTCTGTCCCTTCCTCTCTCCCTGCAGGTTTGGTTTCAGAACCGCCGTGCCAAGTGGAGGAAGAGGGAGAAGTGTTGGGGTCACAGCAGTGTGATGGCGGAGTACGGCCTGTACGGTGCCATGGTCCGCCACTCCATCCCTCTGCCCGAGTCCATCCTCAAGTCAGCCAAGGACGGTATCATGGACTCCTGTGCCCCATGGCTACTTGGTAAGGTACTGCGTTAATGTGGGTTGGTGGGGTGGGGTGGAGTGTGTGTGTGTGTGTGTGTGTGTGTGTGTGTCTGTGTGTGTGTGTGTGTGTGTGTGTGTGTGTGTATCCACAGTACGCTGTCACTGTCTCATTGATCTACACTACTCAATTGACAGATAGGACGACAGGCAGAGATGTTAATTCAATCTGATAAAATAAAGATTATCACGATATTGATTAACACCCGTCATTGACACTTTTATCAACTCCCGACAAGCCCTGGGATGAAGTCTGACATTGAGATCATGGCCCTGCTCATTAAAAAAACCAAACTTGGATGTAGATAGTGCAGTATGTACGACTGAGAACGTTAAGGTGGGCGGCTTGCTTTACCGAACTCTCAGGTATCAATGTAAGACCCAGCTGCAGACCGTGTCGAAGTAACAATGTTTACTACAGCAACAGGGGCAAAGGTACAGGACGGCGGGCAGGCTCAGGGTCAGGCCCAGGCGGGTGGGTACAGGGTCAGGACAGGCAAGGGTCAAAAACCAGGAGGATGAGAAAAGAGAGACTGGGGAAAAGCAGGTGCTGATACAAAAAAAATGCTGGTTGACTTGACAAACAAGACGAGCTGGCAACAGACAAACAGAGAACACAGGTGTAAATACACAGGGGATAATATAGGGATATAAATACAAAAGGGATAATATAGGGATATAAATACACAAGGGATAATATAGGGATATAAGTACACAGGGGATAATGGGGAAGATGGGTGACACCTGGAGGGGGGGGGGGGGTGTGACACCTAACCACATACCATAGTTCAACGAGCAGTTTAAACCTCTGTGAACTGTTAGTGAAGGTGCCTTTGCCATGTTGCCTCCTCACCATGATGACCATGGTGGAGGTCAGACCATGGTGGAGGTCAGACC
The DNA here is from genome assembly GCF_013265735.2 of Oncorhynchus mykiss. Taxonomy (NCBI): domain Eukaryota; kingdom Metazoa; phylum Chordata; class Actinopteri; order Salmoniformes; family Salmonidae; genus Oncorhynchus; species Oncorhynchus mykiss. The sequence goes on along the minus strand of NC_048568.1, from coordinate 40,984,142 downwards.
ATGGTGGAGGTCAGAAACAATAACTGACCGAGACCTACCTGCCAGCTACAGCTCAGTACGAGCTTTAGTTTCCTAGTACTGTAGCGTCACTGTTTTTAGTCGTGTGTGTATGTGTGTGTGTGTGTGTGTGTGTGTGTGTGTGTGTGTGTGTGTCTCTCCAAGGGAGATGTGTTCTCACTCTGTTACCTACCGGAATACAAACGATTCCTTTTCCTTCCAGGTATGCACAAGAAGTCTATAGATACCCCTGTTCCGACCTCTCCTGTAAAACTGGAAGCTCCCCTCTCCAAACTTCCTGCCAGGGAACGAGAGAGGGAGAGAGTGGTGGAGCGAAAGGTAGAGGAAGAGGAGGAGGAGGAGAGGAGAGAGAATACCAGATCGCCCATATCCAAAGAGGAACTGAGAGAGAATAGCATCGCAGCACTCAGGGCTAAAGCTCTGGAACACAGCGCTAAGATGCTGGGGACACATCCTGATGGAGGACCACTGGGGACAGTTTCAGGGGACGTACCAGTGGGGCAGAGACAGCCGACGGAGACAGAGGACAAACAGACAGAAGGACAGTTGAATCCTGCAGAGAAGATAGAGCCCAGTCACTGATATGAACGCATTCTTCTAAAGACTATGCTAGGGCCTGTTGATGCCCTCTCTGTAAAGAACACTGTTTACATACTCCTGACATCCATACCATTATAAAAAAAGATAGTATTAGTTACAATACACATTATTCTTTCTAGCAAAATATATTCATAATGTTCCTATGACACCAATACCGGATTTCGTCAACCTCCACAATCCTCCTGTCATGGGGATTCATTTTGTCCAGATCAAATTTTCCATCATGGGAATTCCAACTCAGTAAACTACTACAACTATACCCTGGTCTATACCTGTCTACTATGTTGTAATCTGGCAGCTATTTGGCAGCTTGCAATTGTACAACTTTAAGAAGACTTAACTATTTGGTTACATGGATCAGTCTTTGCATATTGTACTGGCCCATATTATTTTCCAAGGTAATAGTCAAACCACACAAGGTGAAAGATACATGTTATGATAAAAATGCTGTGGAATAATGTGAACATCAAGAGACTCATCTTGAGAGGATGCATGAACATTTTTACACAAAATAGACTTATCCCCTTGAAATGTACACCTGCTCGTCTAACATCTCATTCCAAAATCATGGGCATTAACATGGAGTTGGTCCCCACTTTGCTGCTACAACCAGCCTCCACTATTCTGGGAAGGCTTTCCACTAGATGTTGGAACATTGCTGCGGGGACTTGCTTCGATTCAGCCACAAGAGCATTAGTGAGGTTGGACACTGATGTTGGGCGATTAGGCCTGGCTCACAGTTGCCGTTCCAGTTCATCCCAAAGATGGGGTTGAGGTCAGGGCTCTGTGCAGGTCAATCAAGTTCTTCCACACCGATCTCGACAAACCATTTCTGTATGGACCTCGCTTTGTGCAAGGGGACATTGTCATGCTGAAACAGGAAAGGGCCTTCCCCAAACTGTTGCCACAATGTTGGAATCACAGAATCGTCTAGAATGTCATTGTATTATGTAGCGTTAAAATGTCCCTTCACTGGACCTAAGGGGCCTAGACCGAACCATGAAAAACAGCCCCAGACCATTATTCCTCCTCCACTAAACTTTACAGTTGGCACTATGCATTCGGGCAGGTAGCGTTCTCCTGGCATCCGCCAAACCCAGATTTGTCCATCGGACTGCAAAACGGTGAAGCCTGATTCATCACTCCAGAGAACCCGTTTACACCACTCCAACTGACACTTGGCAATGTGTATGGTGATCTGAGGCTTGTGTGAGGCTGCTCGGCCATGGAAACCCAGTTCATGAAGCTCCCAATGAACAGTTCTTGTGCTGACGTTGCTTCCAGAGGAAGTCTGGAAGTCGGTAGGGAGTGTTGCAACCGAGGACAAACATTTTTTATGCACTACGTGCTTCAGCACTAGGCGGTCCCGTTCTGTGAGCTTGTGTGGCCTACCACTTCGCAGTTGAGCCGTTGTTGCTCCTAGATGTTTCCACTTCACAATAACAGACAGCTACAGTTGACCGGGGGCAGCTCTGGCAGGGCAGAAATTTGACGAACTGGCTTGTCGGAAAGCTGGCATCCAATGAAAGAGACACGTTGAAAATCACTGAGCTCTTCAGTACGGAACATTTTACTGCCAGTGTTTGTCTATGGAGATTGCATGGCTGTCTGTTCGATTTTATACACCTGTCAGCAATGGGTGTGGCTGAAATAGCCGAATCCACTAAATTGAAGGGGTGTCCACATACCTTTGTATATATGGTGTGTGGTGGATTTCATCTTACCTATGATAGAAATATTAGAATTATGACATATAGCTACATTCATGTAGTTGGAAATCAACAAGCTGTGTTTGTTTTTTGTCTATGTGTTCTGTATATTTAAATAGTAATACAAATGTTATTGTTATAAAGATGAAAGATTTCCTGGGTGTTTTTTGTGTGCAAATACATTTAATTAAGAGTAGCTTATAATTACATAAAACACATGATATATTATGACAGATATAGGCATAATCGACATATAGGTTCATGGTTATAATTTAGTTTTAAATTAGGTATACTCGAATTTCACCAAAATATAATAGCCTATACCAGTGGTCACCACCCGGTCGATCGCGATCTACTAGTGGAGCACCAAACATGTCTGTAGAAAAAGCCAACGATAAAGTCTTGCGCTCATTGTTTTTATTCTGTTGCGCTGTTGCCTGTAGATGCACTTGATTCAGAAGTCCCGCGCGCACCGGGTAAGCAAAGTGTTCTTATTTCGAACCATTTCATTTGTCTGAAAATACAAACTCCGCCTACCCTGCAGACCAGGAGATCTGTTGCTAAATCGAGTGTGCCTACTGCGCTGGCCAATCGGATAGCTCAAATCACCGTGCCTATAAAAGAGCTTCCACTACCCCTGGCCACAGAACAGTTTGATACGCTACTACCGTACGTACGTAAAGAATGAATAACTTTTAAACCATGACCACACAGAAAATGTCTAAGAATACAGCAACGAGCTGCTGTTTTTATGAGTGAGTTCATGTTTAAGTTTTTATTCAGCACCGTCAACAGTGTTTTATTCACCATTATTATAAAACATAAAACGTGCTTCTCTGTACGTCCTGTCGCACTGCAACTGCGATGAATGACTAGCCAACAGCGGAGGCTGGTGGGGGGAGCTATAGGAGGACGGGCTCGTTGTAATGACTGGAATGGAATCAATGGAACGGAGTCAAACAAGTGGTTTCCATATGTCTGATACCTTTCCACAAATTCCATTCCAGCCATTACAATGAGCCTGTCCTCCTATAGCTCACCCCACTAAATCAAATAAAATCACATTTTATTGATCAGCACACATTTTTAGCGGGTGTAGAGAAATGCTTGTGTTCCTAGCTCCAACAGTGCAGTAATATCTAACAATTCACAACAGTACACACAAATCTAAAAGTAAAATAAATATATACAAGCAATGTCGGAGTGGCATTGACTAAAATACAGTAGAATAGAATACAGTATATACATATGCCGTACATACCTACACGTACGCTACGGTCACAAGACGCAGGCCTCCTAATTGTCCCTAGAATTTTTAAGCAAACAGCTGGAGGCAGGGCTTTCTCCTATAGAGCTCCATTTTTATGGAACGGTCTGCCTACCCATGTCAGAGACGCAAACTCGGTCTCAACCTTTAAGTCTCTACTGAAGACTCATCTCTTCAGTGGGTCATATGATTGAGTGTAGTCTGGCCCAGGAGTGGGAGGGTGAACGGAAAGGCTCTGGAGCAACGAACCACCCTTGCTGTCTCTGCCTGGCCGGTTCCCCTCTTTCCACTGGGATTCTCTGCCTCTAACCCTATTACAGGGGCTGAGTCACTGGCTTTACTGGGGCTCTCTCATGCCGTCCCTGGAGGAGGTGCGTCACCTGAGTGGGTTGAGTCACTGATGTGGTCATCCTGTCTGGGTTGGCGCCCCCCCCCCCCCCTTAAGTTGTGCCGTGGCGGAGGTCTTTGTGGGCTATACTCAGCCTTGTCTCAGGATGGTAAGTTGGTGGTTGAAGATATCCCTCTAGTGGTGTGGGGGCTGTGCTTTGGCAAAGTGGGTGGGGTTATATCCTTCCTGTTTGGCCCTGTCCGGGGGTGTCCTCGGAGTGGGCCACAGTGTCTCCTGACCCCTCCTGTCTCAGCCTCCAGTATTTATGCTGCAGTAGTTTATGTGTCGGGGGGCTAGGGTCAGTTTGTTATATCTGGAGTACTTCTCCTGTCCTATTCGGTGTCCTGTGTGAATCTAAGTGTGCGTTCTCTAATTCTCTCCTTCTCTCTTTCTCTCTCTCGGAGGACCTGAGCCCTAGGACCATGCCCCAGGACTACCTGACATGATGACTCCTTGCTGTCCCCAGTCCACCTGGCTGTGCTGCTGCTCCAGTTTCAACTGTTCTGCCTTATTATTATTCGACCATGCTGATCATTTATGAACATTTGAACATCTTGGCCATGTTCTGTTATAATCTCCACCCGGCACAGCCAGAAGAGGACTGGCCATCCCACATATGCTCTCTCTAATTCTCTCTTTCTTTCTCTCTCTCGGAGGACCTGAGCCCTAGGACCATGCCCCAGGAATACCTGACATGATGACTCCTTGCTGTCCCCAGTCCACCTGACTGTGCTGCTGCTCCAGTTTCAACTATTCTGCCTTATTATTATTCGACCATGCTGGTCATTTATGAACATTTGAACATCTTGACCATGTTTTGTTATAATCTCCACCCGGCACAGCCAGAAGAGGACTGGCCACCCCACATAGCCTGGTTCCTCTCTAGGTTTCTTCCTAGGTTTTGGCCTTTCTAGGGAGTTTTTCCTAGCCACCGTGCTTCTTCACCTGCATTGCTTGCTGTTTGGGGTTTTAGGCTGGGTTTCTGTACAGCACTTTGAGATATCAGCTGATGTACGAAGGGCTATATAAAATAAATTTGATTTGAAATTTGATATGAGTAAAGCAGTGTGTAAACATTAAGCAATATGTAAACAACACGAGCCTCCTTGCTAGCCAAGTATATTAATAGCCCTGCGTTTGTATTATTATTAGCAGCTCGTCGTGTCTATTTATAGAGGAATATTTTAACTTTCTCTGGTCGTAGGAACAACATGTATTTGTGCATGAGGGAGACGCAGTGTGACTCGAGTTTCGTCATCGTGTGGAAGAAGGTGTATCCTCTGTCAGTCTCACCGGAGGAAAGGACTGAGAGAGCAGGGACCGTGAGAAAGAACGGTCATCCAACTCGGAATTGCAAGTCGGAAAGTTGGCCATCTTTCTGGGGCTCAGACCTTCCGACCTGAAGATCACTGGCCTCATGATTTGACCTCGTTTTTTTTGTTCAGTTGTCTTGGAAGCACCATGACTAACAGGTGCAGGTACCATCAGTCCAGTAAAATAAAAATAAACATTATTTCAATTCATGCTCCTCGGTGCCTTGCAAGTGCTACACCAACTGATCAATGTTGTTATCAAAGCTATAGTTTTGAAATTTAATATGGTCTGAGAATAACAATATTGGCAGGCCAAGCACACAGACAATATGCTGTGATAATGTATTAGGCCTACTGCCCAAACCTCATTCCGAAAGAACTGTTTTATAAGCTTAATGTTACATTTTTTTTAAAAGTCAGCGGTAGATCTCGTCTTGCTTTTTGACTGTGACAGTGATCTTGACTCAGAAAAGGTTGGGTATGGGCCTCCCGACTGGTCAAAGGGATCGCATCGCAGTGCTAGCTGTGCCATTAGAGACATTGGTTCAAGTCCAGGTTCTGTCGCAGCCGGCCGCGACTGGGAGACCCATGGGGCGGCGCACAATTGGCCCAGCGTCGTCCAGGTTAGGAAGGGCTTGGCCGGCAGGGATGTCCTTGTCCCATCGCGCACTAGCTACCCCTGTGGAGGGCGAGCGCAGTGCACGCTGACACGGTCGCCAGGTGTACAATGTTTCCTCCGACACGTTCGTGCGACTGGCTTCGTTAAAAAGCAGTGCGGCCTGGTTGGGTTGTGTTTCGGAGGACGCGCGGCTCTCGACCTTCGCCTCTCCCGAGTTCGTACGGGAGTTGCAGCGATGAGACAAGATTGGATACCATTAAATTGCGGAGAAAATGGGGTAAAAAATAAATGGAAAAGTTGGTGACCACTGGCCTATACTATAGCCTAATCAAGTAAAAAAAATCTAATGGGGGTGGAAATGCCCCACTTTAGTCATCTGTTGTCATTGGCTGGCCCAACTTCTGCGCCTTTATTGTCGGCCCACAATGGACTCCGACTTCCCTTTAAATGCATCTGCTTCGAATGTCTCACTCAAAAAAAGTTTTGCTGGAGTCGTAATGGTTCGTTTGATAAAACACAAACCCGTTGTCATTATGTATATGTGATTTTAAATGTGCTTTTTAATGCTTTTAAATGTTGTTTCACAATTTTGGTGGATAAAGGATACGATCTATCTTCTTCGGAATAGACTGTCTTTATGACAAAGAACTTCGTTTCACGATGTGTTCGCTTTGGAGAGGCTCTTTGTTGACTCTCACTTCGTCATTAAACCGACGGGTTTTTCAATGCTGTCGACAGTTCGGCAGAAGCTACAATATAGCATCATGTATGCCGGAGGCAGTTGCATTCCAAGGTGTCAGTGATCATTCGGGACTGTACAAATTCTCCGTCAACGAAAGTGACCGGTTTTGGGGCGCAGTGGCGCGCCAGAGGCTGTCGTGGATAAGTCCCTTTCACACGGTTCAGAACTGTGACTTCAGTCAAGGCAAAATAAAATGGTTTGAAGGGGGAAAACTCAATGTATCTGGTAAGATAACGTTTTCTCCACAAAATATACAATATGTAAGAAATATTTTCAATTGTTTTTGTACTGCTATATCTAAACCATATTCTAGCTAACGTACCTAATAGCCAGTGTAATAACCATGTGGATTGTTTTTTTTTTTTTTACCTTAAAATAAAAAGCTCCATAGAGTTGTTTTGATTGGTTGAAATACATTTGACCTTTATTTTGAAAAGAATAATTCTGTAGTAAATATAGTATAGTAAATATTCCCTGCCAGTTCCATTTCTCTGCCAGTAGAGTCACCCAGAGTAACTGCCTCAACCAGTTGGTCCTATATCCCCTGCCAGTAGAGTCACCCAGAGTAACTACCTCAACCAGTTAGTCCTATATCCCCTGCCAGTAGAGTCACCCAGAGTAACTGCCTCAACCAGTTGGTCCTATATCCCCTGCCAGTAGAGTCACGCAGAGTAACTGCCTCATCCAGTTGGTCCTATATCCCCTGTCAGTAGAGTCACCCAGAGTAACTACCTCAACCAGTTGGTCCTATATCCCCTGTCAGTAGAGTCACCCAGAGTAACTGCCTCAACCAGTTGGTCCTATATCCCCTGCCAGTAGAGTCACGCAGAGTAACTGCCTCATCCAGTTGGTCCTATATCCCCTGCCAGTAGAGTCACCCAGAGTAACTGCCTCAACCAGTTGGTCCTATATCCCCTGCCAGTAGAGTCACGCAGAGTAACTGCCTCATCCAGTTGGTCCTATATCCCCTGCCAGTAGAGTCACCCAGAGTAACTACCTCAACCAGTTGGTCCTATATCCCCTGTCAGTAGAGTCACCCAGAGTAACTACCTCATCCAGTTGGTCCTATATCCCCTGCCAGTAGAGTCACCCAGAGTAACTGCCTCAACCAGTTAGTCCTATATCCCCCACCAGTAGAGTCACCCAGAGTAACTACCTCAACCAGTTAGTCCTATATCCCCTGTCAGTAGAGTCACCCAGAGTAACTACCTCAACCAGTTGGTCCTATATCCCCTGCCAGTAGAGTCACCCAGAGTAACTACCTCAACCAGTTGGTCCTATATCCCCTGTCAGTAGAGTCACCCAGAGTAACTACCTCAACCAGTTAGTCCTATATCCCCTGCCAGTAGAGTCACCCAGAGTAACTACCTCAACCAGTTGGTCCTATATCCCCTGCCAGTAGAGTCACCCAGAGTAACTACCTCAACCAGTTGGTCCTATATCCCCTGCCAGTAGAGTCACCCAGAGTAACTGCCTCAACCAGTTGGTCCTATATCCCCTGTCAGTTCCATTTCTCTGCCAGTAGAGTCACCCAGAGTAACTACCTCAACCAGTTGGTCCTATATCCCCTGTCAGTAGAGTCACCCAGAGTAACTACCTCAACCAGTTGGTCCTATATCCCCCACCAGTAGAGTCACCCAGAGTAACTGCCTCAACCAGTTGGTCCTATATCCCCTGTCAGTAGAGTCACCCAGAGTAACTGCCTCAACCAGTTAGTCCTATATCCCCTGTCAGTAGTCACCCAGAGTAACTACCTCATCCAGTTGGTCCTATATCCCCTGTCAGTTCCATTTCTCTGCCAGTAGAATCACCCAGAGTAACGTCCTTCAATGTTGCTGGACTCAAGGAAGAATAGTTGTTTCCTTGGCAGGAACTAATGGGATCCTTAATAAAGACAAACAGTACCAATTACTGGGTTCAGTCAGGAGGAGAAGACACTGATGGAATCTATCATGAGAACATTCACATTGACACACAGGCTCTCTTGTGTTGTGAACGAACTAAGCGTTTATCCCAATGTATTTACCAGGAAACAACCAAGCTATTGGCAGAATACTCAAGTTAATTTAGATTGAAAAGAACAGCAGAGCTGAACTGCTTTGAAACTGACTTTCACTTCTCTCTGTGTGTGTGTGTGTGTGCCTGCGTACATACCTATATGTATGTGCGCTTGTCTGTATGTGTGAGTGTGCGTGCGTATGTTTTTGTGTGTTTGTGTGTCTTTATGTATGAGTGTGTGTGTGTGTGTGTGTGTGTGTGTGTGTGTGTGTCTGCATGTGTGAGCGTGCGTATCTGTGTGTGTGTGTGCGTGTGTGCGTGCGTGCGTGTTTGTGTGTCTGTATGTGTGAGTGTGAGTGTGAGTGTGTGTGTGTGTGTGTGTGTGTGTGTGCATGTGTGTGTGTCTATGTGTGAGTGGTGTGTGTGTGTGTCTGTATGTGTGAGTGTGAGTGCGTGTGTGTGTGTGCGTGTGTGTGTGTGTGCGTGTGTGCGTGTGCGTGCGTGCGTGTGTGTGTGTATTGTGTGTGTGTGCGTGCGTGCAGTGAACTGCTTGGATCGTCACGTTCACACTTGTCCAGAGAGAGTGGCTCTGATCTGGGAGAGAGATGAACCTGGAACTGAGGTCAAGATCACCTACAGGTCTGGAACTATCACAATCACTATACAACATCTCATGTGGGAACACACTTTAAATTCATTATCATTCATACAGCAAATCCATGTCTTTGTAGCGACTGTGACCCAACAAAAGCGACCTCATCAAGAGGTTTGGACTTCTTGACGCAGCGGTTAAGGCGTTAGCTTGACAGTCGCTGGACCTGGGTTTGAGTCCCGGGCGGGACTACCCCGTGGATTCGCTACACTATGAACATCCATGTAGTTTAGTTGTTCCCTGGTGCATGGCGGGTTATCTCTCAGATCATTTCTTACCTGAAATAATGTTTCGGTGGGGTTACCTCATGTATAACTGAGACGACCAAAATATAATCGCAAAGAGTAGGACCTATCACATCTACTGTAGTCTATACACAAAGAGTAGATCTATCACAACTACTGTAATCTATACTCAATGAGTTGGACCTATCACATCTACTGTAGTCTATACACAAAGAGTAGATCTATCACAACTACTGTAATCTATACTCAATGAGTTGGACCTATCACATCTACTGTAGTCTATACACAAAGAGTAGATCTATCACAACTACTGTAATCTATACTCAATGAGTTGGACCTATCACATCTACTGTAGTCTATACACAAAGAGTAGATCTATCACAACTACTGTAATCTATACTCAATGAGTTGGACCTATCACATCTACTGTAGTCTATACACAAAGAGTAGATCTATCACAACTACTGTAATCTATACTCAATGAGTTGGACCTATCACATCTACTGTAGTCTATACACAAAGAGTATATCTATCACAACTACTGTAGTCTATACACAAACAGTAGGCCTATCTCAACTACTGTAATCTATACTCAAAGATCAAAGAGTAGGACCTATCACATCTACTGTAGTCTATACACAAAGAGTAGATCTATCACAATTACTGTAATCTATACTCAATGAGTTGGACCTATCACATCTACTGTAGTCTATACACAAAGAGTAGATCTATCACAACTACTGTAATCTATACTCAAAGAGTTGGACCTATCACATCTACTGTAGTCTATACACAAAGAGTAGATCTATCACAACTACTGTAATCTATACTCAATGAGTTGGACCTATCACATCTACTGTAGTCTATACACAAAGAGTAGATCTATCACAACTACTGTAATCTATACTCAATGAGTTGGACCTATCACATCTACTGTAGTCTATACACAAAGAGTAGATCTATCACAACTACTGTAATCTATACTCAATGAGTTGGACCTATCACATCTACTGTAGTCTATACACAAAGAGTAGATCTATCACAACTACTGTAATCTATACTCAAAGTAGGCCTATCTCAACTACTGTAATCTATACTCAAAGAGTAGGCCTATCTCAACTACTGTAATTTACATACAAGGATAGACAGTATAAATACACATACTCATCACCCCTCACACCCTCATTCCCCTTCGTATCACCCAACTTTATTGACATTTTTCTCCACAGACAGCTACTGGAGCTGACCTGTCGCCTGGGCAACCTGCTGAAGCGCCAGGGGGTGCGGAGGGGGGACTGTGTGACTATCTACATGCCCCCCTGCCCCCTGGCAGTGGCCTCCATGTTGGCGTGCGCCCGGATAGGTGCGGCCCACAATGTGGTCTTCGCCGGGTTCAGCTCCGAGGCCCTGGCTGATCGCATCAGAGACGGTGAGGGGTCGTCACTGTCTGGCCAAGTTGCTAAGTCATAAGCCCTGCTTATTTCTACAACTTACCTTCATAAAATCCGATTTTAAACCTAAACCTAACCTTAACCACATTGCTAACCTTATGCCTAACCCCCAAAAAGCTGATTTTATTTCCATAAATGTATACGATGTAGACAACTTTGACTTCGCTGAGCGCATTAGAGATGGTGAGGTGGCTGATGAGGTGTAGAAAAGAGAGAAGGAACCACAAATAGTTACTGTATTTTTCATTACCTTCTACCAATCTCTCTCTGTATCGACTGTTTAATGTACCTGGCCCTGCTACAGCCCAGTCCAGCACAGTGATCACGGTCAACCAGGGTGTGAGGGGAGGCAAGGTGGTTGACCTGAAGAGAACCGTGGACCAGGCCGTCCAGAACTGTCCCTCAGTCCAGCAGGTCCTGGTTGCCATGAGAACAGAGAACACTGTTGCCATGACAGACAGAGATGTTCCGCTGGAGGAGGTGAGCCAATAGAGACACAGCTTACTGGAGGAGGTGAGCCAATAGACACAGCTTACTGGAGGAGGTGAGCCAATAGACACAGCTTACTGGAGGAGGTGAGCCAATAGACACAGCTTACCGGTGAGGTTATAACTGTTCATAAGAGGTTGGTGTTTATAATCGGTTAAAACAGTTTTTATAACTGCTTTTTGTATTTAAACAATAGGTACTTAAAAAAATTATGATTTACTGTTTGTTAAATTGCATGATCATTTTATCACGTGTGAAAAATAGTACACTGCTCAAAAAAATAAAGGGAACACTTAAACAACACAATGTAACTCCAAGTCAAACACACTTCTGTGAAATCAAACTGTCCACTTAGGAAGCACACTGATTGACAATAAATTTCACATGCTGTTGTGCAAATGGAATAGACAACAGGTGGAAATTATAGGCAATTAGCAAGACACCCCCAATAAAGTAGTGGTTCTGCAGGTGGGGACCACAGACCACTTCTCAGTTCCCATGCTTGACTGATGTTTTGGTCACTTTTGAATGCTGGCGGTGCTTTCACTCTAGTGGTAGCATGAGACAGAGTCTACAACCCACACAAGTGGCTCAGGTAGTGCATCTCATCCAGGATGGAACATCAATGCGAGCTGTGACAAGAAGGTTTGCTGTGTCTGTCAGCGTAGTGTCCAGAGCATGGAGGCGCTACCAGGAGACAGGCCAGTACATCAGGAGACGTGGAGGAGGCCGTAGGAGGGCAACAACCCAGCAGCAGGACCGCTACCGCCGTCTTTGTGCAAGGAGGAGCAGGAGGAGCACTGCCAGAGCCCTGCAAAATTACCTCCAGCAGGCCACACATGTGCATGTGTCTGCTCAAATGGTCAGAAACAGACTCCATGAGGGTGGTATGAGGGCCCGACGTCCACAGGTGGGGGTTGTGCTTACAGCCCAACACAGTGCAGGACGTTTGGCATTTGCCAGAGCACACCAAGATTTGCAAATTCGCCACTGACGCCCTGTGCTCTTCACAGATGAAAGCAGGTTCACACTGAGCACGTGACAGATGTGACAGAGTCTGGAGACACCGTGGAGAACGTTCTGCTGCCTGCAACATCCTCCAGCGTGACCGGTTTGGCGGTGGGTCAGTCATGGTGTGGGGTGGCATTTCTTTGGGGGGCCGCACAGCCCTCCATGTGCTCGCCAGAGGTAGCTTGACTGTAGTGTGGTTTTCCACTTTAATTTTGAGTGTGACTCCAAATCCAGACCTCCATGGGTTGATAAATTTGATTTCCATTGATCATTTTTGTGTGATTTTGTTGTCAGCACATTCAACTATGTAAAGAAAATAGTATTTAATAAGAATATTTAATTCATTCAGAACTAGGATTTGTTATTTTAGTGTTCCCTTTATTTTTTTGAGCAGTGTATTTAATTTTTTTAATGGGAAGAAAGTAAATAATGCGTTAGCTCCATGGACATTTGTACAACTAGTCAAATAGTTCTGCCGACACTTCTTATCACCACTTACTGTATCACCTTGTGGAAAACCTAGCAGCTTAGTAAATGATTGTCAAATGTGTTTGAGTGAATGCACCTGTGTCTTGACCATGACTTTGACTTGAATATAGGAGGCATTATTGAGACTGAATATGGGTTTAAACCAACGGATCGTAATAATGTAAATTTAACCTTTATTTTTACTAGGCAAGTCAGTTAGGAACAAATTCTTATTTACAATGATGGCCTACTGGGGAACAGTGTCCTTGTTCAGGGGCAGAATGACAGATTTTTACCTTGTCAGCTCGGGGATTCAATCCAGCAACCTTTCGGTTACTGGCCCAACACTCCAACCACTAGGCTACCTGCCATCCCTACACTCTAACCACTAGGCTACCTGCCATCCCTACACTCTAACCACTAGGCTACCTGCCATCCCTACACTCTAACCACTAGGCTACCTGCCCCCCTAAATGGAGTGTAATGTCTGGAATGGAGTGTAATGTCTGGAATGGAGTGTAATGTCTGGAATGGAGTGTAATGTCTGGAATGGAGTGTAATGGCTGGAATGGAGTGTAATGTCTGGAATGGAGTGTAATGTCTGGAATGGAGTGTAATGTCTGGAATGGAGTGTAATGGCTGAAATGGAGTGTAATGTCTGGAATGGAGTGTAATGTCTGGAATGGAGTGTAATGTCTGGAATGGAGTGTAATGGCTGAAATGGAGTGTAATGTCTGGAATGGAGTGTAATGTCTGGAATGGAGTGTAATGTCTGGAATGGAGTGTAATGGCTGAAATGGAGTGTAATGTCTGGAATGGAGTGTAATGTCTGGAATGGAGTGTAATGTCTGGAATGGAGTGTAATGGCTGAAATGGAGTGTAATGTCTGGAATGGAGTGTAATGTCTGGAATGGAGTGTAATGTCTGGAATGGAGTGTAATGGCTGAAATGGAGTGTAATGGCTGAAATGGAGTGTAATGTCTGGAATGGAGTGTAATGTCTGGAATGGAGTGTAATGTCTGGAATGGAGTGTAATGGCTGAAATGGAGTGTAATGTCTGGAATGGAGTGTAATGTCTGGAATGGAGTGTAATGTCTGGAATGGAGTGTAATGGCTGAAATGGAGTGTAATGTCTGGAATGGAGTGTAATGTCTGGAATGGAGTGTAATGGCTGAAATGGAGTGTAATGTCTGGAATGGAGTGTAATGTCTGGAATGGAGTGTAATGTCTGGAATGGAGTGTAATGGCTGAAATGGAGTGTAATGTCTGGAATGGAGTGTAATGTCTGGAATGGAGTGTAATGTCTGGAATGGAGTGTAATGGCTGAAATGGAGTGTAATGTCTGGAATGGAGTGTAATGTCTGGAATGGAGTGTAATGTCTGGAATGGAGTGTAATGTCTGGAATGGAGTGTAATGTCTGGAATGGAGTGTAATGTCTGGAATGGAGTGTAATGTCTGGAATGGAGTGTTATGTCTGGAATGGAGTGTAATGTCTCGAATGGAGTGTAATGTCTGGAATGGAGTGTAATGTCTGGAATGGAGTGTAATGTCTGGAATGGAGTGTAATGTCTGGAATGGAGTATAATGTCTGGAATGGAGTGTAATGTCTGGAATGGAGTGTAATGTCTGGAATGGAGTGTAATGTCTGGAATGGAGTGTAATGTCTGGAATGGAGTGTAATGTCTGGAATGGAGTGTAATGTCTGGAATGGAGTGTAATGTCTGGAATGGAGTGTAATGTCTGGAATGGAGTGAATGGAATGATATCAAACACATGTTTTTACTACCATTCCATTCACTCCATTCCAGACATTATTACGAGCCGTCCCCCCTCTCACCAGCCTTCACTGGTTGAAACCTCTCTGAAACATTATTGAGGCTTTAAATTACCAACATCATGTGGCCTGGTTGGTCTAGCGGTAAAGCTGCAGATGTGTCGGCATCGGTTCAAATCCGGCCTACTGCCCTTTGACACAATCTCTATCTTTCTCCACTGTCATCCTCTCTATCTGTCCAATAAAATCTGAAAAATACCTGGGAAAAATGGCTGTTTGTCTGTTATGAACAGGAGATACTGAGACTTAAAATGGCTGAACCATAGAAAAATAATTAATAGAAAGGGGGCCTCCCGAGTGGCGCAGTGGTCTAAGGCAAGCAACACTGAAGCATGCATGAGAGCACTAGCTGTTCCGGATGACAGTGTGATCACACTTTCCGTAGCCGATGTGACCAAGACCTTTAAACACGTCAACCTGGCCTCCCGTGTGGTGCAGTGGTCTAAGGCACTGCATCACAGTGCTAGCTGTGCCACTAGATATCCTGGTTCGAGTCCAGGATCTGTCGCAGCCGGCCACGACCGGGAGACTCATGGGGCGGAGCACAATTGGCCCAGCATCGTTCGGGTAAGGGGAGGGTTTGGCCAGCAAGAATGGTCTTGTCCCATCGCGCTCTAGCGACTCCTGTGGTGGGCCGGGTGCAATGCACGCTGACACGGTTGCCAGGTGCACAGTGTTTCCTCCGAAACATTGGTGCGGCTGGCTTCCGGGTTAAGCGGCATTGTGTCAAGAAGCAGTGTGTGTATGAACCACTGGGTTGTGTTTTGGAGGACGCAAGGCTCTCGACCTTCGCCTCTCCTGAGTCCTGAGTCCGTACGGGAGTTCCACCACTGATAACTACCAATTGGATACCATGAAAATTGGGGAGAAAAAGGGGTAAGAAAAAAAATATGAATAGAAAGTACACTTATTGACTTGAATAAATGCAGAATTCCCTTGAATGAGGAAACCTGTTTTAGGGATTCTGTTTCTATGGGGCTGAACTGTTTCTACAGGGCTGAACTGTTTCTACAGGGCTGAACTGTTTCAACGGGGCTGAACTGTTGCTACGGGGCTGAACTGTTGCTACGGGGCTGAACTCTTTGTCCCTTTAACAGGAGATGATGAAGGAGGATGTGGTGTGTGAGCCCGTTGCCATGGACAGTGAGGACGTCTTGTTCCTGCTCTATACGTCAGGCAGCACAGGGAAACCTAAGGGTCTGGTTCATACACAGGCTGGTTACCTGCTGTACACCTCCCTGACACACAGGGTGAGGGTCTGGTTACCTGCTGTACACCTCCCTTACACACAGGGTGAGGGTCTGGTAAACACACACACACACACACACACACACACACACACACACACACACACACACCCTATAGAAAAAACACCTGTATGAACCAGGCTGGTGTGCATGTTTACCAACACATGGCCTAACCTTTAACCATCTAAACAGCTGCTCTTAGTTACCTTTCCTTTCCAACATGGCTAACCTTTAACCAGCTAAACAGCTGTTCTTAGTTACCTTTCCAACATGGCTAACCTTTTAACCAGCTAAACAGCTGCTCTTAGTTACCTTTCCTTTCCAACATGGCTAACCTTTAACCAGCTAAACAGCTGCTCTTAGTTACCTTTCCAACATGGCTAACCTTTTAACCAGCTAAACAGCTGCTCTTAGTTCCCTTTCCAACATGGCTAACCTTTTAACCAGCTAAACAGCTGCTCTTAGTTCCCTTTCCTTTCCAACATGGCTAACCTTTAACCAGCTAAACAGCTGCTCTTAGTTACCTTTCCAACATGGCTAACCTTTAACCAGCTAAACAGCTGCTCTTAGTCCCCTTTCCTTTCCAACATGGCTAACCTTTTAACCAGCTAAACAGCTGCTCTTAGTTCCCTTTCCAACATGGCTAACCTTTTAACCAGCTAAACAGCTGCTCTTAGTTACTTTTCCAACATTGCTAACCTTTAACCAGCTAAACAGCTGCTCTTAGTTACCTTTCCAACATGGCTAACCTTTTAACCAGCTAAACAGCTGCTCTTAGTTACCTTTCCAACATGGCTAACCTTTAACCAGCTAAACAGCTGCTCTTAGTTACCTTTCCAACATGGCTAACCTTTTAACCAGCTAAACAGCTGCTCTTAGTTACCTTTCCAACATGGCTAACCTTTAACCAGCTAAACAGCTGCTCTTAGTTACCTTTCTAGCTAATAGGCTAAGTTAGAGATGAACTTCCTCTTCCAATTAAAGTTAGGGGAGGTCGAAATAATGAACATCTATCTACCAAATCTATTCATTTTAAAATGTTAATGACTTCTCCTTGCCATTATCATTCACCTGATGATAAGACAAGACGTAAAATATATATATTTTTTATGTTAACATCCAGTGTGACGGGGGACCCTGAGTCTCCGGTTTACCTGGGTGGGTTGAAGACCCCTGAGTCTCCGGTTTACCTGGGTGGGTTGAAGACCCCTGAGTCTCCTGTTTACCTGGGTGGGTTGAAGACCCCTGAGTCTCTGGTTTACCTGGGTGGGTTGAAGACCCCTGATCTAGACCAGTACCTATTGCCTAACCTCTTTCCTCTATCGTCCTCTCTCCTTCAGTATGTGTTCAACTATCATGACGGGGATGTGTTTGGCTGTGTGGCGGACATCGGCTGGATAACAGGTCACAGCTACATCGTCTATGGCGCTCTGTGTAATGGAGGAACCACCGTTCTGTTTGAGAGTACACCAGTATACCCCAACCCAGGTGACAATAGACTACTAAGGTTTTTTACAACCTGTACTTCAACGTGTTTACAACTTAAATCTGAACTCACCATTCCACTATAAATATAACTCCCTTGCGTATATTCAGTAGGCGGCCTACACTCTTAGGAAAAAGATGCTATCTAGAACCTAAAAGAGGTCTTTGGCTGTCCCCATAGGAGAACCCTTTGAAGAACCATTTTTGGTTCCTGTTTGGTTTCCAGGTAGAACCCTTTTGAGTTCCATGTAAAACCCTTTCCATATAGGGTTCTACATGGAACCCAAAAGAGTTCTACCTGGAACCAAAAAGGGAACCAGGAAGGGTTCTCCTATGGGGACAGCCAAAGACCCCTTATGGAACACTTTTTTTCTAAGAGCATTCTGTCATTGAGAGAACATTTCTGTCTTGTGAAAAGTTCAGCATTGAGGCCTGTAAGACACAACAAACGTTTTAGGCCCAAACATGAGGTTTTATGTGCTGCCTAGCAATGTGTAAAATAAGTTAACATTAGAACAGTTCTCTGTATGTTCTGTGAATGAACCTTTTCTGTCTTCTAAGAGTGACAGCACGACACCAGCACGTGTATACATCTGGTGATGTTACAGGCAGGTACTGGGAGATGGTGGAGAGGCTGGAGATCAACCAGTTTTACGGTGCTCCCACGGCCATCAGGCTGCTGCTGAAATACGGAGACGAGTGGGTGCAGAATTACAACCGCTCCTCCTTAAAAACCCTGGGCTCTGGTAGGTCAAGCCTTACAACAACAGGACTATCTTTCTCCTTTTTATGTTGAGAATGGTGGCGAAGGAGATGGCTGACGTTTTACGATCCCGTAACCAATTGGGATGTTGTTGTTTTTTCGCGTTATTTGTAGCTTATTTTGTATGTAATGTTTTTGCCACTTTGTTTTATGACTGCTGCTGTTTCATTATTTGTAACTTTTATTTTATTTTTTTACTTATATATTTTTAACATAACAGTTTTTCTTCTTAAAAACGTATTGAGGCGTTGTTGGTTAAGGGCTGGTAAGTAAGCATTTCACTGTTGTATTCGGCACGTGACAAATAACATTTGATTTGGTTTGATTAGACCTCAGGAGAATATCCTGCTGAATACCATAGACCTCAGGAGAATATCCTGTTGAATACCATAGACCTCATCATAGACCTCAGGAGAATATCCTGCTGAATACCATAGACCTCAGGAGAATATCCTGCTGAATACCATAGACCTCATCATAGACCTCAGGAGAATATCCCGCTGAATACCATAGACCTCAGGAGAATATCCCGCTGAATACCATAGACCTCATCATAGACCTCAGGAGAATATCCCGCTGAATACAATAGACCTCAGGAGAATATCCTGCTGAATACCATAGACCTCAGGAGAATATCCTGCTGAATACCATAGACCTCATCATAGACCTCAGGAGAATATCCTGCTGAATACCATAGACCTCATCATAGACCTTAGGAGAATATCCTGCTGAATACCATAGACCTCATCATAGACCTCAGGAGAATATCCTGCTGAATACCATAGACCTCATCATAGACCTCAGGAGAATATCCTGCTGAATACCATAGACCTCATCATAGACCTCAGGAGAATATCCTGCTGAATACCATAGACCTCAGGAGAATATCCTGCTGAATACCATAAACCTAAGGAGAATATCCTGCTGAATACCATAGACCTTAGGAGAATATCCTGCTGAATACCATAGACCTCATCATAGACCTTAGGAGAATATCCTGCTGAATACCATAGGCCTCATCATAGACCTTGGGAGAATATCCTGCTGAATACCATAGACCTCATCATAGACCTCAGGAGAATATCCTGTTGAATACCATAGACCTCATCATAGACCTCAGGAGAATATCCTGCTGAATACCATAAACCTCATCATAGACCTCAGGAGAATATCCTGCTGAATACCATACACCCCATAGACAATAGCCCTACAGTGTGATGGGATACATAGACAGCAGTCTACAGTGTGATGGATCCATAGACAGCAGTCTACAGTGTGATGGATCCATAGACAGCAGTCTACAGTGTGATGGATCCATAGACAGCAGTCTACAGTGTGATGGATCCATAGACAGCAGTCTACAGTGTGATGGATCCATAGACAGCAGTCTACAGTGTGATGGATCCATAGACAGCAGTCTACAGTGTGATGGGATCCATAGACAGCAGTCTACAGTGTGATGGATCCATAGACAGCAGTCTACAGTGTGATGGGATCCATAGACAGCAGTCTACAGTGTGATGGATCCATAGACAGCAGTCTACAGTGTGATGGATCCATAGACAGCAGTCTACAGTGTGATGGATCCATAGACAGCAGTCTACAGTGTGATGGATCCATAGACAGCAGTCTACAGTGTGATGGGATACATAGACAGCAGTCTACAGTGTGATGGATCCATAGACAGCAGTCTACAGTGTGATGGATCCATAGACAGCAGTCTACAGTGTGATAGATCCATAGACAGCAGTCTACAGTGTGATGGATCCATAGACAGCAGTCTACAGTGTAATAGTATACTGTAGTAGTAGTAGTAGTAGTAGTAGTAGTGTATACTGTTTCAGTACAGCAGGCAGTGTTGCGCTGATGGTATGTTAACATGATACTGTAGTAGTAGGTACATGAGCCTTTGCTGTGGGTGCCAATGCATGACGAAGGCCTGTCATGTCGCCAGGCGAGGGTAAAGGTTTGACCTCTAAAGAGAGTCTACATATGTAATGGAACACGTGTGTCGTGCCAGGCCGGGGCATGGAATTATCTAGACAGCACATCGTAAACATGTCCTGTCTTCTTCCTGTCCTCTTCATGTCCTCTTCCCCATGAACCCATCCAACACCGAGGCATGGGAGTGTTAAAACCTGGAGGGCTCCTCCCATCATTTCCATTCACTGTGGAATGGAACCCTCTAGGTTGTTTAACCCTGTGGTGCTGTCTCCCCTGTGGTGCTGTCTCCCTGTGGTGCTGTCTCACCTGTGGTGCTGTCTCCCTGTGGTGCTGTCTCCCTGGGGTGCTGTTAACCCTGTGGTGCTGTCTCCCTGTGGTGCTGTCTTCCTGTGGTGCTGTCTCCCTGTGGTGCTGTCTCCCTGGGGTGCTGTCTTCCTGGGGTGCTGTCTCCCTGTGGTGCTGTCTCCCTGGGGTGCTGTCTCCCTGTGGTGCTGTCTCACCTGTGGTGCTGTCTCCCTGTGGTGCTGTCTCACCTGTGGTGCTGTCTCCCTGTGGTGCTGTTAACCCTGTGGTGCTGTCTCCCTGTGGTGCTGTCTCCCTGGGGTGCTGTCTCCCTGGGGTGCTGTCTCCCTGTGGTGCTGTCTCCCTGGGGTGCTGTCTCCCTGGGGTGCTGTCTCCCTGGGGTGCTGTTAACCCTGGGGTGCTGTCTCCCTGGGGTGCTGTCTCCCTGAGGTGCTGTCTCCCTGGGGTGCTGTCTCCCTGTGGTGCTGTCTCCCTGTGGTGCTGTCTCCCTGTGGTGCTGTTAACCCTGTGGTGCTGTCTCCCTGTGGTGCTGTCTCCCTGGGGTGCTGTCTCCCTGGGGTGCTGTCTCCCTGTGGTGCTGTCTCCCTGTGGTGCTGTCTCCCTGGGGTGCTGTCTCCCTGTGGTGCTGTTAACCCTGTGGTGCTGTCTCCCTGGGGTGCTGTCTCCCTGGGGTGCTGTCTCCCTGTGGTGCTGTCTCCCTGTGGTGCTGTCTCCCTGGGGTGCTGTCTCCCCTGTGGTGCTGTCTCCCCTGGGGTGCTGTCTCCCCTGTGGTGCTGTCTCCCTGGGGTGCTGTCTCCCTGTGGTGCTGTCTCCCTGGGGTGCTGTCTCCCCTGTGGTGCTGTCTCCCTGGGGTGCTGTCTCCCTGGGGTGCTGTCTCCCCTGTGGTGCTGTCTCCCTGGGGTGCTGTCTCCCTGTGGTGCTGTCTCACCTGTGGTGCTGTCTCACCTGTGGTGCTGTCTCACCTGTGGTGCTGTCTCCCTGGGGTGCTGTCTCCCTGGGGTGCTGTCTCCCTGTGGTGCTGTCTCCCCTGTGGTGCTGTCTCCCTGGGGTGCTGTCTCCCTGTGGTGCTGTCTCCCTGTGGTGCTGTCTCCCCTGTGGTGCTGTCTCCCTGGGGTGCTGTCTCACTGTGGTGCTGTCTCCCTGGGTGCTGTCTCCCCTGTGGTGCTTTCTCCCTGTGGTGCTGTTAACCCTGTCCTTTCCTGTTTCCTCTGCAGTGGGTGAACCCATCAACACAGAAGCTTGGGAGTGGTACCATCGGGTGGTGGGGGACGGACGCTGCCCTGTGGTCGACACCTGGTGGCAGACAGGTAATGACTGACCTTTAACCTTGCTACTTAAAACATAGATTTACTACAATTTAATTTCTTACACAGAATGTGCTGTAGGCAGAATACTGTATGAGATCAGGGTGTTTCTTAAAATGCGCAAGCACGCAAGTTTGAGCACGGGAGGGAAATCAAAGTATTCGAAACATAGCATGGAGGGCACTTCTCGCAAAGAAATATGACTTAACCATGTAAAAAAAAAAATGAAGCTCATTTTTCTTGAAATCAATGGCAGCCATTATTTGAGCTGAAGCGAGAGAAAATACACTCAGACTTGGGAATTAAATGTTGCCTATTCACATCTCGTATGTTGCCTGGCTACAATATTTAATCTGGATACGGTAATAAAAACATGCTGTGTTATTTTTTGGCATGTTTACCCGCGTACGTACCTTATATAGCAAGCCCATAATAAGCCAATAGGGATAACTGGCTAGCTACTAGTACTGTTAGCTAGTCAGATAGCAACAAATAATTGTTAGCTAGCTACCCATTGACATCTATCTGGCATAATATTAGTTTTAGGTCATTTTTGCCTGTTAAACTATCTGGTTAGCTACATTATTACGATTCACGTATAGCTAATTGACAGTTATGTAAAACAGTTGCTTAGTGTATATCTTGTTTCGTCTCTATTGCCATTGTTGTCCTGGCTGGAAGACGGTTCAGTGAATAGGTACTGTAAGTCCATAGTAAGCCAATAGGGCTAACTGGCTAGCTAGCTAGCCATAAATAATTGGTAGCTACCCACAAAAAAATGAAGATCTACCTTGCATAACATTCGTTTTAGGTCATTTTTGCCTGTTTAACTAGCTGGCTAGCTAGATTATTACGATTCACATATCTAGCTGATAATTATGAAGTAAAACACTTGCTTTGTGTATATCTTGTTTTGGTCTCTATTGTTGTCATTGTCCTGGATGGAAGAAGGTTCAGTGAATGGGGAGGTGCAGTCTGAGGTAATACAGTAGGGGGAGTGCTGCTCAGCGTGAGGTAATACAGTAGGGGGAGTGCTGCTCGGCGTGAAGGTAATACAGTAGGGGGAGTGCTGCTCAGCGTGAGGTAATACAGTAGGGGGAGTGCTGCTCGGCGTGAAGGTAATACAGTAGGGGGAGTGCTGCTCAGTGTGAGGTAATACAGTAGGGGGAGTGCTGAGGTAATACAGTAGGGGGAGTGCTGCTCAGCGTGAGGTAATACAGTAGGGGGAGTGCTGAGGTAATACAGTAGGGGGAGTGCTGCTCAGCGTGAGGTAATACAGTAGGGGGAGTGCTGCTCAGCGTGAGGTAATACAGTAGGGGGAGTGCTGCTCGGCGTGAAGGTAATACAGTAGGGGGAGTGCTGCTCAGTGTGAGGTAATACAGTAGGGGGAGTGCTGAGGTAATACAGTAGGGGGAGTGCTGCTCAGCGTGAGGTAATACAGTAGGGGGAGTGCTGCTCAGCGTGAGGTAATACAGTAGGGGGAGTGGTGCTCAGCGTGAGGTAATACAGCAGAGGGAGTGCTGCTCAGCGTGAGGTAATACAGTAGGGGGAGTGCTGCTCAGCGTGAGGTAATACAGTAGGGGGAGTGCTGAGGTAATACAGTAGGGGGAGTGGGAGGTAATACAGTAGGGGGAGTGCTGAGGTGATACAGTAGGAGGAGTGCTGAGGTAATACAGTAGGGGGAGTGCTGAGGTAATACAGTAGGAGGAGTGTGAGGTAATACAGTAGGAGGAGTGTGAGGTAATACAGTAGGGGGATTGCTGCTCAGCGTGAGGTAATACAGTAGGGGGAGTGCTGCTCAGCATGAAGGTAATACAGTAGGGGGAGTGCTGCTCGGCGTGAGGTAATACAGTAGGGGGAGTGCTGCTCAGCGTGAGGTAATACAGTAGGGGGAGTGGGAGGTAATACAGTAGGGGGAGTGCTGCCCAGTGTGAGGTAATACAGTAGGGGGAGTGTTTCTCAAATGTATAGTTTTATGTGTTCTCCTCACTCTTGTTCCTCACGAGAACGTACTCAAGAGAACGTGGTCGGAGAATGCGCTCGGGGCATATTGAGAAACAGCCCATTTTTGTATTTATTTTATTTTACCTTTATTTAACCAGGTAAGCTAGTTGAGAACAAGTTCTCATTTACAACTGCGACCTGGCCAAGATAAAGCATAGCAGTGTGACACAGACAACAACACAGAGTTACACATGGAGTAAACAATAAACAAGTCAATAACACAGTAGAAAAAAAAGAGAGTCTATATACATTGTGTGCAAAAGGCACGAGGAGGTAGGCCGAATAATTACAATTTTGCAGATTAACACTGGAGCGATAAATGATCAGATGGTCATGTGCAGGTAGTACTGGTACTGGTGTGCGAAAGAGCAGAAAAGTACATAAATATAAACAGTATGGGGATGAGGTAGGTCAAATTGGGTGGGCTATTTACCGATAAGACTATGTACAGCTGCACCATGTGACAACCTGAAGGGACAGCTCAACCTAGTGTTGCAAACACTCTAAACATAGTTCTGCAATGCTTATTGAAGAGCTTTTCGGTTCTTGTTTAGTTCCTTCTTTAAGGAAAAACGGTTCCCTCAGTACTAGTTCTTATGAAGGGGGCTTTTTTTTTTAATAGCTTCTTTTGTTGAGTGGGGGGGGGAAAGTTTTCTTTTTTTGTATCACAGACCATTCTCTTCTCTGTTGATGGTTGTAGATTAGTGTACTGTACAGTGTGAGCTGGTCTGTCTGAGTTGGGTCTACTGCTCTGTGTGGAGCTGGTCTGGTTGTCTGCCAACGTAAGCACAATCAGAAATGTTGAGTTGGTGAACTTTCTAGCGAGTGCTTTTTAAACACCAGGAAGAACAATCAGTCTTAAAGGGGAGAGACTGGTCCGATCATCTCATCAAGAAATATACTATTACGCACGCACGCACGCACGCACACACATAACCACACACACAGACACACTCTACACACCCTGCTCTCCGGCCAATCGAATTAAATTGTTGTTTTTTTATCCCTTCTGGACTGCATCAAACCAGATGTTATTTTAATACTGCCAGATATCTGACCCCAGAGCGGCAGCAGCAGAGGCAGACAGAGGAACTTGGAAACAAACACTTTGCAGCAATACAATTTCACTCTCTCTCTCCTTGTTCTTTGTGACTGTAAGTCGCTCCGGATAAGAGTGTCTGCTAAAAGACTAAAATGTCAAATGTTCTCTCTTTCTTTCCTTTTTTTATGCTCTGAGGGCTCCCCACCAGTTACATTAGCTAGCCTGCTCTGAGGGCTCACCACCAGTACATTAGCTAGCCTGCTCTGAGGGCTCACCACCAGTACATTAGCTAGCCTGCTGTGAGGGCTCACCACCAGTACATTAGCTAGCCTGCTGTGAGGGCTCACCACCAGTACATTAGCTAGCCTGCTCTGAGGGCTCACCACCAGTACATTAGCTAGCCTGCTGTGAGGGCTCACCACCAGTACATTAGCTAGCCTGCTCTGAGGGCTCACCACCAGTAACATTGTACATTAGCTAGCCTGCTCTGAGGGCTCACCACCAGTACATTAGCTAGCCTGCTCTGAGGGCTCACCACCAGTACATTAGCTAGCCTGCTCTGAGGGCTCACCACCAGTTACATTGTACATCAGCTAGCCTGCTCTGAGGGCTCACCACCAGTACATTAGCTAGCCTGCTCTGAGGGCTCACCACCAGTTAGTTACATTGTACATTAGCTAGCTTTCCATACTTTCTCTTTTTAGGGTCAATACCTCACACACCTTTGTTTGAATAGAAAGCTATATCGTTTGCTGCATTGTAACCAATTCTATCGTTACGTCAGTTGAAAATAGCCTACAATAACAGGCCTGTAAACAATGTTCTTCCACTAAATGAGTTTAGCGCTGGGCAATAAAAACTTGTTTTAAAACCATATCTGATTTGAGGCTAATCTAACAAAAAATTCAGGTTGACCTTATATATTTCAGTCCTCAATCGCACCAAATTACAGTCATTGAGTAATTAAAATAAATTCACCGGAATAATGTTAATTATCACACAAGGGGCATATTAAAGGGGCAATCTGGGATTGGTACATCAATTTTGAGACTTTTAAATGAATGATGTATTGCCATTTGTTGTCGTTGTTTCAATCCCAGGCTGCCCGTTTAATATTTATAATTAAACATGCATAATTTAGCATGGAGCATTAATGACACAGATATGACCCAAATACCCTACCTCAGAACAGAGGATTATGTCGTTATGTCCAGATTTGCCAATTAGCACTAAATTGCATTATTGGTAATTCCTGGCAGTTTGATCTATGTGCAAAACAAGTCCATTACAGGGGCAAATAAGGAGATTTGACTGGTTGGCTGGCTGGTTGACTGACTGGCTGGCTGGCTGGCTGACTGCTGGCTGGCTGACTGCCTGGCCGGCTGACTGGCTAGTTGACTGGCTGGCTGACTGGTTGGCTGACTTGCTGACTGGCTGGCTGGCTGACTGACTGGCTGGTTGACTGACTGGCTGGCTGGCTGACTTGCTGACTGGCTGGCTGGTTGACTGACTGGCTGGCTGGCTGACTGCCTGGCTGGCTGGCTGACTGCCTGGCTGACTGCCTGGCTGGCTGGCTAGTTGACTGCCTGGCTGACTGCCTGGCTGGCTGGCTGCCTGGCTGACTGCCTGGCTGGCTGACTGGCTAGTTGACTGGTTGGCTGACTGGCTGGCTGACTGGTTGGCTGACTTGCTGACTGGCTGGCTGACTGACTGGCTGGTTGACTGACTGGCTGGCTGCCTGACTTGCTGACTGGATGGCTGGTTGACTGACTGGCTGGCTGGTTGGCTGACTGGCTGGCTGACTTTCTGGTTGGTTGACTGGCTAGTTGACTGGCTGGCTGACTGGTTGGCTGACTGGCTAGTTGACTGGCTAGTTGACTGCCTTGCTGGCTGACTGGTTGGCTGACTGGCTGGCTGACTGCCTGGCTGGCTGACTGGTTGGCACCTTGCCCCTGTGTGGGATGTTAATCTGTGGTGTCCTAGTTCTATGGAGACCCTGGGTGCCTCCCAAATAGTACCCTATTCATTTTAGACCAGGATCCATAGTAGTGCACTACTTTAGACCAGGGCCCATAGTAGTGCACTACTTCTGATCAGGACCCATAGTAGTGCACTACTTCTGACCAGGACCCATAGTAGTGCACTACTTTAGACCAGGACCCATAGTGGTGCACTACTTTAGACCAGGACCCATAGTAGTGCACTACATCTGATCAGGACCCATAGTAGTGCACTACTTTAGACCAGGACCCATAGTAGTGGACTACTTTAGACCAGGACCCATAGTAGTGGACTACTTTAGATCAGGACCCATTGTAGTGCACTCTAAAGGGAATAGGGTGCCATTTGGGACTCAACCCTCTGTCAGTCCAGCTCCACACCAGCCAGATTAGCAGGGTAGATTAGCCGATTAGTAGATTAGCACGGCCTGGTCGCAGGATAGAGTCAAACCTAATTGCATTTAATTGACTTTTAACATGACCGTAATTCTCTCATCGACATCTGTAGCTAAAGGATCCGGGCTTATTATGCTGACAGACTGACAAACTGGTTGCTTACAAAAGCTTGTTCTGGTTCTCTTTGCCGTCTCCTTTTTCCTCATCAACCTTTAATCTCCTCTTAACTTTCTCTAGTTTTTTAAATTTATTGATTGTATTTTTTTAGGGGGAAGATCAGCTTTAACAATTGCAGATAGATGTAGCTTCCATCAATGTAATTGTCTGCATCATTTCCAATCCCCCATATATTTGTTGTATAAAATCTATGTATTATTTTACATATATATTTCTTTAAATATATTTTCTTTCTTTATTATTTTCCACTAACCTACCATCCCTAATTGTAGAACTTACTCTAGTCTTTATACTGTGACATTTTGTTTGGGGATCTCTTCAGGGGCCACAACAATATGGTGTGGTCAAAGTTTAGGCCTTGTTCAAAACCTTGAAAAGACACATTCGCCTATTCAGTCAAATCCCGATCAGTGAAGAGAGCACTTTCCAGTGTTCATACAGGGCTTTAGATTCCTTAGAAAAGCAGTTCTCTCTCATCGCCGTATTATTCCCGTCTCTCCAGAGACCGGTGGGATCTGCATCGCTCCCAGGCCGGCGGACCCAGAGGCGGAGATCGTTCCGGGCATGGCCATGCGACCGTTTTACGGGATCAAGCCGGCACTGCTGGACACTGAGGTAGTGACTGGCGATGGCGTGCTAGTCCATTGAGGGGGGGGGGGGGGGGGGCTCTCTCTCTCTCCCCTCCTCCCTCTCTCTCTCTCTCTCTCTCCCCTCCTCCCTCTCTCTCTCTCTCTATCTCTCTCCCCTCCTCCCTCTCTCTCTCTCTCTCTCTCTCTCTCTCTCTCTCTCCCCTCTCACTCTCTCTCTTTCTCTCTCTCTTTCTCTCTCTATCTCTCTCTCTCTCCCCTCCTCCCTCTCTCTCTCTCCCCTCCTCCCTCTTTCTCCCTCTCTCTCCCCTCCTCCCTCTCTCTATCTCTCTCTCTCTCCCCTCTCACTCTCTCTCTCTCTCTCTCCCCTCCTCCCTCTCTCTCTCTCTCTCTCCCCTCCTCCCTCTCTCTCTCTCTCTCTCTCCCCTCTCACTCTCTCTCTCTCTCTCCCCTCCTCCCTCTCTCTCTCTCCCCTCCTCCCTCTTTCTCTCTCTCTCTCCCCTCCTCCCTCTCTCTCTCTCCCCTCCTCCCTCTTTCTCCCTCTCTCTCCCCTCCTCCTTCTCTCTCTCTCTCTCTCCCCTCCTCCCTCCTCCCTCTCTCCCCTCCTCCCTCTCTCTCTCTCTCTCTCCCCTCTCTCTCTCTCTCTCTCTCTCCCCTCTCACTCTCTCTCTTTCTCTCTCTCTTTCTCTCTCTATCTCTCTCTCTCTCTCCCCTCTCACTCTCTCTCTCTCTCTCCCCTCCTCCCTCTCTCTCTCCCCTCCTCCCTCTTTCTCCCTCTCTCTCCCCTCCTCCCTCTCTCTATCTCTCTCTCTTTCTCTCTCTCTCTCCCCTCCTCCCTATTTCTCTGTCTCTTGCTCTCTATTTCTCTCTCCCTCTTTATTTCTCTCTCTCTCTCTTTCTCTCTCCCTCTTTCTCTCCTCACTAAGAGCCACAACATTCTCTGACCAGCTGGTAATCTGTTGTTGGGGCTTCCCAGCTGTCTGGTCTGCTTGGAAGCATTCTGATATCCCACTTCCCTCTTCCACACACAATACTGTCACTCTGCTGTCTATTCAACCAGACATTGTGTTGTGTGTGGAGCGCAGTGTGGAGCGGAGTGTGGAGCGCAGTGTGGAGCGCAGTGTGGAGCGGAGTGTGGAGTGTGGAGCGGAGTGTGGAGTGTGGAGCGGAGTGTGGAGCGGAGTGTGGAGCGGAGTGTGGAGTGTGGAGCGGAGTGTGGAGTGTGGAGCGGAGTGTGGAGCGGAGTGTGGAGCGTAGTGTGGAGCGCAGTGTGGAGCGCAGTGTGGAGCGGAGTGTGGAGCGGAGTGTGGAGCGGAGTGTGGAGCGCAGTGTGGAGCGCAGTGTGGAGCGGAGTGTGGAGTGTGGAGCGGAGTGTGGAGTGTGGAGCGGAGTGTGGAGCGGAGTGTGGAGTGTGGAGCGGAGTGTGGAGTGTGGAGCGGAGTGTGGAGCGGAGTGTGGAGTGTGGAGCGGAGTGTGGAGCAGAGTGTGGTCGAGCGGGTAACACTCTCTCCTCCGGAACCACATGACTCCTGCTGTGACGGGGATCCCTGTTCAATCCCCTACTCATTTCTGATCCCTCTATTCTGTCTCCTATCCTGTCATAAAAAATAATAAAATACGTAAGGAGTTTGGATGTTTTTTTCTTCGAAATAGTAATGTTGTGTATTGTATCCAGGGTGAAGTGCTGAGTTCCAATGATTCGACTGGAGCTTTGTGTATCTCCCAGGCCTGGCCTGGTATGGCCCGGACAATCCACAACCACCACCAGAGATTCACGGAGACATATTTTCAGCCTTATCCGGGTACAGACAAACCAACCCATCCAGACTTTAAAAACTAGCGTTCTACAATCTGCTCAATTTCCTGTCTTTCTCAGGCCGAGACTAGCGCTCTGCTATAATCAATACTGTCCCCTAAATTGCCACTATTAGGTTTCTTCTTCACCGGCGACGGTGCCCACCGCTCCAAGGAAGGCTATTACCAGATCGTCGGCCGTCTCGATGATGTCATCAACGTGAGCGGTCACCGGCTTGGGACTGCGGAACTAGAGGATGTGGTGGTATGTACGATCAAATCACATCAAATCAAATGTATTTATATAGCCCTTCGTACCCAACCTAAAACCCCAAACAGCAAGCAATGCAGGTGTAGAAGCACGATCATAATCATGTTTAGTTTAGGTTATTAATTCGACCATTTAAAAAAAAACAAGCACACATGAATTTGAAAAAGCCATAGATAATCATGGAGGATAACACACAGTAAAGTCTGGGACTTATTTCCATTGTTAAATCATGGAGGATAACACACAATACAGGCTGGGACTTATTTCCATTGTTAAATCATGGAGGATAACACACAATACAGTCTGGGACTTATTTCCATTATTAAATCATGGAGGATAACACACAATACAGTCTGGGACTTATTTCCATTGTTAAATCATGGAGGATAACACACAATACAGTCTGGGACTTATTTCCATTATTAAATCATGGAGGATAACACACAATACAGTCTGGGACTTATTTCCATTGTTAAATCATGGAGGATAACACACAATACAGTCTGGGACTTATTTCCATTGTGGTCCTCTTGAGACAAGATGGCCAGACAAGATTGTGATGTGACCAAATGTCCTTCTCAAAATAACTTCACGATCAGTGGTGTAGCAGAGAGTAAATGCACGTACCCCATCTTTTACAGAAAAACACATTTTAATTTTTAACGTTTATTTAACTAGGCAAGTCAGTTAAGAACAAATTCTTATTTTCAATGACGGCCTAGGAAGAGTGGGTTAACTACCTGTTCAGGGGCAGAACGACAGATTTGTACCTTGTCAGCTCGGGGATTTGAACTTGCAACCTTCTGGTTACTAGTCCAACGCTCTAACCACTAGGCTACCCTGCCGCGTTTAATGTATAGGGAGCATTACTTTAATTGGGCGGATCCATAATAAAATACAAATAATCACCATGAACGGTGGTCAGCGTTTACCCAACAATTTATTTTTACCACGACATCACTGATCACGATCATGAGTCCAAATGTTCCTATCAAAATGACTTCTTATTGCAGGACTTTACCCGAGTCTACACAAAAATCAGCTGAAATGATAAGCATATCGTATCAATGTCGCTTATCGTATCAATGTCCTTGTCGACGTTATTAACAGTTGGAACTGATTCCATGGCATTCTCTCCTAGAACCAGTGTCCTGCAGTGGCTGAGTCTGCTGCGATTGGCTATTCCCATGACATCAAAGGAGAGGGTGAGTGACATCGTGGAACTTTGACGTGCACCATGGTTACATGATTATACCAATTGACTTTTACCCTGTTGTATTTCCACTTAACTCTCCACTCTTAGTGTCTAATTCAAGGAAATGTATCAACAACCGGGGTTGCCTAGGTTACTTTCTAAATGTAATCCGTTACAGTTAATAGTTAGTTACCTGTCCAAAATTGTAATCCATAACGTAATTTATGGATTAGCCAAACTCAGTAACGTAATCTGATGACTTTCAGTTACTTTTAGATGACTTTCCCTTTAAGATGCATTAGAAGAAGACAAAAAAGGATCCTTTAAACACATTTGGGTGTGTCATCATAGTGGTCTCTGATTGGTGGTCATCATTTGGTGTGTCATCATAGTGGTCTCTGATTGGTGGTCATCATTTGGTGTGTCATCATAGTGGTCTCTGATTGGTGGTCATCATTTGGTGTGCCATCATAGTGGTCTCTGATTGGTGGTCATCATTTGGTGTGTAATATCATAGTGGTCTCTGATTGGTGGTCATCATTTGGTGTGCCATCATAGTGGTCTCTGATTGGTGGTCATCATCTGGTGTGCCATCATAGTGGTCTCTGATTGGTGGTCATCATCTGGTGTGTCATCATAGTGGTCTCTGATTGGTAGTCATCATAGTGGTCTCTGATTGGTGGTTATCATCTGGTGTGTCATCATAGTGGTCTCTGATTGGTGGTCATCATCTGCTGTGTCATCATAGTGGTCTCTGATTGGTGGTCATCATCTGCTGTGTCATCATAGTGGTCTCTGATTGGTGGTCATCATTTGGGGTGTCATCATAGTTGTCTCTGATTGGTGGTCATCATTTGGTGTGTCATCATAGTGGTCTCTGATTGATAGTCATCATCTGGTGTGTCATCATAGTGTTCTCTGATTGGTGGTCATCATCTGGTGTGTCATCATAGTGGTCTCTGATTGGTGGTCATCATCTGCTGTGTCATCATAGTGGTCTCTGATTGGTGGTCATCATTTGGGGTGTCATCATAGTGGTCTCTGATTGGTGGTCATCATTTGGTGTGTCATCATAGTGGTCTCTGATTGGTAGTCATCATCTGGTATGTCATCATAGTGGTCTCTGATTGGTGGTCATCATTTGGTGTGTCATCATAGTGGTCTCTGATTTGTGGTCATCATTTGGTGTGTCATCATAGTGGTCTCTGATTGGTGGTCATCATTTGGTGTGTCATATCATAGTGGTCTCTGATTGGTTGTCATCATTTGGTGTGTCATCATAGTGGTCTCTGATTAGTGGTCATCATTTGGTGTGTCATCATAGTGGTCTCTGATTGGTGGTCAGACTCACTCAGGTGAAACAAACTTAAACTTGTGCCTTTTGTCAGTCCTGAATTGAACGTCACTGAGAAAACAGAAAGGTGTCATGTATTTTTTAGCAAACATCCTTTCTGAATTTAAAATGAATCCAATAAGTAATCCTCTAGTTTTTCCAAAGTAATCTGATTACAATATTATTGCTGGTAACGTAACTGATTACAGTTACAGTTTTTGTGGTAATCAGATTACAAGTAATCCGCCCCTCCCCTACCTGACTGCAGTTTGTAATCAGATTACAAGTAATCCGCCCCTCCCCTACCTGACTGCAGTTTGTAATCAGATTACAAGTAATCCGCCCCTCCCCTACCTGACTGCAGTTTGTAATCAGATTACAAGTAATCCGCCCCTCCCCTACCTGACTGCAGTTTGTAATCAGATTACAAGTAATCCGCCCCTCCCCTACCTGACTGCAGTTTGTAATCAGATTACAAGTAATCTGCCCCTCCCCTACCTGACTGCAGTTTGTAATCAGATTACAAGTAATCCTCCCCTCCCCTACCTGACTGCAGTTTGTAATCAGATTACAAGTAATCCGCCCCTCCCCTACCTGACTGCAGTTTGTAATCAGATTACAAGTAATCCGACCCTCCCCTACCTGACTGCAGTTTGTAATCAGATTACAAGTAATCCTCCCCTCCCCTACCTTACTGCAGTTTGTAATCAGATTACAAGTAATCCGTCCCTCCCCTACCTGACTGCAGTTTGTAATCAGATTACAAGTAATTCGCCCCTCCCCTACCTGACTGCAGTTTGTAATCAGATTACAAGTAATTCGCCCCTCCCCCACCTGACTGCAGTTTGTAATCAGATTACAAGTAATTCGCCCCTCCCCTACCCTGTCGAGAACAAATATACAGTTGGCGTCTTTATTTCACCACCTTGATCCAAACAACTCTACGTGAACTTGACAAAACCTTTAAGTGACCTTGTGCAAATGATGTAGCATGTCATATGCTAGACAATGGTAAACAACAAACAGATATTCTAGATATCTTTTGACCAATCAGATCACCTTCCTTTTTTTTTTGCCAATAATTGGGCAAAAGATCAGAATTGGACCGCCTGTGTTAACGCAGCCTTTACGGCCATATAGGTGATCTACTGTCCTCTTCTCTGACCAGGTGTGTATGTGTTTGTGGTGTTGAAGAAGGCAGTGATGGTTCAAGAGGATGTTCAGCTCAGCAGCTCCGAGAGATGGTGTCCAGGAGCATCGCCAAGTACGCCTGCCCAGACTTCATTCAGGTAGTACCACTAATACTGGTAGTCTAGTGGGGTCCGTTCACTTGTGATACTTTCAATCTTTGAACTCTCTGAACCTTCCCTCAGAGAGACTGAAAAGCAGCTTCTATCTCAAGGCCATCAGACTGTTAAAGAGCCATCACTAACGTAGAGAGGCTGCTGTCAACATACAGACTCAAATCTCTGGCCATCAGACTGTTAAACAGCCATCACTAACATAGAGAGGCTGCTGTCAACATACAGACTCAAATCTCTGGCCATCAGACTGTTAAATAGCCATCACTAACATAGAGAGGCTGCTGCCAACATACAGACTCAAATCTCTGGCTATCAGACTGTTAAACAGCCATCACTAACATAGAGAGGCTGCTGTCAACATACTGACTCAAATCTCTGGCTATCAGACTGTTAAACAGCCATCATTAACATAGAGAGGCTGCTGTCAACATACAGACTCAAATCTCTGGCCATCAGACTGTTAAACAGCCATCACTAACATAGAGAGGCTGCTGTCAACATACTGACTCAAATCTCTGGCTATCAGACTGTTAAACAACCATCACTAACATAGAGAGGCTGCTGCCAACATACAGACTCAAATCTCTGGCCATCAGACTGTTAAACAGCCATCACTAACATAGAGAGGCTGCTGTCAACATACTGACTCAAATCTCTGGCTATCAGACTGTTAAACAGCCATCATTAACATAGAGAGGCTGCTGTCAACATACAGACTCAAATCTCTGGCCACTTTTATACATGGACTTAGTAAAGGTATCACTAGTCACTTTAAATAACGCCACTTTATATAATGTTTACATACCCTACATTACTCCTCTCATATGTATCTACTGTATTTTATACCATCTATTGCATCTTGCCTATGCCGCACGGCCATCGCTCACCCATATATTTATATGTACATATTCTTATTCATCCTTTTGCATTTGTGTGTATAAGGTAGTTGCTGTGAAATTGTTAGATTACTTGTTAGTTATTACCGCATGGTCGGAACTAGAAGCACAAGCATTTGGCTACACTCGCATCAACATCTGCTAACCATGTGTATGTGACCAATAACATTTGATTTGCCTAGGTCATAAACCATGTCCTAAAGTCTCACAAGACTGTCCTGAACATGACTTAATAACATTAACAGGCACAAACAGCTGGGTTGTGTTAAGTAGGTCACACTGTAGCAAAAAAAATAAAATGTTTTGCAACAGAAAAAAACAAAAAGCTGTGTTCTGGTAAACTTAAAGTAGTACCCTCCCCATTTCAAAACGTTTGTTTTAATTTTTTATGAAGGGAGGAAGGAAAGATACACTTTTAAAGTTTTCAAAACGGGGCTTTTAATCTCTGTAGGTGGTGAGGTGTCTGCCAAAGACTCGCTCGGGAAAAATCATGCGTCGTGTCCTGAGGAAGGTCGTGGAGCGGAACACGGACGAGCTGGGGGACCTCAGCACGCTAGACGACCCTGACTCCGTACACGAGGTCATCAGGGGTCACCGACGTCTCCGTGGCGACGGCAAGCAGCAGTAACAACAGGGTATTAAAGGGACACCACCAATTTATATATTTTTTGGGGGGACGACAGAACAAAAACAAAAAAAAACAATTTTCAATTATATGGTGCTGGAGACAATGAAATATGAGGTTAAACATTGGTAAAATGTCCCTTTAACTTATAGAACATTCACATACAAATGTATTGTGTAGCACAGATGCTTCTGTCAGGACCAATAGAGAATCATCATACCAGTTGCATCCATTATGTCTATGGGCAACAGTCTGAATGTTTAACCACGTTGAATAGACCTCGGTGACCCTGCGTCCACATCCATTCCACAAACTACATGGACGTGGAATACGCTGGGAGAACCTTGTGTGTTGTTGTGAATTGTTGGATACTACTGCACCCGTTGGAGCTAGGAACACAAGCATTTTCGCTACACCCGCAATAACATCTGCTAAATATGTGTATGTGACCAAAAAAAAACAGTTGTTTTGATTTGAGAACCTAAAAAAAATAAAACAATAAGTTTGTAAAATGGTCTTGATTATTGCATGCTATTCTTCTTACTCTATTTCTTAAGTGTCTGTTCTGGATTACTGTTCATGAATTGAGAAGAAAGGTATTTTTAGTATTGTATGGATGTTTAAGAGTTTTAAACTTCTGTTTTTAGTGCATGATGCAAAAGCAGATTATATTACTTAACTTTGTTTTATACAGATTATAATTTGAGTAATAAAGCAACAATAGGCAGCATTCTTTACTGGTCACTTCCTGTCTCATTAAAAATACACATTTTAATGTCAATTAAAAAAATTAACGACATGATCATACATCACATTAAGACGTCAGTAAACAAAGACACAGTCCCCACAGCTTCACCTTGACAACAGTTCCACAGCTTCACCTTGACAACAGTCCCACAGCTTTACCTTGACAACAGTCCCCACAGCTTCACCTTGACAACAGTCCCACAGCTTCACATTGACAACAGTCCCACAGCTTCACCTTGACAACAGTCCCACAGCTTCACCTTGACAACAGTCCCACAGCTTCACCTTGACAACAGTCCCACAGCTTCACCTTGACAACAGCCCCACAGCTTCACCTTGACAACAGTCCCACAGCTTCACCTTGACAACAGTCCCACAGCTTCACCTTGACAACAGTCCCACAGCTTCACCTTGACAACAGTCCCACAGCTTCACCTTGACAACAGCCCCACAGCTTCACCTTGACAACAGTCCCACAGCTTCACCTTGACAACAGTCCCACAGCTTCACCTTGACCAAAGTCCCACAGCTTCACCTTGACAACAGTCCCACAGCTTCACCTTGACAACAATCCCACAGCTTCACCTTGACAACAGTCCCACAGCTTCACCTTGACCACAGTCCCACAGCTTCACCTTGACAACAGTCCCACAGCTTCACCTTGACAACAATCCCACAGCTTCACCTTGACAACAGTCCCACAGCTTCACCTTGACAACAGCCCCACAGCTTCACCTTGACAACAGTCCCACAGCTTCACCTTGACAACAGCCCCACAGCTTCACCTTGACAACAGTCCCACAACTTCACCTTGACAACAGTCCCACAGCTTCACCTTGACAACAGTCCCCACAGCTTCACCTTGACAACAGTCCCACAGCTTCACCTTGACAACAGTCCCACAGCTTCACCTTGACCTGGCAAACAGTCCCACAGCTTCACCTTGACCTAGTAAACAGTCCCACAGCTTCACCTTGACAACAGTCCCACAGCTTCACCTTGACAACAGTCCCACAGCTTCACCTTGACAACAGTCCCACAGCTTCACCTTGACAACAGTCCCACAGCTTCACCTTGACAACAGTCCCCACAGCTTCACCTTGACAACAGTCCCACAGCTTCACCTTGACAACAGTCCCACAGCTTCACCTTGACAACAGTCCCACAGCTTCACCTTGACAACAGTCCCCACAGCTTCACCTTGACAACAGTCCCACAGCTTCACCTTGACAACAGTCCCACAGCTTCACCTTGACAACAGTCCCACAGCTTCACCTTGACAACAGTCCCCACAGCTTCACCTTGACAACAGTCCCACAGCTTCACTTTAACCTGTTCACTTTATATTCCACAATAAGTGAGCTGCATTTAGAGAGATGTTAGTTACCAATACTAGTTAGTATGACTTGGAGAGTGGTGCAGGCACATTGTGTTTGGGTTGTGTGGTTGTCTTCTGTTGAGTGGTGGTCAGTTATATTGTGGTTAGGTTGGGGTTGTCTACAAGGGAAATCTTAATGCTACAGCATACAATGACATTCTAGATGATTCTATGCTTCCAACTTTGTGGCAACAGTTTGGGGAAGGCCCTTTCCTGTTTCAGCATGACAATGCCCCCCTTGCACAAAGTGAGGTCCATACAGAAATGGTTTGTCGAGATCAGTGTGTAAAAATTTGACTGGCCTGCACAGATCCCTGACTTCAACCCCATCAAACACCGTTGGGATGAATTGGAACGTCGACTGCGAGCCAGGCCTAATCGCCCCAACATCAGTGCCCGACCTCAATAATACTTGTGGCTGAATGGAAGCAAGTCCCCACAGCAATGTTCCAACATCTAGTGGAAAGCCTTCCCAGAAGAGTGGAGGCTGTTATAGCAGCAATGTTCCAACATCTAGTGGAAAACCATCCCAGAAGAGTGGAGGCTGTTATAGCAGCAATGTTCCAACATCTAGTGGAAAGCCTTCCCAGAAGAGTGGAGGCTGTTATAGCAGCAATGTTCCGACATCTAGTGGAAAGCCTTCCCAGAAGAGTGGAGGCTGTTATAGCAGCAATGTTCCTACATCTAGTGGAAAGCCTTCCCAGAAGAGTGGAGGCTGTTATAGCAGCAAAAAAGTGGGACCAACTCCATATTAATGCCCATGATTATGCAATGAGATGTTAGACGAGCAGGAGTCCACATACTTTGTAGCTTAAGTTAAGATGAATGAACTGTAAGTCACTCTGCATAAGATGTAAATGTAAAGTGTAATTAATAACTTCACCATGCTAAAAGGGATATTCAATGTCTGCTTTTTTTACATTTTTAACCATCTACAAATAAATGTGCCCTTCTTTGCGAGGCATCGGTGTGGGAAAAAACTTGACTGGCCTGCACACATCCCTGACTTCAACCCCTTGGGGAAAAACCTCCCTGGTCTTTGTGGTTGGATCTGTACTTGGATCTGTACTTGAAATCCACTGCTCGAAAGAGGCACCTTACAGATAATTGTATGTGTGTGGGTACAGAGATTAGGTAGTCATTCAAACATCATGTTTTTGTCCATGCAATTTATTATGTGACTTATTAATTTACTCCAGAATTGATTTAGACTTGCATTAACAAAGGTGTTGAAAACTTATTTGACTCAAGACATTTCAGCTTTTCATTTTTTATTAATTAGTAAAAAAAAATTACAAATAAAATCCACTTTGACATGATGGGGTATTGTGTGTAAGCCAGTGACATAGAACATCTACATTTAATCCATGTTAAATTCAGGCTGTAAACAACAACAAAATGTGGACAAAGTCAAGGGGTGTGAATACTTTCTGAAGGCACTGTATATTTACCTAATGAGACAATACAAATGTGACTAAAATATGACTAAAATGATAAGGCATTTAGTTGACTAAAATGGACCAATCTTTGTCATTTTGACAAAAACTAGACTAATTTATTATTTAAATGACAAAAATGTGACCAAGATTTAATTATATTTTAGTCAAAATGACTAAGACTAAATGTAAAAGAGTGCCAAAATTAACACTGGTTTTGGTTAATAAGTGATTGTCAGTTACATTGTGGTTGGGTTGTGGCCAGTCATATTGTGGTTGTGCTTTGGTTGGGTCGTGGTCATTTACATTTTGGTTGTGTTAAGGTTTGGTTGTGACCAGTCATTGTTTCAAGCATCACTCCTGTTTAAGCTTGGTCAGCTCCCAGCGTCCCTCTCCACACAGTTTCAATGAGACGTCATGGTACTGGAGGGGGAACAGTCAGAAGGGTCTTCATACCACATTCATAACCCTTCATAACACAAATACCACATTCATAACCCTTCATAACACAAATACCACATTCATAACCCTTCATAACACAAATACCACATTCATAACCCTTCATAACACAAATACCACATTCATAACACATTCATAACCCTTCATAACACAAATACCACATTCATAACACATTCATAACCCTTCATACCACATTCATAACACTTCATAACACATGCCACATTCATAACCCTTCATAACACAAATACCACATTCATAACACATTCATAACCCTTCATAACACAAATACCACATTCATAACACATTCATAACCCTTCATACCACATTCATAACACTTCATAACACATGCCACATTCATAACCCTTCAAAACACATACCACATTCATATCCCTTCATAACACAATCATAACCCTTCATAACTCATACCACATTCATATCCCGTCATAACACATACATAAGCACTTTATAACACATTCACTACATAATACTTATGTCAACTTGTGTACCTTCTCCAGGCTTTTGCGGTGTCCCAGGCTGACCAGGGTCATTCCCAGCTGCTTACAGCCTCGGTACATCTGCCCCTCTGCGTCCTCTGTCAGGGCACTGGTCGCCTCGTCCAACACTGGCACACACACACACACACACACACACAGGGAGTTAGCACTAGCCTCAGTCAACACTGACAAAAACATTTTTTTAAAAGAGTTCAATTTCCTGTTTATTCACTGAATTTTGTATTTGATGTCTTGAATCAACCAAAAGTTGAAATAGAGTTGATCTCCACCGTAGTTATAATGTAGTCATTACACACTTAGATACATTGTATCATACGGTCAGCATCGATGGTAATGTGGGCCGGCAACAGACCTGCGTATTTAGGCTGCAGGTAGAAGAGTCGGGCAAAGCAAAGCCTCTGCATCTCCCCTGGAGACAGAACATCATACCTGCAGAGAGAGAGAGAGAGAGACAGAGAGAGAGAGAGAGACAGACAGAGACAGAGAGACAGAGACAGAGAGAGAGACAGAGAGAGAGAGAGAGAGACAGAGAGAGAGACAGAGAGAGAGACAGAGAGAGACAGAGAGAGACAGAGAACGACAGAGAGACAGAGAGACAGAGAGACAGAGAGAGAGAGAGAGAGAGGGAGAGAGACAGAGACGGAGAGACAGAGAGACAGAGACAGACAGAGAGAGAGAGAGAGAGAGAAAGAGAGACACAGAGAGAGAGAGAGAGAGAGAGAGAGACAGAGAGAGACAGAGAGAGAGAGAGAGAGAGACAGAGAGAGAGAGAGACAGAGAGACAGAGAGAGACAGAGAGAGAGACTTTTAGAGTCTTTTATCTTTATCAAATGGTGCCCATCATTTTGGACGTGACTGTATACATGTACTGTAGTAACTACGGGTACAAGAAAGTCAAGACCACATTTGTTTGTTCCTTACCAGTTCCAGTCTACAGGCTCATCCAGTCCTCCTGTCCTCTTCAGGAGACTAGACTAGAACATCAGAGAGGGGTTCTAGGTTGGGACATATCCTTAGAATACCGTAAATATAGGAAAAATATACAGAGTAAAACTGTAAGTATGCTAATATACACTTACCACTCCAGCTAGTTCCAGGTACTGTATGATTCTCTCATCGTCCACTGACCCTGTGAAAAGACAACCGTTATGGCTGAGAAGTTTTTTTTTTTTTTTGGGGGGGGGGGTATGGATTACTATTGCCTCCTCGTGACACTTTCTCTTAATGTCAAAATGTGGCCCTGAGAATGCCATTTTCACAACACCCTACCTGATACAGGGTAGATCTCCTTCAGAGGGTAGATCACCTGTTGAAGAGAGAGAAAAAAAACTAGTTAGTTAAATTTTGTTACAATAGAGCGATCTTCCTCAACTGGTGAGTAGGGTTGTGAGCAAAGTAGGAATGAACAAAACAAACAAATTAATGTTTTCTAGCTGTTCTCTGATCGTTCCGTCAGTCAGGTAGGGTTTCTGGGTAATATAGTACTTACCTGTCCTCTGAGTGTTCCGTCTGTCAGGTAGGGCTTCTGGGTAATATAGTACTTGCCTGTTCTCTGAGTGTTCAGTCTGTCAGGTAGGGTTTCTGGGTAATATAGTAATTACCTGTTCTCTGAGTGTTCCGTCTGTCAGGTAGGGTTTCTGGGTAATATAGTAATTACCTGTTCTCTGAGTGTTCAGTCTGTCAGGTAGGGTTTCTGGGTAATATAGTAATTACCTGTTCTCTGAGTGTTCCGTCTGTCAGGTAGGGTTTCTGGGTAATATAGTAATTACCTGTTCTCTGAGTGTTCCGTCTGTCAGGTAGGGTTTCTGAGGCAGAAAGAGGATTCCCCTGGGACCGAAACACGTCGTCATCTGGACATAGCCGCTGTCGGCCTCCCACAGGCGGTTCAGGACCCTCAGTAGGGAGGTCTTCCCAGTGCCTGTGTTTCGGGATGAGCCGAAACTTTGTATCTGTATCTGAGACTCTTCTTTGTATCTGTCCCATTATGTAATCTGTGAGAACATGGGCAGCAGCATTGCGGCCATCTCCATACACTCGCAAAACTGACTATCCTACCGATCCTCGACTTCGGCGACCTCTATATTATATCTGTCTACTCCTACCTGTATATTATACCCGTCTACCCTACCTGTATATTATACCTGTCTACCCCTACCTGTATATTATACCTGTCTAC
Source organism: Oncorhynchus mykiss (assembly GCF_013265735.2). Taxonomy (NCBI): domain Eukaryota; kingdom Metazoa; phylum Chordata; class Actinopteri; order Salmoniformes; family Salmonidae; genus Oncorhynchus; species Oncorhynchus mykiss. The sequence goes on along the minus strand of NC_048568.1, from coordinate 40,941,956 downwards.
CCCTACCTGTATATTATACCTGTCTACCCCTACCTGTATATTATACCCGTCTACCCTACCTGTATATTATACATGTCTACTCCTACCTGTATATTATACCTGTCTACTCCTACCTGTATATTATACCAGTCTACTCCTACCTGTATATTATACCTGTCTACCTACCTGTATATTATACCCGTCTACCCTACCTGTATATTATACCCGTCTACCCTACCTGTCTACTTACCTGTATATTATACATGTCTACTCCTACCTGTATATTATACCAGTCTACTCCTACCTGTATATTATACCCGTTTACTCCTACCTGTATATTATACCTGTCTACCCTACCTGTATATTATACCCGTCTACCCTACCTGTATATTATACCCGTCTACCCTACCTGTATATTATACCTGTCTACCCTACCTGTATATTATACCCGTCTACCCTACCTGTCTACTTACCTGTATATTATACATGTCTACTCCTACCTGTATATTATACCTGTCTACCCTACCTGTATATTATACCCGTCTACCCTACCTGTATATTATACCCGTCTACCCTACCTGTCTACTTACCTGTATATTATACATGTCTACTCCTACCTGTATATTATACCAGTCTACTCCTACCTGTATATTATACCCGTTTACTCCTACCTGTATATTATACCTGTCTACCCTACCTGTATATTATACCCGTCTACCCTACCTGTCTACTTACCTGTATATTATACCCGTCTACCCTACCTGTCTACTTACCTGTATATTATACATGTCTACTCCTACCTGTATATTATACCAGTCTACTCCTACCTGTATATTATACCCGTTTACTCCTACCTGTATATTATACCTGTCTACCCTACCTGTATATTATACCCGTCTACCCTACCTGTATATTATACCCGTCTACCCTACCTGTCTACTTACCTGTATATTATACATGTCTACTCCTACCTGTATATTATACCAGTCTACTCCTACCTGTATGTTATACCTGTCTACCCTACCTGTATATTATACCCGTCTACCCTACCTGTATATTATACCCGTCTACCCTACCTGTCTACTTACCTGTATATTATACATGTCTACTCCTACCTGTATATTATACCAGTCTACTCCTACCTGTATGTTATACCTGTCTACCCTACCTGTATATTATACCCGTCTACCCTACCTGTCTACTTACCTGTATATTATACATGTCTACTCCTACCTGTATATTATACCAGTCTACTCCTACCTGTATATTATACCTGTCTACCTCTACCTGTTTATTATAATATACCTGTCTACCCCTACCTGTATATATTATACCTGTCTACCCCTACCTGTATATATTATACCCGTCTACCCCTACCTGTATATTATACCCGTCTACCCCTACCTGTATATTATACCTGTCTACCCCTACCTGTATATTATACCTGTCTACCCCTACCTGTATATTATACCCGTCTACCCCTACCTGTATATTATACCTGTCTACCCCTACCTGTATATTATACCTGTCTACCCCTACCTGTATATTATACCCGTCTACCCCTACCTGTATATTATACCCGTCTACCCCTACCTGTATATTATACCCGTCTACCCCTACCTGTATATTATACCCGTCTACCCCTACCTGTATATTATACCCGTCTACCCCTACCTGTATATTATACCCGTTTACTCCTACCTGTATATTATACCCGTTTACTCCTACCTGTATATTATACCTGTCTACCCCTACCTGTATATTATACCTGTCTACCCCTACCTGTATATTATACCCGTCTACCCCTACCTGTATATTATACCCGTCTACTCCTACCTGTATATTATACCTGTCTACCCCTACCTGTATATTATACCAGTCTACCCCTACCTATATATTATACCTGTCTACCCCTACCTGTATATTATACCTGTCTACCCTACCTGTATATTATACCTGTCTACCTACCTGTATATTATACCTGTCTACTCCTACCTGTATATTATACCAGTCTACCCCTACCTGTATATTATACCTGCCTACCTACCTGTATATTATACTTGTCCACCCCTACCTGTATATTATACCTGTCTACCCCTACCTGTATATTATACCTGTCTACCTACCTGTATATTATACCTGTCTACCTACCTGTATATTATACCTGTCTACCCTACCTGTATATTATACCTGTCTACCTACCTGTATATTATACCTGTCTACTCCTACCTGTATATTATACCAGTCTACCCTACCTGTATATTATACCTGTCTACCTACCTGTATATTATACCTGTCTACCCTACCTGTATATTATACCTGTCTACCTACCTGTATATTATACCTGTCTACTCCTACCTGTATATTATACCAGTCTACCCTACCTGTATATTATACCTGTCCACCCCTAACTGTATATTATACCTGTCTACTCCTACCTGTATATTATACCTGTCTACTCCTACCTGTATATTATACCTGTCTACCCCTACCTGTATATTATACCTGTCTACCCCTACCTGTATATTATACCTGCCTACCTACCTGTATATTATACTTGTCCACCCCTACCTGTATATTATACCTGTCTACCCTACCTGTATATTATACCTGTCCACCCCTAACTGTATATTATACCTGTCTACCCCTACCTGTATATTATACCTGTCCACCCCTAACTGTATATTATACCTGTCTACCCCTACCTGTATATTATACCTGTCTACCTACCTGTATATTATACCTGTCTACCTACCTGTATATTATACCTGTCTACCCTACCTGTATATTATACCTGTCTACCTACCTGTATATTATACCTGTCTACTCCTACCTGTATATTATACCTGTCTACCCTACCTGTATATTATACCTGTCTACCCCTACCTGTATATTATACCTGTCTACCCTACCTGTATATTATACCCGCCTACCTACCTGTATATTATACCTGCCTACCTACCTGTATATTATACTTGTCTACCCCTACCTGTATATTATACCTGTCTACCCCTACCTGTATATTATACCTGTCTACCCCTACCTGTATATTATACCTGTCTACCCCTACCTGTATATTATACCTGTCTACCCCTACCTGTATATTATACCTGTCTACCCCTACCTGTATATTATACCTGTCTACCCCTACCTGTATATTATACCTGTCTACCCCTACCTGTATATTATACATGTCTACCCCTACCTGTATATTATACATGTCTACCCCTACCTGTATATTATACCTGTCTACCCCTACCTGTATATTATACATGTCTACCCCTACCTGTATATTATACATGTCTACCCTACCTGTATATTATACCCGTCTACCCTACCTGTATATTATACCCGTCTACCCCTACCTGTATATTATACCCGTCTACCCCTACCTGTATATTATACCTGTCTACCCTACCTGTATATTATACCCGTCTACCCTACCTGTATATTATACCTGTCTACCCTACCTGTATATTATACCTGTCTACCCCTACCTGTATATTATACCTGTCTACCTACCTGTATATTATACCTGTCCACCCCTACCTGTATATTATACCCGTCTACCCCTACCTGTATATTATACCCGTCTACCCTACCTGTATATTATACCTGTCTACCCTACCTGTATATTATACCTGTCTACCCCTACCTGTATATTATACCTGTCTACCTACCTGTATATTATACCTGTCCACCCCTAACTGTATATTATACCTGTCTACCTACCTGTATATTATACCTGTCCACCCCTAACTGTATATTATACCTGTCTACCTACCTGTATATTATACCTGTCCACCCCTAACTGTATATTATACCTGTCCACCCCTACCTGTATATTATACCTGTCTACCTACCTGTATATTATACCTGTCTACTCCTACCTGTATATTATACCTGTCTACCCCTACCTGTATATTATACCTGTCTACCCCTACCTGTATATTATACCAGTCTACCCCTACCTGTATATTATACCCGTCTACCTACCTGTATATTATACCTGTCTACCCTACCTGTATATTATACCTGTCTACCCCTACCTGTATATTATACCTGTCTACCTCTACCTGTATATTATACATGTCTACCCCTACCTGTATATTATACCCGTCTACCCCTACCTGTATATTATACTTGTCTATCCCTACCTGTATATTATACCTGTCTACCCCTACCTGTATATTATACTTGTCTACCCCTACCTGTATATTATACCTGTCCACCCCTACCTGTATATTATACCCGTCTACCCCTACCTGTATATTATACTTGTCTACCCCTACCTGTATATTATACCTGTCTACCCCTACCTGTATATTATACCTGTCTACCCCTACCTGTATATTATACCTGTCTACCCCTACCTGTATATTATACCTGTCTACCCCTACCTGTATATTATACCTGTCTACCTACCTGTATATTATACCTGTCTACCCTACCTGTATATTATACCTGTCTACCCCTAACTGTATATTATACCTGTCTACCCCTACCTGTATATTATACCTGTCTACCTACCTGTATATTATACCTGTCTACCTACCTGTATATTATACCTGTCTACCCTACCTGTATATTATACCTGTCTACCCCTACCTGTATATTATACTTGTCTACCCCTACCTGTATATTATACCTGTCTACCCCTACCTGTATATTATACCTGTCTACCCCTACCTGTATATTATACTTGTCCACCCCTACCTGTATATTATACCTGTCTACCTACCTGTATATTATACCTGTCCACCCCTAACTGTATATTATACCTGTCTACCCCTACCTGTATATTATACCTGTCTACCTACCTGTATATTATACCTGTCCACCCCTAACTGTATATTATACCTGTCTACCCCTACCTGTATATTATACCTGTCTACCTACCTGTATATTATACCTGTCTACCCTACCTGTATATTATACCTGTCTACCCCTACCTGTATATTATACCTGTCTACCTACCTGTATATTATACCTGTCCACCCCTAACTGTATATTATACCTGTCTACCCCTACCTGTATATTATACCTGTCTACCCTACCTGTATATTATACCTGTCTACCCCTACCTGTATATTATACCAGTCTACCCCTACCTGTATATTATACCTGTCTACCCTACCTGTATATTATACCTGTCTACCCCTACCTGTATATTATACCAGTCTACCCCTACCTGTATATTATACCTGTCCACTCCTACCTGTATATTATACCTGTCTACCTACCTGTATATTATACCTGTCCACCCCTAACTGTATATTATACCTGTCTACCCCTACCTGTATATTATACCTGTCTACCCTACCTGTATATTATACCTGTCTACCCCTACCTGTATATTATACCAGTCTACCCCTACCTGTATATTATACCTGTCTACCCCTACCTGTATATTATACTTGTCCACTCCTACCTGTATATTATACCTGTCCACCCCTACCTGTATATTATACCTGTCTACCTACCTGTATATTATACCTGTCTACCCCTACCTGTATATTATACCTGTCTACCTACCTGTATATTATACCTGTCTACCCCTACCTGTATATTATACCTGCCTACCTACCTGTATATTATACCTGTCCACCCCTACCTGTATATTATACCTGTCTACCTACCTGTATATTATACCTGTCTACCTACCTGTATATTATACCTGTCTACCTACCTGTATATTATACCTGTCTACCCCTACCTGTATATTATACCTGTCTACCCTACCTGTATATTATACCTGTCTACCTACCTGTATATTATACCTGTCTACTCCTACCTGTATATTATACCTGTCTACCCCTACCTGTATATTATACCTGTCTACCCCTACCTGTATATTATACCTGTCTACCTACCTGTATATTATACCTGTCTACTCCTACCTGTATATTATACCTGTCTACCCCTACCTGTATATTATACCTGTCTACCCTACCTGTATATTATACCCGTCTACCCTACCTGTATATTATACCTGTCTACCCCTACCTGTATATTATACCTGTCTACCCCTACCTGTATATTATACCTGTCCACCCCTACCTGTATATTATACCTGTCTACCCCTACCTGTATATTATACCTGTCTACCTACCTGTATATTATACCTGTCTACCTACCTGTATATTATACCTGTCTACCCCTACCTGTATATTATACCTGTCCACCCCTAACTGTATATTATACCTGTCCACCCCTAACTGTATATTATACCTGTCCACCCCTACCTGTATATTATACCCGTCTACCCTACCTGTATATTATACCTGTCCACCCCTAACTGTATATTATACCTGTCTACCCCTACCTGTATATTATACCTGTCTACCCCTACCTGTATATTATACCTGTCCACCCCTACCTGTATATTATACCTGTCTACCTACCTGTATATTATACCTGTCTACCTACCTGTATATTATACCTGTCTACCTACCTGTATATTATACCTGTCTACCTACCTGTATATTATACCTGTCCACCCCTACCTGTATATTATACCCGTCTACCTACCTGTATATTATACCTGTCTACCCCTACCTGTATATTATACCTGTCTACCTACCTGTATATTATACCTGTCTACCTACCTGTATATTATACCTGTCTACCTACCTGTATATTATACCTGTCTACCTACCTGTATATTATACCTGTCTACCTACCTGTATATTATACCTGTCTACCTACCTGTATATTATACCTGTCCACCCCTACCTGTATATTATACCTGTCTACCTACCTGTATATTATACCTGTCTACCTACCTGTATATTATACCTGTCCACCCCTAACTGTATATTATACCTGTCTACCTACCTGTATATATTATACCTGTCCACCCCTACCTGTATATATTATACCTGTCTACCTACCTGTATATTATACCTGTCCACCCCTACCTGTATATTATACCTGTCTACCTACCTGTGTTTCCCACCACCAGCAGATTGGAGCCCTGGCTGATCTTGATACTCAGCTCTTCAACCAGCAGCTGCTCAGAGAAGGGACTCTTGTAGGACACACAGTCCAGGATGAAGGCTGTGTCTACTGGACCACTGTGGACCTTGTCACTGGATGGAGAGGGGAGGGGAGGTGAAGAGGAGGAGCAGTTAGCCTAGTGGTTAGCAGGTAGCCTAGTGGTTAGCAGGTAGCCTAGTGGTTAGCAGGTAGCCTAGTGGTTAGCAGGTAGCGGTTAGTGGTGGTTAAGAGCATTGTGCCAGTAACCAAAAGGTCGATGTGCCCTTGAGCAAGGCACCCCTAACCCTAATTGCTCCTGTATGTCATTCTGGATAAGAGCCTCTGCAAAAGGACTAAAATGTCAAAATGCCAAACATAGGAGAGGGGAGAAAATCTTTAGCCATGTTCCTTTCAGCGTTCTCCGCTTTGTGATTGCACTCGTAATCCTACCTTCAAAACTTATTCCTGTGCTCTGAGTACTCTGGAGCATGGAAGCCTGCTTAACGGAACATACTGCAGCCTGTTAGAGTACTCTGGAGCACGGAAGCCTGCTTAACGGAACATACTGCAGCCTGTTAGAGTACTCTGGAGCATGGAAGCCTAACGGAACATACTGCAGCCTGTTAGAGTACTCTGGAGCATGGAAGCCTAACGGAACATACTGCAGCCTGTTAGAGTACTCTGAAGAATGGAAGCCTGCTTAACGGAACATACTGCAGCCTGTTAGAGTACTCTGGAGCACGGAAGCCTGCTTAACGGAACATACTGCAGCCTGTTAGAGTACTCTGGAGCATGGAAGCCTAACGGAACATACTGCAGCCTGTTAGAGTACTCTGGAGCACGGAAGCCTAACGGAACATACTGCAGCCTGTTAGAGTACTCTGGAGCATGGAAGCCTGCTTAACGGAACATACTGCAGCCTGTTAGAGTACTCTGGAGCATGGAAGCCTGCTTAACGGAACATACTGCAGCCTGTTAGAGTACTCTGGAGCATGGAAGCCTGCTTAACGGAACATACTGCAGCCTGTTAGAGTACTCTGGAGCACGGAAGCCTAACGGAACATACTGCAGCCTGTTAGAGTACTCTGGAGCACGGAAGCCTAACGGAACATACTGCAGCCTGTTAGAGTACTCTGGAGCATGGAAGCCTAACGGAACATACTGCAGCCTGTTAGAGTACTCTGGAGCACGGAAGCCTGCTTAACGGAACATACTGCAGCCTGTTAGAGTACTCTGGAGCACGGAAGCCTAACGGAACATACTGCAGCCTGTTAGAGTACTCTGGAGCACGGAAGCCTAACGGAACATACTGCAGCCTGTTAGAGTACTCTGGAGCACGGAAGCCTGCTTAACGGAACATACTGCAGCCTGTTAGAGTACTCTGGAGCATGGAAGCCTAACGGAACATACTGCAGCCTGTTAGAGTACTCTGGAGCATGGAAGCCTGCTTAACGGAACATACTGCAGCCTGTTAGAGTACTCTGGAGCACGGAAGCCTAACGGAACATACTGCAGCCTGTTAGAGTACTCTGGAGCACGGAAGCCTGCCTAACGGAACATACTGCAGCCTGTTAGAGTACTCTGGAGCACGGAAGCCTGCCTAACGGAACATACTGCAGCCTGTTAGAGTACTCTGGAGCATGGAAGCCTGCTTAACGGAACATACTGCAGCCTGTTAGAGTACTCTGGAGCACGGAAGCTTAACGGAACATACTGCAGCCTGTTAGAGTACTCTGGAGCACGGAAGCCTAACGGAACATACTGCAGCCTGTTAGAGTACTCTGGAGCACGGAAGCCTGCTTAACGGAACATACTGCAGCCTGTTAGAGTACTCTGGAGCACGGAAGCCTGCTTAACGGAACATACTGCAGCCTGTTAGAGTACTCTGGAGCATGGAAGCCTGCTTAACGGAACATACTGCAGCCTGTTAGAGTACTCTGGAGCACGGAAGCTTAACGGAACATACTGCAGCCTGTTAGAGTACTCTGGAGCATGGAAGCCTAACGGAACATACTGCAGCCTGTTAGAGTACTCTGGAGCATGGAAGCCTGCTTAACGGAACATACTGCAGCCTGTTAGAGTACTCTGGAGCACGGAAGCCTAACGGAACATACTGCAGCCTGTTAGAGTACTCTGGAGAATGGAAGCCTGCTTAACGGAACATACTGCAGCCTGTTAGAGTACTCTGGAGCACGGAAGCCTAACGGAACATACTGCAGCCTGTTAGAGTACTCTGGAGCATGGAAGCCTGCTTAACGGAACATACTGCAGCCTGTTAGAGTACTCTGGAGCATGGAAGCCTGCTTAACGGAACATACTGCAGCCTGTTAGAGTACTCTGGAGCACGGAAGCCTAACGGAACATACTGCAGCCTGTTAGAGTACTCTGGAGCACGGAAGCCTAACGGAACATACTGCAGCCTGTTAGAGTACTCTGGAGCATGGAAGCCTGCTTAACGGAACATACTGCAGCCTGTTAGAGTACTCTGGAGCATGGAAGCCTAACGGAACATACTGCAGCCTGTTAGAGTACTCTGGAGCATGGAAGCCTAACGGAACATACTGCAGCCTGTTAGAGTACTCTGGAGCACGGAAGCCTGCTTAACGGAACATACTGCATCCTGTTAGAGTACTCTGGAGCACGGAAGCCTAACGGAACATACTGCAGCCTGTTAGAGTACTCTGGAGCACGGAAGCCTAACGGAACATACTGCAGCCTGTTAGAGTACTCTGGAGCACGGAAGCCTAACGGAACATACTGCAGCCTGTTAGAGTACTCTGGAGCACGGAAGCCTGCTTAACGGAACATACTGCAGCCTGTTAGAGTACTCTGGAGCATGGAAGCCTAACGGAACATACTGCAGCCTGTTAGAGTACTCTGGAGCATGGAAGCCTGCTTAACGGAACATACTGCAGCCTGTTAGAGTACTCTGGAGCACGGAAGCCTAACGGAACATACTGCAGCCTGTTAGAGTACTCTGGAGCATGGAAGCCTGCCTAACGGAACATACTGCAGCCTGTTAGAGTACTCTGGAGCACGGAAGCCTGCCTAACGGAACATACTGCAGCCTGTTAGAGTACTCTGGAGCACGGAAGCCTGCCTAACGGAACATACTGCAGCCTGTTAGAGTACTCTGGAGCATGGAAGCCTGCTTAACGGAACATACTGCAGCCTGTTAGAGTACTCTGGAGCACGGAAGCTTAACGGAACATACTGCAGCCTGTTAGAGTACTCTGGAGCATGGAAGCCTAACGGAACATACTGCAGCCTGTTAGAGTACTCTGGAGCACGGAAGCCTAACGGAACATACTGCAGCCTGTTAGAGTACTCTGGAGCACGGAAGCCTACTTAACGGAACATACTGCAGCCTGTTAGAGTACTCTGGAGCACGGAAGCCTGCTTAACGGAACATACTGCAGCCTGTTAGAGTACTCTGGAGCATGGAAGCCTGCTTAACGGAACATACTGCAGCCTGTTAGAGTACTCTGGAGCATGGAAGCTTGCTTAACGGAACATACTGCAGCCTGTTAGAGTACTCTGGAGCACGGAAGCCTAACGGAACATACTGCAGCCTGTTAGAGTACTCTGGAGCACGGAAGCCTAACGGAACATACTGCAGCCTGTTAGAGTACTCTGGAGCACGGAAGCCTAACGGAACATACTGCAGCCTGTTAGAGTACTCTGGAGCACGGAAGCCTGCTTAACGGAACATACTGCAGCCTGTTAGAGTACTCTGGAGCATGGAAGCCTAACGGAACATACTGCAGCCTGTTAGAGTACTCTGGAGCATGGAAGCCTGCTTAACGGAACATACTGCAGCCTGTTAGAGTACTCTGGAGCACGGAAGCCTAACGGAACATACTGCAGCCTGTTAGAGTACTCTGGAGCATGGAAGCCTGCCTAACGGAACATACTGCAGCCTGTTAGAGTACTCTGGAGCACGGAAGCCTGCCTAACGGAACATACTGCAGCCTGTTAGAGTACTCTGGAGCACGGAAGCCTGCCTAACGGAACATACTGCAGCCTGTTAGAGTACTCTGGAGCATGGAAGCCTGCTTAACGGAACATACTGCAGCCTGTTAGAGTACTCTGGAGCACGGAAGCTTAACGGAACATACTGCAGCCTGTTAGAGTACTCTGGAGCATGGAAGCCTAACGGAACATACTGCAGCCTGTTAGAGTACTCTGGAGCACGGAAGCCTAACGGAACATACTGCAGCCTGTTAGAGTACTCTGGAGCACGGAAGCCTACTTAACGGAACATACTGCAGCCTGTTAGAGTACTCTGGAGCACGGAAGCCTGCTTAACGGAACATACTGCAGCCTGTTAGAGTACTCTGGAGCATGGAAGCCTGCTTAACGGAACATACTGCAGCCTGTTAGAGTACTCTGGAGCATGGAAGCTTGCTTAACGGAACATACTGCAGCCTGTTAGAGTACTCTGGAGCACGGAAGCCTAACGGAACATACTGCAGCCTGTTAGAGTACTCTGGAGCATGGAAGCCTGCCTAACGGAACATACTGCAGCCTGTTAGAGTACTCTGGAGCATGGAAGCCTGCCTAACGGAACATACTGCAGCCTGTTAGAGTACTCTGGAGCACGGAAGCCTGCCTAACGGAACATACTGCAGCCTGTTAGAGTACTCTGGAGCATGGAAGCCTGCTTAACGGAACATACTGCAGCCTGTTAGAGTACTCTGGAGCACGGAAGCTTAACGGAACATACTGCAGCCTGTTAGAGTACTCTGGAGCATGGAAGCCTAACGGAACATACTGCAGCCTGTTAGAGTACTCTGGAGCATGGAAGCCTAACGGAACATACTGCAGCCTGTTAGAGTACTCTGGAGCACGGAAGCCTACTTAACGGAACATACTGCAGCCTGTTAGAGTACTCTGGAGCACGGAAGCCTGCTTAACGGAACATACTGCAGCCTGTTAGAGTACTCTGGAGCATGGAAGCCTGCTTAACGGAACATACTGCAGCCTGTTAGAGTACTCTGGAGCATGGAAGCCTGCTTAACGGAACATACTGCAGCCTGTTAGAGTACTCTGGAGCACGGAAGCCTAACGGAACATACTGCAGCCTGTTAGAGTACTCTGGAGCATGGAAGCCTGCCTAACGGAACATACTGCAGCCTGTTAGAGTACTCTGGAGCACGGAAGCCTGCCTAACGGAACATACTGCAGCCTGTTAGAGTACTCTGGAGCACGGAAGCCTGCCTAACGGAACATACTGCAGCCTGTTAGAGTACTCTGGAGCATGGAAGCCTGCTTAACGGAACATACTGCAGCCTGTTAGAGTACTCTGGAGCACGGAAGCTTAACGGAACATACTGCAGCCTGTTAGAGTACTCTGGAGCATGGAAGCCTAACGGAACATACTGCAGCCTGTTAGAGTACTCTGGAGCACGGAAGCCTAACGGAACATACTGCAGCCTGTTAGAGTACTCTGGAGCACGGAAGCCTACTTAACGGAACATACTGCAGCCTGTTAGAGTACTCTGGAGCACGGAAGCCTGCTTAACGGAACATACTGCAGCCTGTTAGAGTACTCTGGAGCATGGAAGCCTGCTTAACGGAACATACTGCAGCCTGTTAGAGTACTCTAGAGCATGGAAGCCTGCTTAACGGAACATACTGCAGCCTGTTAGAGTACTCTGGAGCACGGAAGCCTAACGGAACATACTGCTGTTATTTTACCTGTCAAAGTCGTAGGAATCTCCTGATGCAGGGTCGTAGTCACAACGTGTCCTCAAGATATCATCCATTACTTCCCTCAGCTCTCCTATCCTGCCCACAACACACACAGCATGACAATAAGCTTCTGGGTGTTACTACACACACACACACCACACACACACACACACACACACATGGTTGATCAGTGTGCGTAATGTTACCTGTGGGTGTATCCAGCCACGTCTGACAGAGTGGTGGACAGGTCTATTAGCTGACTGAAGCAGCTTATCAAGTAGATACAGACAAAGGCATTCTGAGAGAGAGAAAGAGAGAGAGAGGGGTGAGAGAGAGATGTGAGAGAGAGGTGAGAGAGAGAGAGAGAGGTGAGAGAGAGCAGATAGAGGTGAGAGAGAGAGAGAGAGAGCAGATAGAGGTGAGAGAGAAGATAGAGGTGAGAGAGAGGGAGAGAGAAGATAGAGGTGAGAGAGAGGGAGAGCGAGAGAGAGAGAGAGAGAGAGAGCGAGAGAGAGAGAGAAGATAGAGGTGAGAGGGAGAGAAGATAGAGGTGAGATGGAGAGAAGATAGAGGTGAGAGGGAGAGAGAGAGAGAGGTGAGAGAGAGAGCGAGAGAGAGGTGAGAGAGAGCGAGAGAGAGAAGAGAGAGCAGAGAGAGAGCAGAGAGAGAGAGGAGAGCAGAGAGAGAGCAGAGAGAGAGAGAGAGAGAGAGCAGAGAGAGCAGAGAGGGCGAGAGAGAGAGAGATTTGTGACTGTGTGTGGTCAGGCACTGCAAGGCAGAATAAGAGACAGTATTGACGGTCCCCGTATATAAAGGTCCCCTAGTTCAGGATCTCTATGAACCTGTAAACCTGCTCTGTTCTCTTCCTCTCCAAGACAGGACATTACATACAGTGACTTAGAGACAACCTTTTTAATGTATAGCATATGGTATATACTGCCACCCAGAGGATAGAGGCGGTAATGACAGTAATGAGGGCATGGAAGACAAGTAATCTGTGGAGAGAGAGGGGGAAAAACAGTGGCCTACCTTACTGATGAGGACACTGTCCCCTGGGCTACTGTACCGAACTGATGAGGACACTGATCTCCACCTGGACTACTGTACCTTACTGATGAGGACACTGAGCTCCACCTGAACTACTGTACCTTACTGATGAGGACACTGAGCTCCACCTGAACTACTGTACCTTACTGATGAGGACACTGCCCCCTGGACTACTGTACCTTACTGATGAGGACACTGAGCTCCACCTGGACTACTGTACCTTACTGATGAGGACACTGAGCTCCACCTGGACTACTGTACCTTACTGATGAGGACACTGAGCTCCACCTGGACTACTGTACCTTACTGATGAGGACACTGAGCTCCACCTGAACTACTGTACCTTACTGATGAGGACACTGAGCTCCACCTGGACTACCGTACCTTACTGATGAGGACACTGAGCTCCACCTGGACTACTGTACCTTACTGATGAGGACACTGAGCTCCACCTGGACTACTGTACCTTACTGATGAGGACACTGAGCTCCACCTGGACTACTGTACCTTACTGATGAGGACACAGAGCTCCACCTGAACTACTGTACCTTACTGATGAGGACACTGAGCTCCACCTGGACTACCGTACCTTACTGATGAGGACACTGAGCTCCACCTGGACTACTGTACCTTACTGATGAGGACACTGAGCTCCACCTGGACTACTGTACCTTACTGATGAGGACACTGAGCTCCACCTGGACTACCGTACCTTACTGATGAGGACACTGAGCTCCACCTGGACTACTGTACCTTACTGATGAGGACACTGAGCTCCACCTGGACTACTGTACCTTACTGATGAGGACACTGAGCTCCACCTGGACTACTGTACCTTACTGATGAGGACACTGAGCTCCACCTGGACTACTGTACCTTACTGATGAGGACACTGAGCTCCACCTGGACTACTGTACCTTACTGATGAGGACACTGAGCTCCACCTGGACTACTGTACCTTACTGATGAGGACACTGAGCTCCACCTGGACTACTGTACCTTACTGATGAGGACACTGAGCTCCACCTGGACTACTGTACCTTACTGATGAGGACACAGAGCTCCACCTGAACTACTGTACCTTACTGATGAGGGCACTGAGCTCCCCTGGACTGAGGTTGTTATAAACACCCGAAAAGATGGGGATGGAGATAATGATGTAGCTGAGGATACCACCCAGGTAGTCAAAGGTGTTCACTCCAACTGAGAGAGGAGAGGACAGCAGAGGAGAGAGGAGGAGAGGAGGAGGTGGGTGGGAGAGGAAGAGAGGAGGAGAGGACAGCAGAGGAGAGAGGAGGAGAGGAGGAGGTGGGCGGGAGAGGAAGAGAGGAGGAGAGGACAGCAGAGGAGAGAGGAGGAGGTGGGCGGGAGAGGAAGAGAGGAGGAGAAGACAGCAGAGGAGAGAGGAGGAGAGGAGGTGGGTGGGAGAGGAAGAGAGGAGGAGAGGACAGCAGAGGAGAGAGGAGGAGAGGAGGAGGTGGGTGGGAGCGGAAGAGAGGAGGAGAGGACAGCAGAGGAGAGAGGAGGAGAGGAGGAGGTGGGCGGGAGAGGAAGAGAGGAGGAGAGGACAGCAGAGGAGAGAGGAGGAGGTGGGCGGGAGAGGAAGAGAGGAGGAGAGGAGGAGAGGACAGCAGAGGAGAGAGGAGGAGAGGAGGGCGGGAGAGGAAGAGAGAATAGGGTGGAGGAGGAGGAGAAAAGAGAGGAGAGGAGAGTTGTTTAGATCCTACCGTTTGCATTAGGACAATTCTAGAGGTCTCAATTTCAGATGAACGGAGAATTATTATTATTATTATTTTAAAGACAATCAGTCAGACGTACGTGTGTGTGTGTGTGTGTGTGTGTCCTTACTGTACAGCCAGAGTTCTTTGTTCATCAGACTCTTCTGGCAGCGCAGCAGCGTCTGCAGTCTCCTGTCTGTTCTCATGTGTTCCACTTTGCCAGCTCTGTATTCAGGTTAAACAGCACAGACCACTACGTCTTAATGCATAGACACAAGACGGACAAATCATATCACGGTCCAACCCCCATGGGGCTGACTGACCTGTAGAAAGCGGCAGACTCTGCGTTGGACCGGATTTGCATGTGCTTGAACCTGGAAGTAAAAACCCAAAGTCACTTCATTGGTCACCTCACTTTAAAAAAAATGTTCACGTGAAAGTACAGCCTAGCATGTCCCATATCCTACTTATCTATAATATTACCAGGTAACACAATTGGCAGGATGTTTGCTAACTACATTCAAACAAAGGGTGTACATATCATTCCTGTACCTGAAGTCTCCCTCCAGTTTCTCCTGTTCAAACAGAGTTGACACAATTGGCCCCATGAGGATTTTATTGGTGATAGTCCCGACTATGAAGTAGCCAAAGATACTAACAGGACCGATCCAGCCAGTGCTACAGGGATGGAGGGGGAGATAAGAGGGGGAGATAAGAGGGGGAGGAGATGGAGGGGGTGAAGGGAGAAGAGATGGAGGGGGGGTGAAAGGAGAAGAGATGGAGAGGGGATAAGAGGGGGAGGAGATGAAGAGGGGATAAGGGTGAAGAGATGGAGAGGGGGATCAGGGAGAAGAGATGGAGAGGGGGATAAGGGAGAAGAGATGGAGAGGGGGATACGAGGGGGAGGAGATGAAGAGGGGATAAGGGTGAAGAGATGGAGGGGGGGATACGAGGGGGAAGAGATGAAGAGGGGATAAGGGTGAAGAGATGGAGGGGGGGTGAAGGGAGAAGAGATGGAGAGGGGATAAGAGAGGGAGGAGATGGAGAGGGGGATAAGGGTAAAGAGATGGAGAGGGGATAAGAGGGGGAGGAGATGGAGAGGGGATAAGAGGGAGAGGAGATGGAGAGGGGATAAGGGTGAAGAGATGGAGAGGGGGATAAGGGAGAAGAGATGGAGAGGGGGATAAGGGAGAAGAGATGGAGAGGGGATAAGGGTGAAGGGAGAAGAGATGGAGAGGGGGATAAGGGTGAAGAGATTGAGAGGGGGATAAGGGAGAAGAGATGGGGATAAGGGAGAAGAGATGAAGAGGGGGATAAGGGAGAAGAGATGGAGAGGGGGATAAGAGAGAAGAGATGAAGAGGGGGATAAGAGTGGGAGGAGACATGAGTGAGGGATAAAAAAATGCTCTTTTTTTTTAGTCAGCTGTTGCTTTCCATGCTAACCACATATCAATGGTAGTCCTATTCCATGTTATGTCCATGCAAATGTCTTCAATCAGACTGAGGCGCTTATACTCACTATCTGCCATATAGGGTGTAACACGCATTCAGACCAGTAGAAATATTGGTAGGTGTAGTAGACCAGGGTACTAACCTGTAGTAATATTGGTAGGTGTAGTAGACCAGGGTACTAACATGTAGAAACATTGGTAGGTGTAGTAGACCAGGGTACTAACCTGTAGTAACATTGGTAGGTGTAGTAGACCAGGGTACTAACATGTAGAAACATTGGTAGGTGTAGTAGACCAGGGTACTAACCTGTAGTAACATTGGTAGGTGTAGTAGACCAGGGTACTAACCTGTAGAAACATTGGTAGGTGTAGTAGACCAGGGTACTAACCTGTAGAAACATTGGTAGGTGTAGTAGACCAGGGTACTAACATGGTAGAAACATTGGTAGGTGTAGTAGACCAGGGTACTAACCTGTAGTAATATTGGTAGGTGTAGTAGACCAGGGTACTAACCTGTAGTAACATTGGTAGGTGTAGTAGACCAGGGTACTAACATGTAGAAACATTGGTAGGTGTAGTAGACCAGGGTACTAACCTGTAGTAATATTGGTAGGTGTAGTAGACCAGGGTACTAACCTGGTAGTAATATTGGTAGGTGTAGTAGACCAGGGTACTAACCTGTAGTAATATTGGTAGGTGTAGTAGACCAGGGTACTAACCTGTAGTAATATTGGTAGGTGGAGTAGACCAGGGTACTAACCTGTAGTAATATTGGTAGGTGGAGTAGACCAGGGTACTAACCTGTAGAAACATTGGTAGGTGTAGAAGACCAGAGTACTAACCTGTAGTAATATTGGTAGTTGTAGTAGACCAGGGTACTAACATGGTAGAAACATTGGTAGGTGTAGTAGACCAGGGCACTAACCTGTAGTAACATTGGTAGGTGTAGAAGACCAGGGTACTAACCTGTAGAAACATTGGTAGGTGTAGAAGACCAGGGTACTAACCTGTAGTAACATTGGTAGGTGTAGAAGACCAGGGTACTAACCTGTAGAAACATTGGTAGGTGTAGTAGACCAGGGTACTAACCTGTAGAAACATTGGTAGGTGTAGAAGACCAGGGTACTAACCTGTAGAAACATTGGTAGGTGTAGTAGACCAGGGTACTAACCTGTAGTAACATTGGTAGGTGTAGTAGACCAGGGTACTAACCTGTAGAAACATTGGTAGGTGTAGTAGACCAGGGTACTAACCTGTAGAAACATTGGTAGGTGTAGTAGACCAGGGTACTAACCTGTAGTAACATTGGTAGGTGTAGTAGACCAGGGTACTAACCTGTAGAAACATTGGTAGGTGTAGTAGACCAGGGTACTAACCTGTAGAAACATTGGTAGGTGTAGTAGACCAGGGTACTAACATGGTAGTAATATTGGTAGGTGTAGAAGACCAGGGTACTAACCTGTAGAAACATTGGTAGGTGTAGTAGACCAGGGTACTAACCTGTAGAAACATTGGTAGGTGTAGTAGACCAGGGTACTAACCTGTAGAAACATTGGTAGGTGTAGTAGACCAGGGTACTAACCTGTAGAAACATTGGTAGGTGTAGTAGACCAGGGTACTAACCTGTAGAAACATTGGTAGGTGTAGTAGACCAGGGTACTAACCTGTAGAAACATTGGTAGGTGTAGTAGACCAGGGTACTAACCTGTAGAAACATTGGTAGGTGTAGAAGACCAGGGTACTAACCTGTAGAAACATTGGTAGGTGTAGTAGACCAGGGTACTAACCTGTAGAAACATTGGTAGGTGTAGTAGACCAGGGTACTAACCTGTAGAAACATTGGTAGGTGTAGTAGACCAGGGTACTAACATGGTAGTAATATTGGTAGGTGTAGAAGACCAGGGTACTAACCTGTAGAAACATTGGTAGGTGTAGTAGACCAGGGTACTAACCTGTAGAAACATTGGTAGGTGTAGTAGACCAGGGTACTAACCTGTAGTAACATTGGTAGGTGTAGAAGACCAGGGTACTAACCTGTAGAAACATTGGTAGGTGTAGTAGACCAGGGTACTAACCTGTAGTAACATTGGTAGGTGTAGTAGACCAGGGTACTAACATGGTAGTAATATTGGTAGGTGTAGAAGACCAGGGTACTAACCTGTAGAAACATTGGTAGGTGTAGTAGACCAGGGTACTAACCTGTAGTAACATTGGTAGGTGTAGAAGACCAGGGTACTAACCTGTAGAAACATTGGTAGGTGTAGTAGACCAGGGTACTAACCTGTAGTAACATTGGTAGGTGTAGTAGACCAGGGTACTAACATGTAGAAACATTGGTAGGTGTAGTAGACCAGGGTACTAACCTGTAGTAACATTGGTAGGTGTAGTAGACCAGGGTACTAACCTGTAGAAACATTGGTAGGTGTAGTAGACCAGGGTACTAACCTGTAGAAACATTGGTAGGTGTAGAAGACCAGGGTACTAACCTGTAGAAACATTGGTAGGTGTAGTAGACCAGGGTACTAACCTGTAGAAACATTGGTAGGTGTAGAAGACCAGGGTACTAACCTGTAGAAACATTGGTAGGTGTAGTAGACCAGGGTACTAACCTGTAGAAACATTGGTAGGTGTAGTAGACCAGGGTACTAACATGGTAGAAACATTGGTAGGTGTAGTAGACCAGGGTACTAACCTGTAGTAATATTGGTAGGTGTAGTAGACCAGGGCACTAACATGGTAGTAATATTGGTAGGTGTAGTAGACCAGGGCACTAACCTGTAGAAACATTGGTAGGTGTAGTAGACCAAGGTGAATGGAGAGATGATCAATCTGCTGACCATGGTGCTCATCTGTTTACATAACCTCTCTGTGTCCTGACTGATTCGCTGGTCTCTGGAAACACACACATATTTAAATCACACACACACACACACACACACACACGGACACACTTCAAATCTGTAAATTGTCAAATGAGTGAGAGAGGAGAGGTTGAGGCTATGTCAGTGTGTGTGTGTATATGTGTGTGTGTGTATATATATATATATATGTGTGTGTGTGTGTGTGTGTGTGTGTGTGTGTGTGTGTGTGTGTGCACGCGTACGGGTTATCAATGTCCTCTCTGAGCACGTTGAGTGTGTAGTAAACGTTCCCCTGGAAGTAAGCTCTGTGGAGACTCTCTGTTAAAGACTTCCTCCAACTCACAGACATCAGACTACAGATATACTGGTCCACACTCTTCAACTAGGGGAGAGAAAAATATATTTAACCTGTATTCAAATTGGTTGGGTGAATTTCAAGACAATAAGTCAAAATCTTCACATTCAGAAAATAGCTGATTTTGTAATTTATGAGGTTCAGTCCAGCTGAGTTAACACAATTTATCCCTTGATACCCAATTCCTGAATGACAACTACACCTAGATTACGCAATGACGAGTGCACTTTCAGGTCAGGTCCTATAACACCCAGTGAGTGGTTGGAATGACCTCATAAAAAACAGTCACACAGCAGTCAGTGAAGTGTATCTGCTGACATTGTAGTCAGTCCCTTTCAGCATGGACCCCAGCTAACAATTCTAAGGTGTTAGAACGTTTTTGTAATGTTCTCCTGATGTGCGAGGGTCCAGTGTTCCGTTAGTTAGGGGAAAATTCTATGCATGTTAAGTGAAAATCTCAGGACAACCTATTGAGCATGTTTTGGCGTTAGGGGTTAGGAGAACAACCTCCTCAATGTCAAACAAAACAAAACCTATAAAAACGTGGTTACCGTGTTCTCAGAATATTCTATATTAAATATTCTGGACACGTTTCATGGGATGTTACAAGAACGTCCATGTGTCCAGTTTTCTGTGGGTTTTCAGGTCGAGGATTCCGTCAACGTCCCACCAAACACACACAGAAAATAGTTGCCGTGTTCTCAGAGAATAATACATTCATGTTCTAGACACGTTTCATTGGTTAGAGCGTTGGACTAGTAACCGAAAGGTTGCAAGTTCGAATCCCCGAGCTGACAAGGTACAACTCTGTCGTTCTGCCCCTGAACAGGCAGTTAACCCACTGCTCCTAGGCCGTCATTGAAAATAAGAATTTGTTCTTAACTGACTTGCCTAGTTAAATAAAGGTAAAATAAAAAAATAAAAACATTGCAAGAACACTTCCGTGTCCAAGGACGTTTAAAACATAGGACGTTCTGTCATCGTCCCCTGAAGGTTTTTTTTACTTGTTCCGGTGACGTCCCTAAAGACATTTTTAGGACGTCGCCTGATGGTCCTCATGAGACATTTTCTTTCAGATGTAGTTTTTATTACACATCACCCCTTCTTACTGTTTCCAAGCCCATTTAGGCCCTGATTGGTGAACCACTGATCCATTCACAGCTCTTTGTCTGTTCTGTTAGACATTAAGGGGAATGGTCTCTTGGAAACAGTCCTTGCACATCACTGCAACATTTCTATGAAAACGTTAGACAACATTCTCTAAAAGTTGTGGGAACGTTTGTTGTTAGCTGGGGTAAAACGTGACGCTTTATGGAGCGAGAATAAAACGTTATCAAATTAAAAATGGTTTCAGGTCGCCCACACTGGTGAAGTTGGCAACTGGTCAACGTGCTTGAGAACTAGTGATTTGATTTGATTAGTGAACTACTCACTGTGGAGTTGAGCAGTATAAGCAGGAAGGCCAACCCTGCGAGGTTCTTGAACGCACCATAGTCCTTGTCAGACAGGGCCTCATAGAACTGACTGGGGACGACTCCCACCTGGTAAATGATCATCTGTTCTGAGGAGAGGGAAAGACGAGTCGGCAAACTGTTAGCGTTGCCTCTCAAATGGCAACCTATTCCCTTCATAGTGCACACTACTTTTGATGAGAGTCCATGGGGACCGTAGGTGACATGGTCAAAAAAGCAATGCACTATAAAGGGAATTTGGGATGCACACTTAGACGCTTGTACAACAAAAGAAACAAATGCAACGTATATCTTGAAGAGATAAGGCTTTAGTTAGTCCCATAACTTTACACAACAACAACAACAACAACAACAACAACAAAAATCACAGGTTTTACAGAAATATTTGGTACCTTGTGATTCCAGGAATATTCCAACTGGGATTTATTTTTTACATTTTTTTTTTAAACTGGGGAATTTTATTTTAAAGTTATGAAGATTTTGCAACACTAGCTGCAGCCTTGCATTGTGCCTGTGTGATTGATTCATAGATTATTATTATTTTTTTTTTTAAAGTTACATAGTGAACAATACAATAGTCATCAATAGTCTTACAAACATAACCCTTTCCTCTAATCTGATATCAAGAGCACTAAAAGCTCCTGACAGCCATCAGTCAATACAGAGACGTTGACCTAAATACCTGACTGAGATGTCTTTCAGTTCACCCCAATACGTCTCCATTTATCTAGTAGGCAGACAACTACAAGAATGTGCCCTGTCGTCACTTCTCTTGCCAACCCCACATTTATTGATCTCTCCAACATTTGTTTGATCACTGATCACTTTATTGGAGTACTCTGTTTATCTCAACCCCCCATATGAATAAGGCACAGTCTTATTTTATAAGTTAAGACGGAGCCTATCTTTCCCATTTATTTGTGAACATAAAGTGACCCGGAAGCTGACCATACCTGTGAGTGTGACTCCCACCAATGTCCCCAACATCAGTACGTTCTGACTGGACCATGATGGGAAGAGAACCCTCTGGATGCTGCAGAACCTCTGGACAAACCTCCAGTCTAGTTTGGGCCTTCTGGGTCACACACACACACACACACACACACACACACACACACACACACACACACACACACGTATATATATTATTTGTGGGTCATACTAGCACCATACCAGCTACCCATCTCAAAACACCTTGACTGGGCAAACTGGCAGCTAATAGTAGGCTATTGCGTTAGCTAGCTGAACATGAACATTTCTGCTCATGACAAGGCATGACCACAGGTCCAGCCGTAATAGATTAGTTATGTACATTATGGAGCATGCTATTGAAATATAGATCAATATTCTATTGTCAATGTCGATGCACTGAAATAGTCCATTTAATTAAGCAAAAGAGAACAACATCAAGCCAACACAAACCCACCCACCAGCACCCAGCGGATGCATTAGGACCAATTAATCACCTGTCATGAAGCTGAGCTTATGATTAAAAACACTTACCTTTTCATCCCTTTGCCACTCGCCCTTGCAAGTGGTGGCATCTGCACAGTATTATCCAAAGAAAATCACAGTGGGCTATTTTCTGACTTGTATAAACTAACTGGAGATATCAGTGGAGTGATTTCACAACTAGTCCCTGTGATAGTCACAGTAAGACCACGACAAAAGGTTTAAAAAAAAAAATATATATATATATATGTATATATAATAACCAGGAAGCAAGCTGCTAAAAATGTCACTGTGAAGTTGGTTTATAACTGACCCAAGATAAGCCACAGCCTCTCGTTTCCGATGGTAGAAATCGAATCATAGTGGGCGGGGCCAAGTACCGGGATAGCGAGATCCTATTGGTGCGTTCGAGCAGTTCTTAGCATATTTCCGTTAGGGAACGCCTACTATGTGAAAGGCACGTGTGCAATAACGCAATTCGCCCTTTCACACCTTGTAAACAACGCAGTTTAAAAAAAAAAAACTTTGGCAAAGGGTAATGTCTACAAAAACTTTGTCCACTCTGTTCGTAAAATATTCTAGTTTTTATAACAGAAAATTGTATTGAGATCAAGTGTTTCATCGATGAGAAAATTAGCAAAATATCGGATAAAATCCATCTCGCTCCATCTTCTCCCACTAACGGCCGCTGGGGCTTCCTCACATGACCGAATTTGTGACGTTTGGAAATGCCAACCGGATGCTTCAGATTTATACATCCGGTGAAACATCTGACTCATTGTTCTATATGTGACTTTACTTTACGGCCGTCAAAAACAAATGAACCATTATTGTTTGTCTTGGTTGTCACCCGATGTGTTAGTTCACTAGCTACAGTAGCTAGACAGTAGGGAAAATATATTTTTCGGAGTGTGGAAGTTTTGCTTTGTTTACATTTAGGGGAAAACGGTAGAAGAAGAATGCATGATGAGGTTCCACTGTTCTAAAATGCACGCTGCCATCTAGTGGACAACTTGAATCAACACAATTTGTTCTTTGGTGACTGTGGTGATGTGTATAATACTGTATAGCATGATCATATATTTGAAGAGATTCATCTTATTATTTGTATTTTTTCAAAGACAACTTTAATAATATTTTTTAAGAAGAAAAACAAAAAGAGACATGCATATAGGCTGTTGTAATTCCAGAATAGCGCACTGGAGACACCATGCTCTCTACACGGTGCCTGACCGGTCCCCCCCCTTCCCCCCCCCCCCCGGGCTTCCGTACCAGCCATGTACCCTCAAATCGACGCCGTTCCTCCTCACGGGTCTCGTTTCCATCCCCCTCTAAACTGCAGGGCCAAAGGGGTTCGTAACAGGTGCGACTACAATCTCGCTCTGTGAGAACCTACCCCAAACAACACTTACTCAACCACATTTTTTAAAATATTTTTTTTTTAGGCAAGTCAGTTAAGAACAAATTCTTATTTTCAATGACGGCCTAGTGGGTTAACTGCCTGTTCAGGGGCAGAACGACAGATTTGTACCTTGTCAGCTCGGGGATTGAACTTGCAACCTTCCGGTTACTAGTCCAACGCTCTAACCACTAGGCTACATGCCGCCCCCATGTGACTCCCACCAACGTCCCCAACGTACGTTCTGACTGGACCATGATGGGAAGCGAACCCTCTGGATGCTGCAGAACCTCTGGACAAACCTCCAGTCTAGTTTGGGCCTGTGTGACCAGTAAAATAAACATATACCATATCAATAAACTGAGGAGAAGCTTTTAATTTCAAAAGTTGTTCCATTTTATTTATATTTTATAATTCAAATCACTTCATGAATTGAGGGTCTTCAATTATAATTGACCTCAACCCTGATACACACACATATTAGGATTAAACATTTCTTAACACTTCTTTTTCAGAAAATTACTTAACATTTTTTTAAACTTAAAAAAAAAGAAATAATGTATTTTTTAAAATTACTTGTAGTTGATCAAATGTGCTCTTTGGAAGATGGACTTGGCAGAAGAGAAGATAATATGTAGCACTCCATCCGTGCACCTTTCCAGAGAGAGCCGTCAACCCTAGAGATGTCGTATGGCCTGTTCTTGCCTGGAATATCTGGTTTTCCTTTAAATGTGAACGGTGTAACGAGGAGAATACCTTGTACACAGTATTTAGCCAGAGAGCAGCGTACTGTATTCAGGTGACAGAAGCAGAAGGCCTCACCCTGTTTCACTGTCACTATATCGTTTGTGATTAAACTCCTGTAAAAAAAAATATAATAATAATAGCTTATATAAAATGTCTGTGTATAGGCCCTAATGTACAATATGTCTCCCCTTCCATTGGAAAAAGTATGCACTTCTGCTATGGCCACATTCATTTGCATATTCTAAACACAGGCTTGGCTGTTTAGATGTAATGTGGAGCCACCAGAGCTTCCTGCGTTTACACATTTCCCCCCCATCAACCAATAAACCGTCTTCCAAAGGTTTTCAAACATTTGTTATTTAATCGACATATATTGTGTCAGAAATGTATATCGTAATAGTGTTGCATAAGGTTAAGAGGAATTCAGAAAATAAAAAAAAACGTAATATGAAATTGTGACAATTCGGGCAGGCTATATCCCTCATTGAGCACAGATGTCAGTTCAACGTCTAGTTTTGATTGACATTTGGTTGAGTTGTCAACTAATGTGAATTCAACAAAAAAATGTCACCGTGTCATTGGATTTAGGTAAAGAAAAGGTGTGGGAAAAAATACTAAATTCCCTTACGTTGAAGACTCTTCTTTTCTTCTTTCAAATACAATTATATTTTCCACATCATCACATTGAGCTAGGATCTGGTCTGCCTTATGAATGGACAGGGGGGGGGGCTTATCAAGGATCTGGTCTGCCTTATGAATGGACAGGGGGGGGGCTTATCAAGGATCTGGTCTGCCTTATGAATGGACAGGGGGCGGCTTATCAAGGATCTGTTCTGCCTTATGAATGGACAGGGGGGGGGCTTATCAAGGATCTGGTCTGCCTTATGAATGGACAGGGGGGGGGCTTATCAAGGATCTGGTCTGCCTTATGAATGGACAGGGGGGGGGCTTATCAAGGATCTGGTCTGCCTTATGAATGGACAGGGGGCGGCTTATCAAGGATCTGTTCTGCCTTATGAATGGACAGGGGGGGGGCTTATCAAGGATCTGTTCTGCCTTATGAATGGACAGGGGGGGGGGCTTATCAAGGATCTGGTCTGCCTTATGAATGGACAGGGGGGGGGGGGGCTTATCAAGGATCTGGTCTGCCTTATGAATGGACAGGGGGGCGGCTTATCAAGGATCTGGTCTGCCTTATGAATGGACAGGGGGGGGGCTTATCAAGGATCTGGTCTGCCTTATGAATGGACAGGGGGGGGGCTTATCAAGGATCTGGTCTGCCTTATGAATGGACAGGGGGGGGGCTTATCAAGGATCTGGTCTGCCTTATGAATGGACAGGGGGCGGCTTATCAAGGATCTGGTCTGCCTTATGAATGGACAGGGGGCGGCTTATCAAGGATCTGGTCTGCCTTATGAATGGACAGGGGGGGGGGGGGCTTATCAAGGATCTGGTCTGCCTTATGAATGGACAGGGGGGGGGGGGGCTTATCAAGGATCTGGTCTGCCTTATGAATGGACAGGGGGGCGGCTTATCAAGGATCTGGTCTGCCTTATGAATGGACAGGGGGGCGGCTTATCAAGGATCTGGTCTGCCTTATGAATGGACAGGGGGGGGGGGGCTTATCAAGGATCTGGTCTGCCTTATGAATGGACAGGGGGGCGGCTTATCAAGGATCTGGTCTGCCTTATGAATGGACAGGGGGGCGGCTTATCAAGGATCTGGTCTGCCTTATGAATGGACAGGGGGGGGGCTTATCAAGGATCTGGTCTGCCTTATGAATGGACAGGGGGGGGGCTTATCAAGGATCTGGTCTGCCTTATGAATGGACAGGGGGCGGCTTATCAAGGATCTGGTCTGCCTTATGAATGGACAGGGGGCGGCTTATCAAGGATCTGGTCTGCCTTATGAATGGACAGGGGGGGGGGGGGGGGGCTTATCAAGGATCTGGTCTGCCTTATGAATGGACAGGGGGGGGGGCTTATCAAGGATCTGGTCTGCCTTATGAATGGACAGGGGGGCGGCTTATCAAGGATCTGGTCTGCCTTATGAATGGACAGGGGGGGGGCGGCTTATCAAGGATCTGGTCTGCCTTATGAATGGACAGGGGGGCGGCTTATCAAGGATCTGGTCTGCCTTATGAATGGACAGGGGGCGGCTTATCAAGGATCTGGTCTGCCTTATGAATGGACAGGGGGGCGGCTTATCAAGGATCTGGTCTGCCTTATGAATGGACAGGGGGCGGCTTATCAAGGATCTGGTCTGCCTTATGAATGGACAGGGGGCGGCTTATCAAGGATCTGGTCTGCCTTATGAATGGACAGGGGGGCGGCTTATCAAGGATCTGGTCTGCCTTATGAATGGACAGGGGGGGGGGGGGGGCTTATCAAGGATCTGGTCTGCCTTATGAATGGACAGGGGGGCGGCTTATCAAGGATCTGGTCTGCCTTATGAATGGACAGGGGGGGGCTTATCAAGGATCTGGTCTGCCTTATGAATGGACAGGGGGGCGGCTTATCAAGGATCTGGTCTGCCTTATGAATGGACAGGGGGGGGCTTATCAAGGATCTGGTCTGCCTTATGAATGGACAGGGGGGCGGCTTATCAAGGATCTGGTCTGCCTTATGAATGGACAGGGGGGGGGCTTATCAAGGATCTGGTCTGCCTTATGAATGGACAGGGGGCGGCTTATCAAGGATCTGGTCTGCCTTATGAATGGACAGGGGGCGGCTTATCAAGGATCTGGTCTGCCTTATGAATGGACAGGGGGCGGCTTATCAAGGATCTGGTCTGCCTTATGAATGGACAGGGGGCGGCTTATCAAGGATCTGGTCTGCCTAATGAATGGATTGGGGGGGGGGGGCTGATCCTACTCTAGGAGGCTTCATAGACACATGTCCTGGAATAGACTTCAAACCTAGCTCCTCATTTTTTAAATGTAATTTTATTTAACTTTTATTTAACTAGGCAAGTCAGTTAAGAACAAATTCTTATTTACAATGATGGCTTACCGGGGAACAGTGGGGTTAACTGCCTTGTTCAGGGGCAGAACGACAGATTTGTACCTTGTCAGCTCGGGGATTCGATCCAGCAACATTTCGGTAACTGGCCCAACGCTCTAACCACTAGACTACCTGCCGATCACATTAATATGCTTATTCATGTAAAAGCCAACAGCAGAATTATAACGCTGGTACAGGTTTGTCCTGCTTTACCAAATGATGCAGTTTACAATACACTGTATAACTCATTATTTGATCAGACATCAAATACGTCCCAAAATGGTATCCCTGTATAGTGCACTACATATGACCAGAACCCTATGAGCTCTGGTTGAAAGTAGTGCTCTATAAAGGGAACAGGGGGCTATTTGGGATGCCTCCATAGTCTTCTCCATGGTTTTTTTTTTTGTTGTATCCTTTGCATAATGACCGACAAAACAAAGAAGTGCCTGTTGGCTTGTGCACTAACCACTGTCCACAGAGTTTTGCAAGGGAAATTTGACCCTCCGGCTTGGCATGCAAACTCACGGCTACGTTTAGATGTACATTTCCACGTGGGCATCATCGTTGAGGATCAGTCAGAGAACATAGTTTTCATTCTTTGACGGTTCAGCAGAACGCGTGCCGCTGTTTTCCGTGACCGTGGCTATAGGTGTTAACACCAAGAAACGGGTGAGGCTCCTATTACTTTGATGAGTATATCTGTTATCTACATCTGACTGTATATCTGAATTCAGCATAACGTGGCATCATGGGGCAGCATTGTTTGTAACATGCTATATTTTGTGGGGGGATGAATTATTGTGCCACAAAAAAATGCAAACATGGTAATATTTAGTGTCCATTACCAAATGTAATCATTTTTAGTAAATAACAATTGAGGGTAAAAAGTTCAGAACTCTGAAAATCACTGAAAGGTGTTGATGGGAACGTCTAGACAACGGCCCACAGTAACGTCCAGTCAATGTGCACGAGATGAATGCTAATGTATAATAACTGCTCACTTTTAAATGTTGTACTGAACTACGAATTAGATTTTTGCCTCTGAACACTTGAGTGTTTCCACATCCAAGGTTTTTTTGTTGTTGTTGTAGCCGACACAAACACCATGGAGTTGAAGAGTTGGGTGGCTTTGGCCTCCCTGGTCAGTCTTCTCTGGAGTCCTACTTGTGAGTAGAAGACTAACTTAGAAAACTAACTAAGGAAACTAACTTCACTTACTCACCATAAATGTACTCTAGGTGTCATTTGTATTCCTATCAGGGTTGGGGTCAGTTCAAATTAAAGTCACTCAATCCAAGAAGTGATTTGAATTTAACATTTTAAAACTTGAACAACTTTTGAAATAAATAGCTTCTCTTTAGTTGTTAATTAATTCCATTTTGATGTCATTTTTTGTTGTTGACTAAATTCAATTCGAATTGACCCCAAACCTGATTACTGTATTACAATATCAAAGATATTGCTTGGCCTTCCTTTCAATGGGAAAGCAATCCAACAAGATCATGCATTGTAATTAATACAACGGCTTTGACACAATTAAAAAAAGGTTCTATCTAGAACCTATAAAGTCGTTTTCAATTTTTTTTCAGGAACCCAAAAGAGTTGTACCTGGCTGGGACACAAAATCAATCAGTCAATCAATCAATCAATCAATCAATCAAATGTATTTTATAAAGCCCTTTTTACTTCAGCAGGTGTCACAAAGTGCTTTACAGAAATCCAGTCTAAAACCCCCAAAGAGCAAACAATGCAGATGTAGAAGCACGGTGGCTAGGGAAAAACTCCCTAGAAAGGCAGGAACCTAGGAAGAAACCTAGAGAGGAACCAGGCTATGTGGGGTGGCCAGTCCTCTTCTGGCTGTGCCAGATTGTTCTTCAAGATAGATGACCAACAGGATCAAATTATAATAACCACCCAGTGGTTGTAGAGGGTGAAACAGGTCATCACCACAGGAGTAAATGTCAGTTGGCTTTTCATAGACAAACATGGTTTGGAGACAGGAGAGGGAGGGAGGGAGAGAAAGAGATTGCTTTGTAAACATGTTTCCCATGCCAATAAAGCCCATTGAATTGATTTGAGATAGAGTTCTCCACAATGTCCTCCCATGGGGAACCCTTTTGGAATTATAATTTTTTTGTGTATTTGTGTTTCTGTGTCTTAAGTTTTCTTATTTACAGGCGCAGGACAAAATGGACCGTCATGTGACATGCATTGTCCGAATAAGGACAAAAATATTTTGGTAGTTGACGCTGGCTTCACAGGTACCCTGAAACAATGTTGTGGTGAGTTTCATCACAGCTTGCGATTTATGAGATATATTTAGATTGATAGGAGCCAGGAATGATTTACAATGATACTGAAAACCGTATGTGAAATATGGAAAAACTTCCGTTTGGTCGAGCCGCAGTGGCGGGCAAGCCTGGTCGTTCCAGATGTATTTGTTGTATAGCCAATTTCTATTACCCTGTTCGGAATTAACCGATTAGACGATGCTCAACTTCGGGTGTCCAGCCAATCCATAGACGTCCGATGTTGTGTCCCAAGCCTAGTATTAACCATAGACTAGCTTTTACCAAACTATCATCTCCCATCTTCACCAAGTATTAACCATAGACTAGCTTTTACCAAACTATCATCTCCCTTCTTCACCAAGTATTAACCATAGACTAGCTTTTACCAAACTATCATCTCCCTTCTTCACCAAGTATTAACCATAGACTAGCTTTTACCAAACTATCATCTCCCTTCTTCACCAAGTATTAACCATAGACTAGCTTTTACCAAACTATCATCTCCCTTCTTCACCAAGTATTAACCATAGACTAGCTTTTACCAAACTATCATCTCCCTTCTTCACCAAGTATTAACCATAGACTAGCTTTTACCAAACTATCATCTCCCTTCTTCACCAAGTATTAACCATAGACTAGCTTTTACCAAACTATCATCTCCCTTCTTCACCAAGTATTAACCATAGACTAGCTTTTACCAAACTATCATCTCCCTTCTTCACCAAGTATTAACCATAGACTAGCTTTTACCAAACTATCATCTCCCTTCTTCACCAAGTATTAACCATAGACTAGCTTTTACCAAACTATCATCTCCCTTCTTCACCAATAGGAAATGCATCTAAAACCATCGCAGACATATTTCAAACGACGTGCAGTGTTTCATTCAACACTCCTGGTATTCGCTTTCAGGGTGAGTATGACTCCACGTGCCATGTACAACAGTTTTGCATACTGCTTATTACAAACCAACATATTTGCATCTCATGTGTCTAAAATTACTTTTTCACTTTTTTGTTTACTTGGGTTGTTAGAAGACGGCAAGGATGTGGAATTTTCTGTGCGGGAAGTAAATAAATCTCATCTCCTGTACACGTCAAAGAAGTACGTGAATGGATTGTTTGTGTGTGTGATGGTTGGACGGAATTGCAGCGAGACACTGGACTCACTCAGGGCAAACATTACAGGTTGAAGATGTAGTCTTTCCCTATTCATGATGCAAATGTTTTTGTAACACAGGGAACATCACCTTATTCTTCCCTCTTCTTCTTGTCAAAATTAATAACAAGTGCATTTTGTTACAGCTTACAATAAGAAATGGCCTTCCATCGAGTCTACGACAAGTACGTGCTTATTTTGTTTTTCCATTGAGATCTTCCTGTCTATGTTCAGCATGTCCATGTGTGCATATGGAAAGAGAGCGGAATGCCTTTCAATCCAAGCCGTGTTATAGTTCACTATACAACCGGCAATTTAAAAAAAAAAAGGCTTTATCCCTGAAGTTCGCGGAGAACGCGTTCACTGTAAACCAACGCACGTGTTGGTTCAACAGTGATTTACCTTTAAAAATCTGTTCAAGCGCACCATGCTATAACGCTGCTTGCATTGAATCCCTTATTTTCCATCCACAGCCATCTGCAGTGTCTCCTGTTTCAGCACCTCTGAACATTGCAGGACATCCGCATATGATGAAGGGGTCTGCAAAAGTAAGAACCCGCTGTATGTCCTTAACCTGCCGTGATTATGTAATTGTTGAGTAATTATGAGATGCAGGGGGCTCCCTTGGTCTCAATGAGACTCCCCGCTAAAATAAAGATAACAAAAAATATACACTGAACAAAATATACAAACACAACATGTAAAGTGTTGGTCCCATGTTTCATGACCTGAAATAAATTAATCACAGAAATGTTCCATGTGCACAAAAAAACATTTGTCTCACTTGTAATGGATGCAAGCCTTGACTGGAAGCCAGTGGAGTGTGTGGAGGAGCGGGGTGACCAGTAGCAGTCCATTGGTAAAATCAGTGAGGAAGCCAAGCCAAGCCATATTACAGCCTATGCTATGGTAATTGCATTGTTTACTCTATAACCCATTGGTTCATACGCCATCGTGATATCCAATAAGGCCTGTGACAACAAAAAAAGACAGTCACACAGTGGTGGAATAAATTCAACTACACATACAATTGTTTCATTACGAAACCAGCAGCATACCACCCTGCATACCACTGCTGGCTTGCTTCTGAAGCTAAGCAGGGTTGGTTCTGGTCAGTTCCTGGATGGGAGACCAGATGCTGCTGGAAGTGGTGTTGGAGGGCCAGTAGGAGGCACTCTTTCCTCTGGTCTAAAATAAATATCCTAATGCCCCAGACACAGCCCTGTGTAGGGTGCTGTCTTTCGGATGGGACGTTAAACGGGGTCTCCTGACTCTCTGAGGTCATTAAAGATCCCATAGCACTTATCGTAAGAGTAGGGGTGTTAACCCCGGTGTCCTGGCTAAATTCCCAATCTGGCCCTCAAACCATCACGGTCACCTAATAATCCCCAGTTTACAATTGGCTCATTCATCCCCCTCCTCTCCCCTGTAACTATTTCCCAGGTTGTTGCTGCAAATGAGAACATGTTCTCAGTCAATTTACCTGGTAAAATAACAGATAAATCAAAAACCTGGACAGCCACATCTGACCGGTGAAGTCCACAAGGCAAATATTGCATACAAAGAGTTATCATCTGCAGCATGTTCAAGCCAGTTAATGTTTCTGACAGTTCACTAAACAACTACTGATTTAGAACCACAAAGACAACAGGAGCGCTGCCTCCACTATTTCAACTTAAACATCAACTCAACAAGGTTATTATATGCTTAGTTTAAAAATACCAGAAGGAAACTGCTATTCATGTGTAAATACATGATTCTGACATGTAAAAACTTGGGTGTATTTGGAAAGAAAACACCTGGGAGACGAATGAGGAAATGATCAGAAGATAGATAGGAGTTACAGTGGCCATGTTCTGTTATAATCTCCACCCGGCACAGCCAGAAGAGCCATGTTGACTCTCGGGGCTAGTGATCAATAACGGTAGGTCACAGGCAGACAAATAAGATATCGTCATGATGTATGGAGTCCCGGCTTTCGGTGTGTATCAACGTATTTGTTTATTAAATGTTAAATGTAAATGTTTATTTTGCCATCTTGAAATGAGGTCATCGGCTCGGCCTGTCCTTATCAATTCGTATGCCCATAAATGGTAGTAAGTCACACCAAATGATTTTAAAGCACCGATCGATTGCCAAGATACTTAGCTTTCTGCAGACACCCTGATTTTGCCGACAGGGGCTACCATTCTCATAGCAGACTGAATTGAATACAACAAATCTAATAGGGTGCCCAAATATGGAGACAAAACATTTAAGAGTTAACACACTGAAAACAAACTTAAAAGATACCAAAAAGCGATTTAGTCTAATCAATGTGGCTAAATATCATGTGGCTTGTCTTGTGTGTGCTCCTGAATCAAAACATGTTGACTCACCCTACTCCAATATCATCCTCTCTTTCATGTTGGCAAAATGGTCTATGGCTCTGTCATACAGTACTATTTTGGTTTTTGTTGTCTACCTTGCTAAAATGCTTACTTAGCCTGACTTCCTTGCATGGGGAACAATGAACCAGCTAAGTTAGCTAGCTAGTTCGTTAACACGAGTCTACTAGGCTACATATTGAACTTGCAATCATCTCAGGCTAGTGGCATAATATATTAATCTATGGTTAGATCAGAATCTCTGTCATAATCATTGGCCTGTAAAGAGAATTAGGTCAAAACCACAAAGCCCAAATCCCCATCTCCATCTCCATCCATGGTTTAGGACAGGGACAATTTAACAAGATAGATACTGCAGGACATCAACACAAGCAGACCACAAACAGACGTTAAAAGGACGTTTTGCAAAAGAAGTGATTTGATTGGTCTGAAGCCAAATCCAAACCTGGAGGGGGTGTGTGTGTGTGTGGGGGGGGGGGACAACAACATTATTTTATATATTTATTTTATCAAGTGAGGCCAAATGCTTGCTGGCATCAATCAATCAAATGCTACAGCGGCAACAAGCTAAACTCTTTTGGTCCAGACAGCATCCTGATACATCGGCTACACATACTGAAACAGTTATCGCTCTGATGATTTCTCCGGTGAGATTCAGCCACTCGCGAATTTGACAAAAAAATGATTAAAACGCAAAGAGAGAGAGAGATGTAAGATGGAATTGGCGTCCCGGCTTTCGGTGTGTATCAATCCCTTCCCACTTGCTCTCCTTCTCCCCCTCTCGATTTCCTTTCTGTCTAAATAAAGTGAGAACCATTCAGAAATATATATTAAAGAGAAATGCTGTGTTTGTTTTTTTTACATATCTTCTTAGACGCCAAAAACCAAGATAAGTTCCTCATCAACGTAACAGCACCAGGGAGCTTGTGTGTCAACTGTAATGAACCATTCAGAAATATATATTAAAGAGAAATGCTGTGTTTGTTTTTTTTTACATATCTTCTTAGACGCCAAAAACCAAGATAAGTTCCTCATCAACGTAACAGCACCAGGGAGCGTGTGTGTCAACTGTAATGAACCATTCAAAGACCCTGTGGGAAAGTTGCCTCCTCCAGCGATCTTTGACACGGGAAGTGGAGTTCACATCGATGGTGAAAAGGCTTCGTAAGAATTACTCAATCATATTTATTATTATTATTATTATTATTATTATGTCATTCATAGGGCCAGTTTCCTGGACAAAGATGACACCTAGTCCAGGACTATAAAACATGTTCAATGGAGATTATCCATTGAAAGTGGTTTCTAGGTCCAAGATTAGGTTTAATCGCTGGTCGGGAATCCACCCCTAATAAAGTGTAATTTTTTAGAGAACATATAACAGTATCCAAACAAGCACTTGCTGTCACACCAGGCTTTGAAATGTACTTATTAGGGAGAAGAAAAAAAAATCCCCTCGCAAGAACAGCTGCCCTGTGAACTAACACCAGGAAACATTGTAAATAACTGACGCTTCAATCACCTCTAGACTGAATTGCATGAAGGGCGTGTATCGCGGTGTCACTAAGTCTCTTGTTAAACTAAAGTTCCTCCTCACGGAAAAATGTTAAAGACCGTGGATGTGTGAACTGTTCTAATATGTAGACTGTAGACTAAAGGGATCTTCAAATCCCAGCCTGGAGGTCTGGAGCCTGCTGGTTTTCTGTTCTACCTGATAAGTAATTTCACCCATCTGGTGTCCCAGGTCTAAAACAGTCTCTGATTCAGATGGGAAGAATGAAAAATCAGCCGTGGAACTAGCTTCAAGGACCACATTTGAATATCCCTGCTATATTCTATAGATGTGTGACTGTCCTAATATGGGCGCTGTACTCCTCTCCACACAGGAAGGCCATGAAAGATATCGCCTCTCTGGTCAATATGATGAATGAGTCCTCAGCTTCTGTGTCGATGGGCTCGGTCACTGGGGTCGTAGTGAAGCCCAAAGAGAAGACCGACATCGAGGAAGTCTCCTTTGGGTACTCTTCCAACTCCAACATTAAGGTGGGTGGATTTCCTGTATTTCCGTATGAATGGATGGACAAAAAATATATAAAATGCTTTAATGTCCCATTTGTTTTGCAACATTAGGTATTAGTCACATTTTAAAAGTTGGGCAGAGGTCAGACTTTCATATCTGAGACTGAGATTTGAGGTCTGACAGGTGTGGTCAACTAGGGTATGGTTGTAGCTGGGTATGGTTGTATGTGTATGGTTGTAGCTGGGTATGGTTGTAGCTGGGTATGGTTGTAGGTGTATGGTTGTAGCTGGGTATGGCTGTAGCTGGGTATGGCTGTAGGTGTATGGTTGTAGGTGGGTATGGTTGTAGGTGTATGGTTGTAGGTGTATGGTTGTAGCTGGGTATGGTTGTAGGTGTATGGTTGTAGCTGGGTATGGTTGTAGGTGTATGGTTGTAGCTGGGTATGGTTGTAGGTGTATGGTTGTAGCTGGGTATGGTTGTAGGTGTATGGTTGTAGGTGTATGGCTGTAGGTGTATGGTTGTAGGTGTATGGTTGTAGGTCTATGGTTGTAGGTGTATGGTTATAGCGGGGTATGGTTGTAGGTGTATGGTTGTAGCTGGGTATGGTTGTAGCTGGGTATGGTTGTAGGTGTATGGTTGTAGCTGGGTATGGTTGTAGGTGTATGGTTGTAGCTGGGTATGGTTGTAGGTGTATGGTTGTAGCTGGGTATGGTTGTAGGTGTATGGTTGTAGCTGGGTATGGCTGTAGCTGGGTATGGCTGTAGGTGTATGGTTGTAGGTGGGTATGGTTGTAGGTGTATGGTTGTAGGTGTATGGTTGTAGCTGGGTATGGTTGTAGGTGTATGGTTGTAGCTGGTTATGGTTGTAGGTGTATGGTTGTAGCTGGGTATGGTTGTAGGTGTATGGTTGTAGCTGGGTATGGTTGTAGGTGTATGGCTGTAGGTGTATGGTTGTAGGTGTATGGTTGTAGGTCTATGGTTGTAGGTGTATGGTTATAGCGGGGTATGGTTGTAGGTGTATGGTTGTAGCTGGGTATGGTTGTAGCTGGGTATGGTTGTAGGTGTATGGTTGTAGCTGGGTATGGTTGTAGGTGTATGGTTGTAGCTGGGTATGGTTGTAGGTGTATGGTTGTAGCTGGGTATGGTTGTAGGTGTATGGTTGTAGCTGGGTGTGGTTGTAGGTGTATGGCTGTAGGTGTATGGCTGTAGGTGTATGGCTGTAGGTGTATGGCTGTAGCTGGGTATGGCTGTAGCTGGGTATGGCTGTAGCTGGGTATGGTTGTAGGTGTATGGTTGTAGCTGGGTATGGTTGTTGTTGTACGGCTGTAGCTGGGTATGGTTGTAGCTGGGTACGGTTGTAGCTGGGTACGGTTGTAGCTGGGCATGGTTGTAGCTGGGCATGGTTGTAGCTGGGTGTGGTTGTAGCTGGGTATGGTTGTAGTTGTATGGCTGTAGCTGGGTATGGTTGTAGTTGTATGGTTGTAGCTGGGTATGGCTGTAGCTGGGTATGGTTGTAGCTGGGTATGGCTGTAGTTATATGGCTGTAGCTGGGTATGGCTGTAGCTGGGTATGGTTGTAGTTGTATGGTTGTAGCTGGGTATGGTTGTAGCTGGGTATGGCTGTAGCTGGGTATGGTTATAGCTGGGTATGGCTGTAGTTGTATGGTTGTAGCTGGGTATGGTTGTAGCTGGGTATGGTTATAGCTGGGTATGGCTGTAGTTATATGGCTGTAGCTGGGTATGGCTGTAGTTATATGGTTGTAGCTGGGTATGGCTGTAGCTGGGTATGGTTATAGCTGGGTATGGTTGTAGCTGGGTATGGTTATAGCTGGGTATGGCTGTAGTTATATGACTGTAGCTGGGTATGGTTGTAGCTGGGTATGGCTGTAGTTATATGACTGTAGCTGGGTATGGTTGTAGCTGGGTATGGTTATAGCTGGGTATGGCTGTAGCTGGGTATGGTTGTAGCTGGGTATGGTTATAGCTGGGTATGGCTGTAGTTATATGGTTGTAGCTGGGTATGGCTGTAGCTGGGTATGGTTGTAGCTGGGTATGGTTATAGCTGGGTATGGCTGTAGTTATATGACTGTAGCTGGGTATGGTTGTAGCTGGGTATGGCTGTAGCTGGGTATGGCTGTAGCTGGGTATGGTTGTAGCTGGGTATGGCTGTAGTATCAGTATTACATAGTATTAAGCCCAAACATAGTGAGGTCCACAGGAGGTTGGTGGCACCTTAATTGGGGAAAGCTGGAGCAGAATCAGGGGTATGGTATCAAATCCATCAAATACATGATTTCCATGTGGTTGATGCCATTCCATTTGCTCCTTCCCAGTCATTGTTTTAATGAGCCGTCCTCCGCTCAACAACCTCTTGTGGTCCAGATAAACTAACCTGTGTCGAAGGGTTGCAAAAATATTGAAACTTTCCCCAAATTAGCTGGTCTTCCAGAAATCTGGAATCCTCCAAGCTATTGATTTCTGGAAAATCTAGACATTTCTGGTAATGTTAGCAGATTTGTACAATCCTCTGTGTGTCTGACTTTGTTCTCGTTTGTTGTTGTTCAGATTGTTGAAGATCGGAAGTCTCTGGATGGCTTCTCTAGGTCTGTATCCATCACAAAGGAAGCATTTGAAAAGGCCTACAACTTAAGCAACGGCAGTGCATTTGCCGGTGTTTTCCGATTCCCCAACATGTCCAAGGTATGTCTAAGACCAATGGTCCTTTCACTGAATTAACAAAATCAAACGACAGTTGGTATGGTGCCACTAGGGTCGCAGAATTCTGGTCCCAATTTTCCCAGAAATCCCTGGATTCCGGATACCCTACATACTCCGTCCACTTTCCTGGAGTTTTCCAACTGGTATTTCTTGGAAAACCAGAGCATTTTGGGAAGGTTATTGGAATTTCGAAATCCTATGGTTGTCATGGTTATCATGGTTGTCATGGTTATCATGCGCTCTCTTTCTTCCAGGATGTAAACAACAGCACAGTTCTGCATAACGAAGTGGTAGCGATCGAGATGGGCTGTATCATTAACAATTTAACCGACAAGATAAATCTTAATTTTCTAAACGTCCATAAGGTAAATGATGATGCGCTTTACTAATGCCTGTTAATAAGGTACAAGTGTGTGGGATGTAATGTATACATTGGCCCCTAAGAAGGAAAAGTAGCTTTGAAAATGTCCCATAGATGTACTGTAGGCTGAGGAACATGACACACAGACTGATCAAAAGGTTTAGTTCATACCTCTTAGTGTAGTAGCTGAGGGGTTGGACTGACAGTCTTGACAGAATCACCAAGTACATTTATATGTTGCAGGAATTTGAACCTGGTGAAATGGGCACTGCCACAATAAACAGAATATACAGGCAAAATAAGTCAAAGACTTCACACAGGAACCTGGGTTGAATCCAAGTTGAATCCGAGTTGAGCTAAACCCCCCCCCCCCCCCCCCCCCCCCCCCAAATTTGCTGCATATAGTGTGAAACACGTCTTCTAAATACTCAACGAGTACATCAGCTCAACCCATAATCCACCACTTTGTTTTCCACTAGGGGGGAGCCATTCCATCGTGCCAGTCATGGAACGGTGAAGGTATTTAGTTGCCATTACCTTTCCTAACTGATTTGCATACTATAAAAAGGTAAGGTTTGGAATGACACACTTCCATTAAGTAAGCATAGCGAGTAGCTAGTAGACTGTAGTAAGCATAGTGAGTAGCTAGTAGACTGTAGTAAGCATAGCGAGTAGCTAGTAGACTGTAGTAAGCATAGCGAGTAGCTAGTAGACTGTAGTAAGCATAGCGAGTAGCTAGTAGACTGTAGTAAGCATAGCGAGTAGCTAGTAGACTGTAGTAAGCATAGTGAGTAGCTAGTAGACTGTAGTAAGCATAGTGAGTAGCTAGTAGACTGTAGTAAGCACTATGCAAGGGCGCACCTTAGTATGCTTTAAAAAGACCAGGAAGTCACACTTACTGTATTTGTATGAATAAATGGATTACAGGACGACGCCACTGTTCAGGAGGTATACCGGCTCTCAGGCAGTGTTCAGGTACTTAGTGTGTAGTATCCGATTCTCACCCTTTTCCCCTTCATAGGGAGTCAACCCAACTGGACAGACTATGGCTGTTTGACCATTGTGATAGGGGACAACATAACCTGCAGGTGTACACACCTGACTTTCTTTGCTGTGCTAATGGTAAGGTTCCCTCGTTCTCTTATAGGGTGGCAAAATTCAGGTAACGTTCCCAAAATTCCCAGGTTTTCTACAAATCCCGGTTGGTAATTCCCTCCTTATCTTAAAACTGGGATTTCTAGAAAACCTTGGAATTTTGGGAAAGTTACCAGAATTTTCCAACCCGGTTCTTTTACCATTTACTGTATTGTTGGGAATTTCACTGTTAGTCTGTATTGTTGGAAAGGGCTGTAAATCAGCATTTCACTGTTAGTCTGTATTGTTGGGAAGGGCCATAAATCAGCATTTCACTGTTAGTCTGTATTGTTGGGAAGGGCCATAAATCAGCATTTCACTGTTAGTCTGTATTGTTGGGAAGGGCCATAAATCAGCATTTCACTGTTAGTCTGTATTGTGGGAAGGGCCATAAATCAGCATTTCACTGTTAGTCTGTATTGTTGGGAAGGGCCATAAATCAGCATTTCACTGTTAGTCTGTATTGTTGGGAGGGCCATAAATCAGCATTTCACTGTTAGTCTGTATTGTTGGGAAGGGCCATAAATCAGCATTTCACTGTTAGTCT
This sequence comes from Oncorhynchus mykiss, assembly GCF_013265735.2. Lineage (NCBI taxonomy): Eukaryota > Metazoa > Chordata > Actinopteri > Salmoniformes > Salmonidae > Oncorhynchus > Oncorhynchus mykiss. Next base: position 40,901,184 of record NC_048568.1, on the reverse strand, counting down.
GTATTGTGGGAAGGGCCGTAAATCAGCATTTCACTGTTAGTCTGTATTGTTGGGAAGGGCCATAAATCAGCATTTCACTGTTAGTCTGTATTGTGGGAAGGGCCATAAATCAGCATTTCACTGTTAGTCTGTATTGTTGGAAGGGCCGTAAATCAGTATTTCACTGTTAGTCTGTATTGTTGGAAGGGCCGTAAATCAGCATTTCACTGTTATTCTGTATTGTTGGAAGGGCCGTAAATCAGCATTTCACTGTTAGTCTGTATTGTTGGAAGGGCCGTAAATCAGCATTTCACTGTTATTCTACACCTCTTGTTTACCAAGCATGTGATAAATAACTGGATTGGATTAGATTTAATAATGTTGCACATTTAATAATGTTGCACATGCTCCAGATTGTTGCTTATTTCATTTAAATTCTAAGCAGATCTATTTGAAATAGTAAAACAATAAAGATTTCTAATACATGAATCTGTTCATCACTAACCTGTGCTTTTTTTCCAGTCCCCTCCGAACCAGACTCTCTCAGACGGTGATGTGAACTCTCTCACCTACATCACCTATGTGGGGTGTGGCGTGTCCATGTTCTTCCTGGGCGTGGTTCTCTTCATGCACTTCCTGATAAAGTAGGTAGCTCCGCCCACTGTCATTATGGCACTGGTCACTACTTCCTGATAAAGTAGGTAGCTCCGCCCACTGTCATTATGGCACTGGTCACTACTTCCTGCTAAGGTAGGTAGCTCCGCCCACTGCCATTATGGCGCTGGTCACTACTTCCTGATAAAGTAGGTAGCTCCGCCCACTACCATTATGGCACTGGTCACTACTTCCTGATAAAGTAGGTAGCTCCGCCCACTGTCATTATGACACTGGTCACTACTTCCTGCTAAGGTAGGTAGCTCCGCCCACTGTCATTACGGTACTGGTCACTAATTCCTGCTAAGGTCGGTAGCTCTGCCCACTGTCATTATGGCACTGGTCACTACTTCCTGCTAAGGTAGGTAGCTCCGCCCACTGTCATTACGGTACTGGTCACTACTTCCTGCTAAGGTAGGTAGCTCTGCCCACTGTCATTATGGTACTGGTCACTACTTCCTGCTAAGGTAGGTAGCTCCGCCCACTGTCATTACGGTACTGGTCAACAAAGCTGTATCTGAAAACATACTAGCTGTCAAATCCTTGCTTTCCTCTGTCCTTGTTTCCTCAATTATTTATCAAAGCGGATTGGAGGAGGAGGTCTGAGAGTCTGTGAATATTAAACAAAGCCCTTGGCCAGCCCATCTCCACACGTAGCAATGGCCTCCGTTGACCTGAAAACTTAACCACACTGCTAACTTTGAACCTAACCTTAAATTAAGACCAAAAAATATAATTTTTGTTTTCATACAATGTTTTATGAAATAGTCAATTACGACTCAGGCCACCTAGTGGGTGTCCCTTGACCTACTAACCCCTTGAACTTTGACCTCTAACCTGTATGTGACCTTCCAGGAAGGCGAAGTCAAGCAATACCACCCAGATCCTGATCCAGCTGTTTCTGTCCATGTTCATGCTCAACATCACCTTCCTGACCAACGGGTGGGTGGCCAGTCTGCAGAGCCCACTGGGCTGCCAGGTGATGGCTGCGGCCATGCATTACTCTATGCTGGCCACCTTCACCTGGTTCGCCGTGGAGGCCTTTCACCTCTGTCAGCAGCTCTACAAGTCAGGCTCCCTCCCTATACCGCGCTACATCATGAAAGTGTGTATCGCCGGGTGGGGTGAGTGATACCGATACTCAGGTTACGATAGCCACTGTAGGTTTTGAACGAGATAAAGTTAGGGTTGTACTCTAGGTAGGGCCGGTTTCGGGATGTTAGGTGTTATGATGTAGGGATAGTGTAGTGACTTTGGGGGAGGGAGGGGGGGGGGGGGGGGGACGACGCTCTGGATGGATTTGAAGCCTTGAACCTATGCCTGAGAGTCCAACTGAGTCAATTGAGAGTCTGTATTTTTATTTTTTTTTACAAATGGTTAAAGAATTGAATAACCTACTTACCTTTTTTTTTTTTGATCCATGTCCTCTGCCTTAGTCCTGCCCGGCACGGTAGTGATCATCCTCGCCAGTCTGGGTAAATACGGAAAACAGACCATCTACACTGACGGAGGGAAGGAGGTGTACATGTGGGTCTCACTTATGTAATACTTGATTAACATTTGTCTAGAACTTGTAGAGTCTCAGACTCAATCCAGGCTTAACCCTGTGCTTATTATTGCACTGTGAAGGTCCTCTATCCTAGACATAATGAACATCAGCCACACTACATATACCCTAACTCTATAGCAACTACACTACATATACCCTAACGCTATAGCAACTACACTACATATACCCTAACGCTATAGCAACTACACTACATATACCCTAACTCTTTAGCAACTACTCTATAGCAACTGCACTACATATACCCTAACTCTATAGCAACTACACTACATATACCCTAACTCTATAGCAACTACACTACATATACCCTAACTCTATAGCAACTGCACTACATATACCCTAACTCTATAGCAACTGCACTACATATACCCTAACTCTATAGCAACTACACTACATATACCCTAACTCTATAGCAACTACACTACATATACCCTAACTCCATAGCAACTACACTACATATACCCTAACTCTATAGCAACTACACTACATATACCCGAACTCTATAGCAACTGCACTACATATACCCTAACTCTATAGCAACTACACTACATATACCCTAACTCTATAGCAACTACACTACATATACCCTAACTCTATAGCAACTGCACTACATATACCCTAACTCTATAGCAACTGCACTACATATACCCTAACTCTATAGCAACTGCACTACATATACCCTAACTCTATAGCAACTGCACTACATATACCCTAACTCTATAGCAACTACAATACATATACCCTAACTATATAGCAACTACACTACATATACCCGAACTCTAGAGCAACTACACTACATATACCCAAACTATATAGCAACTACACTACATATACCCTAACTCTATAGCAACTACAATACATATACCCTAACTCTATAGCAACTACACTACATATACCCTAACTCTATAGCAACTACACTACATATACCCAAACTCTAGAGCAACTACACTACATATACCCTAACTCTATAGCAACTACACTACATATACCCTAACTCTATAGCAACTACACTACATATACCCTAACTCTATAGCAACTACACTACATATACCCTAACTCTAGCAACTACACCACATATACCCAAACTCTATAGCAACTACACTACATATACCCTAACTCTATAGCAACTACACTACATATACCCTAACTCTATAGCAACTACACTACATATACCCTAACTCTAGCAACTACACCACATATACCCAAACTATATAGCAACTACACTACATATACCCTAACTCTATAGCAACTACACTACATATACCCTAACTCTATAGCAACTACACTACATATACCCTAACTCTATAGCAACTACACTACATATACCCTAACTCTAGCAACTACACCACATATACCCAAACTATATAGCAACTACACTACATATACCCTAACTCTATAGCAACTACACTACATATACCCTAACTCTATAGCAACTACACTACATATACCCTAACTCTATAGCAACTACACTACATATACCCTAACTCTAGCAACTACACTAGATATACCCAAACTATATAGCAACTACACTACATATACCCTAACTCTATAGCAACTACACTACATATACCCTAACTCTATAGCAACTACACCACATATACCCAAACTCTATAGCAACTACACTACATATACCCTAACTCTAGCAACTACACCACATATACCCAAACTCTATAGCAACTACACTACATATACCCTAACTCTATAGCAACTACACTACATATACCCTAACTCTATAGCAACTGCACTACATATACCCTAACTCTATAGCAACTACACTACATATACCCTAACTCTAGCAACTACACTACATATACCCTAACTCTATAGCAACTACACTACATATACCCTAACTCTATAGCAACTACACTACATATACCCTAACTCTATAGCAACTGCACTACATATACCCTAACTCTATAGCAACTGCACTACATATACCCAAACTCTATAGCAACTACACTACATATACCCTAACTCTATAGCAACTACACTACATATACCCTAACTCTATAGCAACTACACTACATATACCCTAACTCTATAGCAACTACAATACATATACCCAAACTATATAGCAACTACACTACATATACCCTAACTCTATAGCAACTACACTACATATACCCTAACTCTATAGCAACTACACTACATATACCCTAACTCTATAGCAACTACACTACATATACCCTAACTCTATAGCAACTACACTACATATACCCTAACTCTATAGCAACTACACCACATATACACAAACTCTATAGCAACTACACTACATATACCCTAACTCTATAGCAACTACACTACATATACCCTAACTCTAGCAACTACACCACATATACCCAAACTCTATAGCAACTACACTACATATACCCTAACTCTATACCAACTACACTACATAGTGATGTAACTCTCCTCCATCTCTACACCAACTACATAGTGATGTAACTCTCCTCCATCTCTATACCAACTACATAGTGATGTAACTCTCCTCCATCTCTAGGTGCTGGATCCTGGACATTGACGTGCACTACATAGTGAACATTGGCTACTACGCGCTGGTCTTCCTCTTCACTTTCACCACCTTCATCGTGGTTCTGAGCTGGCTGGTCCACCTTAAGAGCACCAAGAACAAGGTTGTTAATAGTTACCAACGTAAAGACATTAACATCCCATGTTAACATCCTTTTGGATAAAGGCGGAAGAATTCTAAACCTAAGGGACCGGCGATCGAGCAAAAAAAGGATTGGGAAATATATGGTAGCAACACAGAAAGTTTACCATTAATAATATACTGTCGGCCATCTAGCTGACGCTTTAAGTGCCTTATTTATGTGTGTAGACATTTTCTGTATGGATGTCTCCAACCTAGGTAGAGGACCATGAAAAATAGGAAAATAAACAGTGAATTTCTCAGGAAACACATAACATAACTGTCATTCTATTCATGGAAAAGTTATATATATATATATATATATATACACACACACAGTATATCTACAGCAACTTTATTCATTGATTTCCTGCCTGCTGTTATATTATCAACGCTCATCCTGTAGCATTTTTAGCTATCTTAGCAACGGCGATGGCAATAATTTGTCATTTAAAAAAAATATTTGGCATGTGAATACAATGTTGTCCTAAGTAACCACAAATACATCAGCAGACGATACTTCTAAACTCAGCAACAAAAAAAGAAGAAATGTCCTCTCACTGTCAACTGCTTTTATTTTCAGCAAACTTAAACATGTGTAAATATTTGTATGAACATAACATTCAACAACTGAGACATAAACTGAACAAGTTCCACAGACACGTGACTAACAGAGATGGAATAATGTGTCCCTGAACAAAGGGGGGGTCAAAATCAAAAGTAACAGTCAGTATCTGGTGTGGCCACCAGCTGCATTAAGTACTGCAGTGCATCTCCTCCTCATGGACTGCACCAGATTTGCCAGTTCTTGCTGTGAGATGTTACCCCACTCTTCCACCAAGGCACCTGCAAGTTCCTGGACATTTCTGGGGGGAATGGCCCTAGCCCTCACCCTCCGATCCAACAGGTCCCAGACGTGCTCAATGGGATTGAGATCCGGGCTCTTCGCTGGCCATGGCAGAACACTGACATTCCTGTCTTGCAGTAAATCACGCACATAATGAGCAGTATGGCTGGTGGCATTGTCATGCTGGAGGGTCATGTCAAGATGAGGGAGAAGGATGTTTTCCCTGTCTTTCCTGCTGTGATGTACTGCCCCAGACCATGACAGACCCTCCACCTCCAAATTGATCCCACTCCAGAGTACAGGCCTCGGTGTACAGGCCTCACCCCTGCGACTTGTCAGTGAAGAGCACTTTTTGCCAGTCCTGTCTGGTCCAGCGACAGTGGGTTTGTGCTCACAGGCAACGTTGTTGCTGGTGATGTCTGGTGAGGACATCAGTCCAGCCTCTCTCAGCCTACTGCGGACAGTCTGAGCACTGATGGAGGGATTGTGCATTCCTGGTGTAACTCGGGCAGTTGTTGTTGACATGTACCGATCCTGTGCAGGTGTTGTTACACGTGGTCTGCCACTGCGAGGACGATCAGCTGTCCGTCCTGTAGTGCTGTCTTAGGCGTTTCACAGTACGGACATTGCAATTTAGGCAGTCCTCATGCCTCCTTTCAGCGTGCCTAAGGCACGTTCACGCAGATGAGCAGGGACCCTGGGCATCTCTTTTGGTGTTTTACAGAGTCAGTAGAAAGGCCTCTTTAGTGTCCTAAGTTTTCATAACTGTGACCATAATTGACTACTGTCTTTTTTTTATTTTTTATTTTTTTACCCCTTTTTCTCCCCAATTTCGTGGTATCCAATTGTTGTAGTAGCTACTATCTTGTCTCATCGCTACAACTCCCGTACGGGCTCGGGAGAGACGAAGGTTGAATGTCATGCGTCCTCCGATACACAACCCGAAAGCCAGGCACCAATGTGTCGGAGGCTACACCGTGCACCTGGCAACCTTGGTTAGCGCACTGCGCAGGAGTCACTGGTGCGCGATGAAACAAGGACATCCCTACCGACCAAGCCCTCCCTAACCCGGACGACGCTAGGCCAATTGTGCGTCGCCCCACGGACCTCCCGGTCGCGGCCGGTTACGACAGAGCCTGGGCGCGAACCCAGGGACTCTGATGGCACAGCGCCACCCGGGAGGCCCGTCTGTTAGTGTCTTAACGACCGTTCCACAGCTGCATGTTCATTAATTGTTTATGGTTCATTGAACAAGCATAGGAAACAGTATTTAAACCCTTTACAATGAAGATCTGTGAAGTAATTTGGATTTTTATGAATTCTCTTTGAAAGACAGTGTTTAGTTCTATTTGATGTCAACAGACAGAGTAAACCCCAGCTAAAACAGCTGACAAATTGTTCAATTTTTGGTTTAAGGACTCTATGACATCAGGTTCTATATCTATAGTCAGTAACCTTGTGATCCTAACCCTGGACCAGGCCCAGCAGCAGGGGACAGGCACCAAGGACATAGTGACTGTGATGGGGCTGTGCTGTCTGCTGGGAATCACCTGGAGTTTTGCCTTCTTCGCCAACGGGGTCCTCAAGGTTCCCTCCTTCTACATCTTCACCATCCTCAACTCGTTCCAAGGTAGGTTAATAAGACAGATATGAGATCAACTAATATTACAATTTATAAACCGATCCCCCCCCCCAAAAAAAGGAATGCTTGAGATATATGGATTGTAATATCATTCATCTTTTACATATGGACACACGCACTATTGGTATGAGTAGTAACCAGTCTCCCACCGTCTCTCCCTAGGTTTCTTTCTGTTCCTCTACTACTACAACACCAGTAGAATAATTGGGGAGACCACCAAGGACAACAGTACCAGTAGCAAAAACTCCACAATGTCCGTCACAGTCACCACCTTGGAGAACCCTTACTTTGACCTAGGCCAACACCACCCTGGAAAACCCTTACCAATCAAAACTAATCCCCAATCCTAGACAGTGGAGGCTGGTGAGAGGAGGACGGATCATAATAATGTCCAGAATGGAGAAAATATGTGTTTTGATACCATAAAAAAAAAAATATATATATATATTTGTTCCAGCTGTAAATATGAGCCCGTACTCTGATGTAAAGTACCACCAGCTGACACTGGAAGTCTGAGAGAAATTATACTCTTAACAGAATTATAGTTCTCAGAGTAAAACAATCTCTGAGCGTATGGACATTTTGCAGCTTTTAACTTGTATTGTAGAATAGACCAAGGTGACTGTACCCCACATGTCCTGGTAATCCATAGATTTTTACTGACTTTTCCCCCAGAATTTGGTAAATATTTATATATTTTTAACAATGTGTTTTAAAAAGAGATGAATCAGAATTTTTTTGCTTTCTTAAATCTAAATAAATCTGTGAACTATGATTATTGCATGGAGCTTAAATAAAATGAAATGTATGCGTTTGCATTTAGTATGTGTGTGTCATATGTACAGTTGAATTTAATTTAACATAATTTATTCAACTTAATAATGAACAGCATCAGAAAAAACACTAAAGTTGTCACATTGATATAGCTTTATTCTCGTGTGTGTGTGTATATATATATCATACTAAAAATAAACACAAGTAAAAAAAAAATAATAATCCAACAAAGAAACTGTACAAAAACATTTAAATTACAGAAGTCTACTGTCCAAAAAAGGCACTAAATTCTGAAATGGGCAAAATAGTAATTCAGAAGATAACTATTGGAGATAGATTGATACAACACCATTCAGTCTTATTTTGAAAGAGCTATATTGAAGGTCTTATTTACTGGGAGACAGGAGACATGGAGGAAAGTGTAGCTATGTCTGAACCTTTACCCTGCCCTTCAGGGGCAGACTGGGAAAAGAAATCAGCCCTGGCATTTCTAACACACTGGCCCATTTTTTAAAATTTTCTTTCATTGAAGCACCCACAGTGGCGCATTTTTTGTTGTTGTTGCCTGATGCCTCCCATTATGAGCCAAATAACAATCATTCTCCGCAATGACCCCCAATTTAGTCAGGCCCGCTGGGCTAAAGATGGACTAACTTATCTGGCATTGGCCTGAATTGGTTCGAAACACCCAGCCGATCACATAAAGTAGTAATTTGTTTTTTTACCTGAATACTGCTAGAATGTTCTAGCATACAGGACCTGTACCACAGCACCCCTTCAGGTCAGGAGGTGCTACTACAGGAAAGTACATAACAGGACAATTCACCTGCAATAGAGGTGGGCTATGCTTTCACACAATACACTATCGTGTCATCTCAAATCACACACATGGAAACTGATCTTCATGAGACGGGGATAACAAACAATGGAATCAAAAGAAAACAAAATCAAGAAACGATTGATTTCACAATAAAAGCACAATGTTCATTTCCAAACATATCATCCTTGTCTTAGTGTTAACACTGTAAGAACATAAAAACTAAATATAAATTACACTTGCATTTCTTTTCTTTACCCCTTCTTTTCTTCAAGGACAAAAAAACCCAGCGCAGAGTTAGGGCTCGAGTCTAGCAGAGCTTCAACTCAGGAGCAGCAGAATTCAATATATATATATATGTGAAAAGTGTATTTAATCTGACTGGTGTTACATATAAAACACCAGTCAGATTAAATATGCTTTTCACACTATAGGGCCCGAACCAAACTGTGCTGGCTTAGATATTTGCCTTTAACATGGTCCTTTTCCAGCACGTTCCAAACAACTATGATGGATGCCAAACCTGGCCAGAGCAGTACCTCGCCGCTTAGCTCCGCTTCAATCAGAAACGTGAAAAAGGGTCAACCAGTCTTTTAAAAGCACGTATTTCTTTTAACACTACTAAGAGGCAGCCATCTTAAGAGTAAGTAGTAATAGGTAGAGATAAAATGTTGCCCAGGTTTTCATCTTTAAGAAGTAGTCGCTAAGCAGAGAGGGTTTCGAAAACGTGTTGGCAGGTCGGTAAGACACAGTATTCTCTTTAGAGTGGTTGCTGTAACTCTAAACAACACATGGAACTGTCTGCTCTATCATAGACTATATCAATTGTTCTCTCTACGGTACCCATACAGCACCCCCCCCCCCCTCACTTACAGGTAACTGTCAAAATAAAAGGAAATACCTACAAAGTGCCTTAATAGGGCCACCAGAACAGCTTCAATGCACCTTGGCATAGATTCTAGTGTCTGGAACTCTATTGGAGGGACGTGACACCAATTTCTTCCACGAGAAAATTCCATCATTTGGTGTTATGTTGATGGTGGTGGAATAACACCGTCTCAGGCGACAGTCCAGAACCTCACGTAAGTGATCAATTGAGGTTGAGATCTGGTTTACATGGTTTTCGCGCTCATCGAATCAATCAGTGCCCACTCGTACCCTGTGGATGGGGACATTGTCATCCTATGGGGGGGGGGGGGCATAGCCATGGTAACAGGCCACACAGCATTTTTTATACATGACGCTAAGCATGAGATGTTAATTGCTTAATTCATTCAGGAGCCACACCTGTGTGGAAGCACCTGCTTTTGTTTCCCTCCTTTAGGTAGTTACTTGAATATCCATCGTGTCTGCCAGTTCATCTAACGGTGGTCTCACACTCAATTCCACAGAGGGCCGAGTGTCTTCAGGTTCACTTCTCCTTTGTACGTGATCGATTAAACAACGCTACCTAATATAATGTTTACATACCCTACATTATTCATCTCATATGCATACGTATATACTGTACTCTATATCATCGACTGCATCCTTATGTAATACATGTATCACTAGCCACTTTAACTATGCCACTTTGTTTACATACTCATTTCATATGTGTATACTGCACTCGATACCATCTACTGTATCTTGCCTATGCTGCTCTGTACCATCACTCATTCATATATCCTTATGTACATATTCTTTATCCCCTCACACTGTGTATAAGACAGTAGTTTTGGAATTGTTAGTTAGATTACTTGTTAGATATTACTGAATAGTCGGAACTAGAAGCACAAGCATTTCGCTACACTCGCATTAACATCTGCTAACCATGTGTATGTGACAAATAACATTTGATTTGATCAGTTAAGGTTATTGATTAGTTAGTAACTCCCCTCACCTGATTGTCTAGGTCTTAATATATTAGTTAGTAACTCCCCTCACCTGGTTGTCTAGGTCTTAATAGATTAGTTAGTAACTCCCCTCACCTGGTTGTCTAGGTCTTAATATATTAGTTAGTAACTCCCCTCACCTGGTTGTCTAGGTCTTAATATATTAGTTAGTAACTCCCCTCACCTGGTTGTCTAGGTCTTAATAGATTAGTTAGTAACTCTCCTCACCTGGTTGTCTAGGTCTTAATAGATTAGTTAGTAACTCCCCTCACCTGGTTGTCTAGGTCTTAATATATTAGTTAGTAACTCTCCTCACCTGGTTGTCTAGGTCTTAATAGATTAGTTAGTAACTCTCCTCACCTGGTTGTCTAGGTCTTAATAGATTAGTTAGTAACTCCCCTCACCTGGTTGTCTAGGTCTTAATATATTAGTGAGTAACTCCCCTCACCTAGTTGTCTAGGTCTTAATAGGACCCAACCTGAAAGGAAATAACAAAAACCAGTAGACACACGTCCCTCCAGGAATTGAGTTTATAACAGGAGTCAACAGCTTTGTACTGTTGTACATATTTCACACATTGCCTCCAATGGACTTAACGCATCTCATCAATGGACTGATCTTAGTGCTATACGAAGCTTTTAGGAAAGTCACCCGTTGTTAATTACTGTAGCTAATTCACTTTGGATAAACTGAACCCTTAAAGACCAAAAAAAACATTTCCCCCCTTTTGCAGGGCTCTCCGGTCAGTTTGAAAAGCTCAGACAGCACATTTTATCCACTGAAATCATATGATTAAACTGACCAAGAGTCAGTTTATATACTTTATCTGGGGTGTATTCATTAGTCACACTGTAGCAAAATGTTTTGCAACAGAAACCATTCACTCCAAAACAGTATAAAGTTTGCAATTAAAAACTAGTTTATTTTTTGGACAAATTCAGCTAGGTTCCTCCCCGTTCTGCTCGGTTTCCGTCCGTTTGGTTTCATAGTGAACGTGACCCTGTTCTAACATCTCATCTGGTGGCGGATGATACTTCGGACTTTCCCATTTCAGAATGCCTCAGAATGCCTCAGAATGCCTCAGAATGCCTCAGAATGCCTCAGAATGCCTCAGATTGCTTTTTGCCACCTGCACATAATTGTCCGTTAATTTCTGCTGGCCGTTGGATTCAAAACAACACATGGGCAATGGTACCGGAACACATGGGCAATGGTACCAGAACACATGGGCAATGGTACCAGAACAAAACAAATTATAACGTCAAAAACAATGTCGATGTTTACAACAAAAAAAAACCGTTAAGATTCCAGTAGGAATGAAAGCTCTACAGTGCAGGATACATGGAACAGTACAGAACAGTCTAGTCCAAATCAGAACAGTCCAATCCACAAACAGTTCTCAACTGACTGTTCTGTGTGACAGGGTGACAGACTAAATCCATCCATTCATTCCTCTCTCTCTCAGAATTATTAGTAAGAGACCACAGCTGCTCTGCCAATGCATTGCACAAGGAAAGGGGTTCAGGGTAACTCGGTGATGAAGGAGCATGAGAACCATAGAAATAACAGAACTTCTATTCTATTCTAGAATCATGTCTCTGATGAGAACCATATATACGCACTGCTACTGCTGCTCCCAGGCAGGGTTGAGGTTAGTGATGCTGGGATCAGGGCTAGTGGCACCATGTTGGGGAAAGGTCTAGAAAACCAGCCTGTGACGAGGACAGGGTAGACTGGGGCTGTGATGAGGACAGGGTAGACTGGGGCTGTGATGAGGACAGGGTAGACTGGGGCTGTGACGAGGGCAGGGTAGACTGGGGCTGTGACGAGGACAGGGTACACTGGGGCTGTGACGAGGACAGGGTACACTGGGGCTGTGACGAGGACAGGGTACACTGGGGCTGTGACGAGGACAGGGTACACTGGGGCTGTGACGAGGACAGGGTACACTGGGGCTGTGATGAGGACAGGGTACACTGGGGCTGTGACGAGGGCAGGGCAGTGTACACTGGGGCTGTGACGAGGGCAGGGCAGGGTACACTGGGGCTGTGACGAGGACAGGGCAGGGTACACTGGGGCTGTGACGAGGACAGGACAGGGTACACGTCCAGTAACCACCTCCCCAGTCATTGTTCAGTAACCCCCCCCCTCTTCCCCCTCCCCTTGTTGTCATCCATCCAGTAACACCCGCCCCCTGTTCAGTCATCCATCCAGTAACCCCCTCCCCTCTTCCCCCTCCCCCTGCTCAGTAACCCCCTCCCCTCATTCTGTCATTCATCCAGTAACCCTCTCCCCTCATTGTCATTCATCCAGTAACACCCTCCCCTCTTCCCCCTCCCAGTAACCCCCTCCCCTCATTCAGTCATCCATCCAGTAACCCCCTCCCCTCTTCCCCCTCCCCTGTTCAGTAACCCCCTCCCCTCATTCAGTCATCCATCCAGTAACCCCCTCCCCTCTTCCCCCTCCCCCTGCTCAGTAATCCCCTCCCCTCATTCAGTCATTCATCCAGTAACGCCCTCCCCTCATTCAGTCATTCATCCAGTAACCCTCTCCCCTCATTCAGTCATTCATCCAGTAACGCCCTCCCCTCATTCAGTCATTCATCCAGTAACCCCCTCCCCTCATTCAGTCATTCATCCAGTAACCCTCTCCCCTCATTCAGTCATTCATCCAGTAACCCCCTCCCCTCATTCAGTCATTCATCCAGTAACCCCCTCCCCTCATTCAGTCATTCATCCAGTAACCCCCCTCCCCTCATTCAGTCATTCATCCAGTAACCCCCTCCCCTCATTCAGTCATCCATCCAGTAACCCCCTCCCCTCATTCAGTCATCCATCCAGTAACCCCCTCCCCTCATTCAGTCACCCATCCAGTAACCCCCTCCCCTCATTGTCATCCATCCAGTAACCCCCTCTCCTCATTCAGTCATCATCCAGGGCCTCTGTCTTGATGTCGCTGGGCACCCCTCCGGTCCGGGAAAGAGCCAGGATGGTGTGGTTGACTGCTGCCATCTCAACGGCCAGAGAGATGGGGTCCTGGTGGTCTCCATGGCCTGGACCATCATCCTAGGAGGAGGAGGGGAGAGATCATCCATATGGAAAGATAGCACACCTTTTATCCTTGTAATGGCTGACTTCTGTGGCAGCATTGGCAGTGCATTTTTTTTTTAAGTAGTCAATCTCCATTTTAAAGTAGTCAATCTCCATTTTAAAGTAGTCAATCTCCATTTTAAAGTAGTCAATCTCCATTTTAAAGTAGTCAATCTCCATTTTAAAGTAGTCAATTTATTGTTCTAGTTCTATTAGTGTACTGGCAGTGCGTACATCAACTAAAATGGTGCACACCACCACCTACTGTGCTGCAGTGTATTGTCTTAACAGGTACAGAGACAAGGTTACCTTGCAGTGTATTTGTCTTAACAGGTACAGAGCCAAGGTTACCTGCAGTGTATTGTCTTAGTTATGGAAACTTTGCTCAGGCGTATAATTCATTGGCTGACTCATCCTGACGACCTGGATGGAATCCTGTGACCCTTCCTTAACTATCTTGTCAATATAATTGCTATGGATTAAGTGACTGCCCCAATGGAGAGATCTGGTAGGACCACTCTGTGAACAACAGGCACAACAGGCCAATATAAAGTAGTATTTTTTTCAAAAAGTTGCCGAAATTCCACGCACGTCCACTTATATCAGTACATTTGTACCAACCTAACCATGACCAGCTTCTATTGAATCAAATACGCTTCACGTGGAAAATATTGGCAATACACATTTTTGTTGACTACATTCAACACTTATGGACCTCCGTACAACAATCTCTCACTTCGTGGTCATATTTTTGGGTGGACAGATTTGGGGCGGAGTAAACCCCTCTCGTTTCTCCTCGCCCTCTCTGCCCATAGCAGAGAGGAAGCAAGGGGCGGCAGGTACCCTAGTGGTTGGAGCGTTTGGCCAGTAACCGAAAGGTTGCTAGATCAAATCCCCGAGCTGACAAGGAAAATAAGAATTTGTTCTTAAATAAATTTAACTAGGCAAGTCAGTTAAAACATTTTTTAAATTATTTTTTAAAAATAGGTTGACTGCTCCTACTGTTTTTCTTTGGTACTGCAGTTTAACTGACACGGACACAGAGAAGTCAGATTTGAAAACTCTTAATAAGACACTTCAGTCATGGCCTTTGTGCAAAAAAAAATAAAAAAATCCATTGAATTATTCTAATAATTGTCGCTGCTCCTTGTGCGCGCCGAGTGAAAGTGTGCATGTGATGTTGGTCTGTACAAAGCCAGATGCAACCCGGATCTAGACGATGCATGAATCGGCGTATGCAAACCCGAGTAGATTTCCTTGAAAACAACGGGCGGACATTTTGGACACAGTCTCCAGTTCTTATTGTACCTCAGTGGTCCCACCCACTACTTCAAAATGGAGATGGCCCTAGTAGTGACTACGGTAATCTGAGCATATTGACTGGGGGGGGGGGGATGCTGCCCATCTAACATGGTGTGACTCTGGGTGGGGGAACAGCCGGAAGCAGAGATGTAGTTAACCAATAACACGAGGCCATGTGTTATGACTTTTCTATCATGGCTGTGACGTGGTCATAGCTACGAGGCGAAGCCGAGCGGCATAGAGTCGTAGACCACCGCAGCCGTGATAAAAATGTCATGACACATGGACGTGTGTATTATTGCTTTTATACAACGGGGTTAGCAGAATTAAAAAAGGAAGATTTGTTCCAAAACCATACATTTTTCAACAAAACACAATGCTACATTCGCGAACACTGGTTGTCAAGTGCAATTTTAGGCGTTCTCTGGTCGTTAGTTCTATTCCTATCGACTGCCATGTAAAGCAAAACCACCCAAGAACTGGTTGATAGCAACCTGCAAAGTTCTGGAACTATCGGAAACCAAAATGGTTGCTATGGAAGCTCCCCCCCCCCTCGCTAGCCAACTACACAGCTAACACAATCACTTCAGACTGAAGCTAACAAGACAGCAAACTAGCTGCTTTTCGTTTCCGTGAATTATTTTTTTTTTAAACATTTCTTTATAAAAATGACGCTGATTCATGCTTGACTGGCAGAAACAATGTCTCGTCCCGACTCACAACACCATTATTATAGGACACAGTGGAGATCGAATTTTAATATTGCAACATTGTTGCAAATGTCGGAGATAATGTCAAGACGGTTTTTACAGTGGCGATCAAGATTATAAATCGCAACGTTTGGCATATGAGTCAGTGGTCCCTGGTCCTGGTCCTGGCTGCATACCTGGTTCTGGCTGCATACCTGTGTGGGTGAAGTGGGCTCCAGCCTGTAGAAGCCAAAGGGTCTGGCCATGGGTCTCTTGTCGAAGTAGGGCAGGTCACAGGCCTGTTCTGTGTAGTCCCCTCCATCGATGTCGTCGCTGTTGGAATGTCCTCCAGGACTCTGAACGTCTATCCCATGGCTCTCCAAGATCGTGGCTTCTTGAGAAAAACAGAATATATTTCATGATGTGCCAAATCTTGACTTATTATAGGGTAAACATTATAATAAGCCGCCTAATATTTGCAGCCATAGGTGATAATATCTTTCTAGGAACAGTCGTCAGTATTGTGGAGGGCAGCAGGTAGCCTAGTGTCTAGAGCGTTGGGCCAGTACCCGAAAGGTAGCTAGATAGAATCCCAGAGCTGACAAGGTACAAATCTGTCGTTCTGCCCCCAAATCTGTCGTTCTGCTCCTAAACAAGGCAGTTACATCCACTGTTCCCTGGAAGGCCGTCATTGTAATAAAGATAAGTTAAATAAAGGTTAAATAAATTAAAAACAAATACAAAAATTGTGGAATCGTTATAATGTTAATGTAAGACTTGTAATAAACGGCTCTCTATCCACCGGATGTGTACCAAACTCACTAAAAGTGGCAGTAATAAAGCCTCTCTTGAAAAAGCCAAACCTTGACCCAGAAAATATAAAAAAAAACTATCGGCCTATATCGAATCTTCCATTCCTCTCAAAAATTTTAGAAAAGGCTGTTGCGCAACAACTCACTGCCTTCCTGAAGACAAACAATGTATACGAAATGCTTCAGTCTGGTTTTAGACCCCATCATAGCACTGAGACGGCACTTGTGAAGGTGGTAAATGACATTTTAATGGCATCGGACCGAGGCTCTGCATCTGTCCTCGTGCTCCTAGACCTTAGTGCTGCTTTTGATACCATCGATCACCACATTCTTTTGGAGAGATTGGAAACCCAAATTGGTCTACACGGACAAGTTCTGGCCTGGTTTAGATCTTATCTGTCGGAAAGATATCAGTTTGTCTCTGTGAATGGTCTGTCCTCTGACAAATCAACTGTAAATTTCGGTGTTCCTCAAGGTTCCGTTTTAGGACCACTATTGTTTTCACTATATATTTTACCTCTTGGGGATGTTATTCGAAAACATAATGTTAACTTTCACTGCTATGCAGATGACACACAGCTGTACATTTCAATTAAACATGGTGAAGCCCCAAAATTGCCCTTGCTAGAAGAATGTGTTTCAGACATAAGGAAGTGGATGGCTGCAAACTTTCTACTTTTAAACTCGGACAAAACAGAGATGCTTGTTCTAGGTCCCAAGAAACAAAGAGATCTTCTGTTGAATCTGACAATTAATCTTAATGGTTGTACAGTCGTCTCAAATAAAACTGTGAAGGACCTCGGCGTTACTCTGGACCCTGATCTCTCTTTTGAAGAACATATCAAGACCATTTCAAGGACAGCTTTTTTCCATCTACGGAACATTGCAAAAATCAGGAACTTTCTGTCCAAAAATGATGCAGAAAAATTAATCCATGCTTTTGTCACTTCCAGGTTAGACTACTGCAATGCTCTACTTTCCGGCTACCCGGATAAAGCACTAAATAAACTTCAGTTAGTGCTAAATACGGCTGCTAGAATCCTGACTAGAACCAAAAAAT
Organism: Oncorhynchus mykiss; assembly: GCF_013265735.2. Taxonomy (NCBI): domain Eukaryota; kingdom Metazoa; phylum Chordata; class Actinopteri; order Salmoniformes; family Salmonidae; genus Oncorhynchus; species Oncorhynchus mykiss. The sequence goes on along the minus strand of NC_048568.1, from coordinate 40,883,428 downwards.
TTGATCATATTACTCCAGTGCTAGCCTCTCTACACTGGCTTCCTGTCAAAGCAAGGGCTGATTTCAAGGTTTTACTGCTAACCTACAAAGCATTACATGGGCTTGCTCCTATCTATCTCTCTGATTTGGTCCTGCCGTACATACCTACACGTACGCTACGGTCACAAGACGCAGGCCTCCTAATTGTCCCTAGAATTTTTAAGCAAACAGCTGGAGGCAGGGCTTTCTCCTATAGAGCTCCATTTTTATGGAACGGTCTGCCTACCCATGTCAGAGACGCAAACTCGGTCTCAACCTTTAAGTCTCTACTGAAGACTCATCTCTTCAGTGGGTCATATGATTGAGTGTAGTCTGGCCCAGGAGTGGGAGGGTGAACGGAAAGGCTCTGGAGCAACGAACCACCCTTGCTGTCTCTGCCTGGCCGGTTCCCCTCTTTCCACTGGGATTCTCTGCCTCTAACCCTATTACAGGGGCTGAGTCACTGGCTTTACTGGGGCTCTCTCATGCCGTCCCTGGAGGAGGTGCGTCACCTGAGTGGGTTGAGTCACTGATGTGGTCATCCTGTCTGGGTTGGCGCCCCCCCCCCCCCCCCCCTTAAGTTGTGCCGTGGCGGAGGTCTTTGTGGGCTATACTCAGCCTTGTCTCAGGATGGTAAGTTGGTGGTTGAAGATATCCCTCTAGTGGTGTGGGGGCTGTGCTTTGGCAAAGTGGGTGGGGTTATATCCTTCCTGTTTGGCCCTGTCCGGGGGTGTCCTCGGAGTGGGCCACAGTGTCTCCTGACCCCTCCTGTCTCAGCCTCCAGTATTTATGCTGCAGTAGTTTATGTGTCGGGGGGCTAGGGTCAGTTTGTTATATCTGGAGTACTTCTCCTGTCCTATTCGGTGTCCTGTGTGAATCTAAGTGTGCGTTCTCTAATTCTCTCCTTCTCTCTTTCTCTCTCTCGGAGGACCTGAGCCCTAGGACCATGCCCCAGGACTACCTGACATGATGACTCCTTGCTGTCCCCAGTCCACCTGGCTGTGCTGCTGCTCCAGTTTCAACTGTTCTGCCTTATTATTATTCGACCATGCTGGTCATTTATGAACATTTGAACATCTTGACCATGTTTTGTTATAATCTCCACCCGGCACAGCCAGAAGAGGACTGGCCACCCCACATAGCCTGGTTCCTCTCTAGGTTTCTTCCTAGGTTTTGGCCTTTCTAGGGAGTTTTTCCTAGCCACCGTGCTTCTTCACCTGCATTGCTTGCTGTTTGGGGTTTTAGGCTGGGTTTCTGTACAGCACTTTGAGATATCAGCTGATGTACGAAGGGCTATATAAAATAAATTTGATTGATTGATTGAGAACACTGATCTGAGAACAGTTCTTCCTTTCTTTCTCTCCAATCAGTATGAACACATGCCTCAACGACTCACTTCTGAAACATTCGCTCTGCATGGCGCTTTGGGAAACTTATGTTACGTCTTCGGGGCCGTTGTAGGAAAGACGCATTGTTTAAACACTCCTAATCCGAAGTTCCATCACTATCGAGAAACCGAGCCCTCGTTCTTTGTCTTTATTACAACAGATACCCAGCCTCAAGCCCGCGTTACCAATATTAGCCCTGTGTTACCAATATTAGCCCAGCGCCCCCAATATTAGCCCAGCTTAGCCAATATTAGTCCAGCGTGCCCAATATTAGCCCAGCGTGCCCAATATTAGCCCAGCGTGCCCAATATTAGCCCAGCGTCCACAAGCCCATGTTACCAATATTATCCCAGCATCCCCAATATTAGCCCAGCGTTACCAATATTAGCCCAGCGTGCCCAATATTAGCCCAGCGTCCACAAGCCCATGTTACCAATATTATCCCAGCATCCCCAATATTATCCCAGCGTCCCCAATATTAGCCCAGCGTGCCCAATATTAGCCCAGCGTCACCAATATTAGCCCAGCGTGCCCAATATTAGCCCAGCGTCCACAAGCCCATGTTACCAATATTATCCCAGCGTCCCCAATATTAGCCCAGCTCCCCCAATATTAGCCCAGCTCCCCCCAATATTAGCCAAGCATTACCAATATTAGCCCGTCTCTTGATCTCCTTGCGTCGGTTGGCAAACCAGTTGTAGACTTTGAGGGATGTGACTCTCTCCAGGTCCGACAGCTTCTTCCCTGGAATAAAACAGTCCACAGTTTATTATTGCGTATAGTACATTATATTCCTTAGGGCAAAGTTATTTTTTTAACAATTAAAAGCTAGGTAAGGCAGATAACCAACCTCATATCACAGTCATTGTAAGTCAAAATTTACTCAACAAAGCAGCTATCAGCGAAATCAGGTGCTGGTAAGAAAAGAGGTGCATGAGAACAAGAAAAGCCAGTACAACGGTAAGGTGGACAGAAGGAAATACCTGGTTTCTGGATAACCGCGTTGCAGGCGTTGGCGATCTCCTCTCTCTTGGCTTCGTCGGGGTACTGGTTGTCATTGAAGTAGCTGAGGAGAAAGAGGTGGTTGTCATGGCAAAACATAGGATTTAGGTAGTATTCCAAATGGTACCCTATTCCCACCTCTCTCCTCGACCCCTTCTCAAAACCCATTGGATGAGATGGGAAGAGGTCACCTCTGACCTTCTCATCCAATGGGTTATGAGAAGAGAGGCCGCAAGGTTGAGATTCTCCCCTATGTAGTGCACTACTTTTGACAAGGGCCCTCTCCTCACATCTCCTGCCCAATCGCCTCGCACAACTAGTAATCTCCCCACCTTCCCCCCCGCTCTCTCCCTCCATCCCTTCCCCCCCTCATCCCTCTCCCCCCTCATCTCTCCCCTATCCCCCCTCATCTCTCCCCTATCCCCCCCTCTCTCCTCCCCTCATCCCTCCCCCCTCTCTCTCCCCTCATCCCTCCCCCCTCTCTCTCCCCTCGCCCCCCCTCTCTCTCCTCCCCCTCCTCTCTCTCCCCTCGCCCTCCCCCCCTCCTCTCCCTCATCCCTCCCCCCTCCTCTCTCTCCCCTCATCCCCCCCTCCTCTCTCTCCCCTCACCCCCCCCTCCTCTCTCCCCCTCCTCTCTCCCCTCATCCCCCCCTCCTCTCTCCCCCATCATCCCTCTCCCCTCCTGCTCTCTCCCCCCTCACCCCTCTCTCCTCATCCCCCCTCCCCTCTCCCCTCATCCCCTCTCTCCCCTCGCCCTCCCCCCCTCCTCTCCCTCATCCCTCCCCCCCTCCTCTCTCTCCCCTCATCCCCCCCTCCTCTCTCCCCCCCTCCCCTCATCCCCCCCTCCCCTCTCCCCCCACCCCCCCTCACCCCCCCTCTCACCCCCCCCCCCTCCCCCCCTCCCCTCTCTCCTCATCCCCCCCTCCCCTCTCTCCTCATCCCCCCCACCCCCCCTCTCATCCCCCCCTCTCCCTCCCCTCATCCCTCATCCCTCCTTCTCCCTCCCCTCATCCCTCCTTCTCCCTCCCCTCATCCCTCCCTCTCCCTCCCCTCATCCCTCCCCCTAACCTCCCTCCCCCCATCCCCCCCTCTCCCTCCCCTCATCCCTCCCCATAACCTCTCCCCTCATCCCTCCCCCTAACCTCTCTCCCCTCATCCCTCCCTCTCCCTCCCCTCATCCCTCCCCCTAACCTCCCCTCCCCCTAACCTCTCTCCCCTCATCCCTCCCCCTAACCTCTCTCCCCTCATCCCTCCCCCCAACCTCTCTCCCCTCATCCCTCCCCCTAACCTCTCTCCCCTCATCCCTCCCCCCAACCTCTCTCCCCTCATCCCTCCCCCAACCTCTCTCCCCTCATCCCCCCCTCCCTCCCCTCATCCCTCCCCCTCCCCCCCCGCTCCCTCCCCTCATCCCTCCCCCTAACCTCCCTCCCCCCATCCCCCCCTCTCTCTCCCCTCATCCCTCCCCCTAACCTCTCTCCCCTCATCCCTCCCCCTAACCCCTCTCCCCTCATCCCTCCCCCTAACCTCTCTCCCCTCATCCCTCCCCCTAACCTCTCTCCCCTCATCCCTCCCCCTAACCTCTCCCTCCCCCCATCCCCCCCTCTCCCTCCCCTCATCCCTCTCCCTCCCCTCATCCCTCCCCCTAACCTCTCTCCCCTCATCCCTCCCCCTAACCTCTCTCCCCTCATCCCTCCCCCTAACCTCATCCCTCCCCCTAACCTCTCCCCTCATCCCTCCCCCTAACCTCTCCCCTCATCCCTCTCCCTTCCCTCATCCTTCCCCCTAACTCCCCCCCTCATCCTTCCCCCTAACCTCTCCCCTCATCCTTCCCCCTAACCTCTCCATCACAGCCAGACATTCCTTCCTCCAGGTAAAGCGACTCCCACGCCGAAGCCGGAAGCTCCCGGGGGCGGTGCTTATAGGGGGTGGGGTCTGTCTCCACTCCATCTCCTCCAGAGCCATGGGGGCAGGGCACATGTTTAGAGTGGCACCTGGAGGAGCCAATAGAGAGAAAGCATTAAGTTAGAACTTTTTAACATGTCTCATATTCACTAGACATCAAATGGAACCAAAAGGGCTGAAATTGTTTTAGTTTAGAGACCAGACCAGACAGACAGACAGGTAGGTGTACCTGGGGTAGTTTTCTCTAGCTGGTACCAGCGGTAGAAAGCTCTCTTCTTCTGTTCGCTAAGGTCAGAGCCGTGCTGGAGCAACCAATGAGAGATCCTGCTCTGACTGATACCTGGAAGCACACAGGCACCACACAGTTAAAAACAGCAGTCCTACCAGGCAATAAACACAGAGACTTAACACACTTACAGCAAAGAGAATTGTAGCCATCACTGTACTGCCTGCATAGAATTTTTAAGCAAACAGCTGGAGGCAGGGCTTTCTCCTATAGAGCTCCATTTTTATGGAACGGTCTGCCTACCCATGTCAGAGACGCAAACTCGGTCTCAACCTTTAAGTCTCTACTGAAGACTCATCTCTTCAGTGGGTCATATGATTGAGTGTAGTCTGGCCCAGGAGTGGGAGGGTGAACGGAAAGGCTCTGGAGCAACGAACCGCCCTTGCTGTCTCTGCCTGGCCGGTTCCCCTCTTTCCACTGGGATTCTCTGCCTCTAACCCTATTACAGGGGCTGAGTCACTGGCTTTACTGGGGCTCTCTCATGCCGTCCCTGGAGGGGGTGCGTCACCTGAGTGGGTTGAGTCACTGATGTGGTCATCCTGTCTGGGTTGCCCCCCCCCCCCCCCCCTTGGGTTGTGCCGTGGCGGAGGTCTTTGTGGGCTATACTCAGCCTTGTCTCAGGATGGTAAGTTGGTGGTTGAAGATATCCCTCTAGTGTTGTGGGGGCTGTGCTTTGGCAAAGTGGGTGGGGTTATATCCTTCCTGTTTGGCCCTGTCCGGGGGTGTCCTCGGATGGGGCCACAGTGTCTCCTGACCCCTCCTGTCTCAGCCTCCAGTATTTATGCTGCAGTAGTTTGTGTGTCGGGGGGCTAGGGTCAGTTTGTTATATCTGGAGTACTTCTCCTGTCCTATTCGGTGTCCTGTGTGAATCTAAGTGTGCGTTCTCCAATTCTCTCCTTCTCTCTTTCTCTCTCTCGGAGGACCTGAGCCCTAGGACCATGCCCCAGGACTACCTGACATGATGACTCCTTGCTGTCCCCAGTCCACCTGGCTGTGCTGCTGCTCCAGTTTCAACTGTTCTGCCTTATTATTATTCGACCATGCTGGTCATTTATGAACATTTGAACATCTTGGCCATGTTCTGTTATAATCTCCACCCGGCACAGCCAGAAGAGGACTGGCCATCCCACATATGCTCTCTCTAATTCTCTCTTTCTTTCTCTCTCTCGGAGGACCTGAGCCATAGGACCATGCCCCAGGAATACCTGACATGATGACTCCTTGCTGTCCCCAGTCCACCTGACTGTGCTGCTGCTCCAGTTTCAACTATTCTGCCTTATTATTATTCGACCATGCTGGTCATTTATGAACATTTGAACATCTTGACCATGTTTTGTTATAATCTCCACCCGGCACAGCCAGAAGAGGACTGGCCACCCCACATAACCTGGTTCCTCTCTAGGTTTCTTCCTAGGTTTTGGCCTTTCTAGGGAGTTTTTCCTAGCCACCGTGCTTCTACACCAGCATTGCTTGCTGTTTGGGGTTTTAGGCTGGGTTTCTGTACAGCACCTGTACAGCACTTTGAGATATCAGCTGATGTACGAAGGGCTATATAAATAAATTTGATTTGATATACGCATAACTAAATGTAGCTATCACTGTACTGCATATAGATAGATATACACACTAAACCCAACTGAGAAGGTTTGGGATGAGTTGGACTGCAGAGTGAAGGAAAAGCAGCCAACAAGTGCTCAGCATAGGCGGGAACTCCTTCAAGACTGTTGGAAAAGCATTCCAGGTGAAGCTGGTTGAGAGAATGCTAAGAGTGTGCAAAGCTGTCATGAAGGAAAAAGGGTGGCTACTTTAAAGAATCATATATAAAATATATTTTGATTTGTTTAACACTTTTTTTGGTTTTACTACATGATTCCATGTGTGATATTTCATAGTTTTGACGTCTTCACTATTATTCTACAATGTAGAAAATAGTAAAAAATAAAGAAAATCCTTGAATGAGTAGGTGTGTCCAAACATTTGACTGGGACTGTAAATATACATACACACACAATCACTAATGTAGCTATCACTGTACTGACTAAAAACACACTGCTGTTCAAAAGTTTGTGGTCACTTAGAAATGTCCTTGTTTTTTAAAGAAAAGCACATTTCTTTGTCCATTTAAAATAACATCAAATTGATCAGAAATATAGTGTAGATATTGTTAATGTTGTAAATGACTATTGTAGCTGGAAACGGCTGATTTTTAATGGAATATCTACATAGGCGTACAGAGGCCCATTATCAGCAACCATCACTCCTGTGTTCCAATGGCACATTAACTAATCCACGTTTTAAAAGGTTAATTGATCATTAGAAAACCCTTTTGCAATCATGTTAGCACAGCTGAAAAAACTGTGGTCCTGATTAAAGAAGCAATAAAACTGGCCTTTTTTAGACTAGTTGATCTGGAGCGTCAGCATTTGTGGGTTCGATTACAGGCTCAAAATGGCCAGAAACAAAGACCTTTCTAAGTGACCCCAAACTTTGAACGGTAGTGTGTGTGTGTGTGTACACACACACCTAATGTCGCTATCACTGTACTGCCCATATACTAAAATAGATGTCTGATGAAATAAAGGCCATTCAACTCAATCCTATGTCTGTTAGAAAGTTGATTGCTGTGTGAGGTTTGTAGTGCGACGGGTTGTCAGTTATAGTGGAAGCTTCACGGTCTTACTGACCTGGGCCAACACAGAATGTGTGTGTGTCAGCTTCACGGTCTTACTGACCTGGGCCAACACAGAATGTGTGTGTGTCTTCACTGACCTGTGACCTGAGCCACCACAGCCTGAGAGATTCTCCTGTTTCCCAGAAAGGACTTGATCTCCTCCTTGACGATACTGCCGTCCCTCCTATACACACACACACACACACACACACACACACACACACACACACCACACACACGTAAACATAGTTATGTTTGCTTTGTAAAACATGGACCAGTGTGTTTTCTACTACCATGTAGTTCGTTGTCCAATCAAAAACGCATCTTTTGACCAACTTCTAAGAAAACAAAAAATGGTCCAAACCTCATGTCTCGGTCGTAATCCGTCCAAAAGTTATTGGAGTTTAACTCTTGTAGGAATTAGAGTTAGGACAACTACAATCAATGGAGGCCAAAGGAGGGAAGAAAAGTGGATAAACGTCAGTTAAATTGAATTGCGTCAGCTAGGCTAGATGCTGGTCACCTGACAGGCTACTGGTCACCTGACAGGCTACTGGTCACCTGACAGGCTACTGGTCACCTGACAGGCTACTGGTCACCTGACAGGCTACTGGTCACCTGACAGGCTACTGGTCACCTGACAGGCTACTGGTCACCTGACAGGCTACTGGTCACCTGACAGGCTACTGGTCACCTGACAGGTTCACTGTTAAACTGGTCATCTTTCTTCTCGATTCCGCAGGGCATAAAACTATATAGGAGGTAAGACAGACACTCAGTATTTGAGTTTACTGTTAGGAAAATTATGATTAAATGACTCTTAATGAATCTTATTTTAAATGAAACTGTAACTAAGTAAACTTATACTCTGTTTTATTACATCTGATTAACAATATGAGTTCATAAGAAGAGATTGTGTGACACGGACAAGGAGTAATTAAAGTTAATGAACACCATTCCAACTAGGAAGAAAGGAATGGGTTGTGGATTAAGTAAGCAGATAGGGTCGTTAACCTATGGTTGAACCGAAGAAATTAGCTCTGGGGTGTTTTAGGGCAGTGAGTGCATTCCTAGGTTTTCTGCTAGTTAGAACTGTCAGCAAAGTGGTGATCGATAATGGTGAGGAGTCAAAAGTTAATTCAGTTTTGTTGTGTGTCCTGTGTATGTGCTAGGGGGGTCAGAATGAACTCAGTTGTGTTGTGTGTCCTGTGTATGTGCTAGGGGGGTCAGAATGAACTCAGTTGTGTTGTGTGTCCTGTGTATGTGCTAGGGGGGTCAGAAAGAACTCAGTTGTGTTGTGTGTCCTGTGTATGTGCTAGGGGGTCAGAATGAACTCAGTTGTGTTGTGTGTCCTGTGTATGTGCTAGGGGGGTCAGAATGAACTCAGTTGTGTTGTGTGTCCTGTGTATGTGCTAGGGGGGTCAGAATGAACTTTGAATGAACTTTTAAAGTTCCCTTTGTCCCGGTCGAGAGGAGAGAATTCATTTTAGGAGCAATGAAATGACGTCATGTTATTGTATATAAACTGTTGCTCGTGGTAACGTGGCAGCGCGCTCCGAGAATAAATTCTGTTACCTATTGTTGATAAGACTGGTCTCCGTCTATTCTATGCAAACAAGAATCTTACAAATTCTCATAAAATAGATTAAGGGAATTCAATTAATGAAAACATATGGGTATGATTAAATTACAGTAACATTTACGGTTTTCTATATTAATTCCTGAGATTTCTCACAAAAACAAGCACATCTGTTAAATGTCAATGGCGCAATGAGCTATTTATTTTCAAAGCCTTTTTAACTCAGCTCGTGTCACGCTAACTGAACTTTAAAAACAACAACCACAAAATGAAAAAACCTGCCAAGTTATGAGAAACCTGCACCGTTATGTCAACAGAGCTTGGTGCTTATTATGGGATGTGATTAGGTTACACAACACCAATTTATTTTTGCTGATATGTTTGAGAAAGATCCCACGGAACGATTCAGAAAATGAAGAATCTATATTTCTCTTGTTGAAATGGATTTTGTAATATAAGGAAGTCAAATTTCATCTCCAAAGCCTGTTTTTCTGGACAGAGCGGGCGGACACCCTACGGACAGGCGGAGCGGGCGGACACCCTACCAGGCCGAGCGGGCGGACACCCTTCCAGGCCGAGCGGGCGGACACCCTACCAGGCCGAGCGGGCGGACACCCTACCAGGCCGAGCGGGCGGACACCCTACCAGGCCGAGCGGGCGGACACCCTACCAGGCAGAGTGCCTGCCCCACCTGTGCCCTCCTTGCCTACTGCAGTTTCCCTTCGTTGGGCTGAAAGTGGGGACCTGGTCTAGTAAAAGAGCCCGATCTGACAAGATGGAAGACGAGTTGTACAGCAGTCGCTGTCCTGCAGGTGCTCACTATTCCACTAGTCTCCATATTTCCCAGAATGAGTCACGCCTCCTCCTCCCTTATTGAGGCGCAGCTAAAATTAGATAGACCCACAAAGAAAGACTGCTGCTTATCGACGCTACGAGGATACGTCCCAAATAGCACCCTATTGCCTATATAGCGCACTACTTTAAACCAGAGAGCACTATGGAACTTGTTCGTAAGTAGTGCACTATTTAGGGATTAGGATGACATCTGGGACAGGCTCTAAATCAGGAGGGAGGAGAATGGGTGGGTGGGTGGGTGAGAGGAGGAGGGTGGTGAGTGGAGGAGCAGGAGGGTGGTGAGTGGAGGAGGAGGAGGGTGAGTGGAGGAGGAAGAGTGGAGGAGGATGGGTGGTGAGTGGAGGAGGAAGAGGGTGAGTGGAGGAGGAAGAGGGTGAGTGGAGGAGGATGGGTGGTGAGTGGAGGAGGAATAGGGTGAGTGGAGGAGGAGGAGGGTGAGTGGAGGAGGATGAAGGTGAGTGGAGGAGGATGGGTGGTGAGTGGAGGAGGAAGAGGGTGAGTGGAGGAGGAAGAGGGTGAGTGGAGGAGGATGAAGGTGCCAACAGCTAAAAACAGCAGAGCTGAGAAAACAGGCACATTAAGGGGCGATCTGCAGTTTATAAAGTACAAAAATGGATGCACCAATAGTAGATTCCTCCTTTAAGATAATATCCGTAGTATGGAGGGTATAACGTGGGGGTGTGGAACGCAGCACCATCCAACCACGCAGCACCATCCAACCACGCAGCACCATCCAACCACGCAGCACCATCCAACCACGCAGCACCATCCTACCACGCAGCACCATCCAACCACGCAGCACCATCCAACCACGCAGCACCATCCAACCACGCAGCACCATCCAACCACGCAGCACCATCCAACCACGCAGCACCATCCAACCACGCAGCACCATCCAACCACGCAGCACCATCCAACCACGCAGCACCATCCAACCACGCAGCACCATCCAACCACGCAGCACCATCCAACCAGCAGCACCATCCAACCACGCAGCACCATCCAACCACACAGCACCATCCAACCACGCAGCAGCACTCTGCAACATGAGACTGATCCCAGGGAGAGTGTTTCTGAACGCTGATTCCCTTACAGGACATTATGTAATATAATGCACCTTCTAAGAGGAGGAGGCAGACATGGTAGCAGGGCTTTTTAACATTATAGTTACTGTGCTATGCATTCATCCTTGTTCCTCTTGTAACTCAACAGATGCATACATCAAGAGACCTACGGGCAGGACGACTGTTCTAAAACATTTTCATTTGGGTGACATAATAATAGTTAGTCAATAGTGAAAGTGGTAGCCTAAACGTTTTCATGCTTTTTAAGTGTGTGAAAGACAGTGCATCTGTGACTGATACAGTCCTGATGGTGGTGGACTGGTGTATAAACTGATACAGTCCTGGTGGTGATGGACTGGTGTTTAAACTGATATGATGGTGGACTGGTGTATAAACTGATACAGTCCTGATGGTGGTGGACTGGTGTATAAACTGATACAGTCCTGATGGTGGTGGACTGGTGTATAAACTGATACAGTCCTGATGGTGGTGGACTGGTGTATAAACTGATACAGTCCTGATGGTGGTGGACTGGTGTATAAACTGATACGATGGTGGTGGACTGGTGTATAAACTGATACAGTCCTGGTGGTGATGGACTGGTGTATAAACTGATACGATGGTGGTGGACTGGTGTATAAACTGATACAGTCCTGGTGGTGATGGACTGGTGTATAAACTGATACAGTCCTGATGGTGGTGGACTGGTGTATAAACTGATACAGTCCTGATGGTGGTGGACTGGTGTATAAACTGATACAGTCCTGATGGTGGTGGACTGGTGTATAAACTGATACAGTCCTGATGGTGGTGGACTGGTGTATAAACTGATATGATGGTGGTGGACTGGTGTATAAACTGATACAGTCTTGATGGTGGACTGGTGTTTAAACTGATACAGTCCTGATGGTGGTGGACTGGTGTATAAACTGATACAGTCCTGATGGTGGTGGACTGGTGTATAAACTGATACAGTCCTGGTGGTGATGGACTGGTGTATAAACTGATACAGTCCTGATGGTGGTGGACTGGTGTATAAACTGATATGATGGTAGTGGACTGGTGTATAAACTGATACGATGGTGGACTGGTGTATAAACTGATATGATGGTAGTGGACTGGTGTATAAACTGATACAGTCCTGATGGTGGTGGACTGGTGTATAAACTGATATGATGGTGGTGGACTGGTGTATAAACTGATACAGTCTTGATGGTGGACTGGTGTTTAAACTGATACAGTCCTGATGGTGGTGGACTGGTGTATAAACTGATACAGTCCTGATGGTGGTGGACTGGTGTATAAACTGATACAGTCCTGGTGGTGATGGACTGGTGTATAAACTGATACAGTCCTGATGGTGGTGGACTGGTGTATAAACTGATATGATGGTAGTGGACTGGTGTATAAACTGATACGATGGTGGACTGGTGTATAAACTGATATGATGGTAGTGGACTGGTGTATAAACTGATACAGTCCTGATGGTGGTGGACTGGTGTATAAACTGATATGATGGTGGTGGACTGGTGTATAAACTGATATGATGGTGGTGGACTGGTGTATAAACTGATACAGTCCTGATGGTGGTGGACTGGTGTATAAACTGATAAATATAGTTCTATTGACCCCACCGTGACATCATCACTGACCTCATGAGCTCCTCCACCTTGTCATCAATGTCCAGCTCCTCCTCCGTGGCCTCGAACCCGAACGGCCTGACGGCAGCAGCGCTATTCATTGGGTACCGAGGCGGCGAGAGCTTCCCATTGGGCGTTGCCGCCAGGCTGTCCCGCCCCCCGTTCTGCACCATGGCGACCAGCGACACCGGGGACGAGAGGATGGCAGAGGGCGGGGGCGGGCCGGGTGGTGGGGAGGTGTCGTAGCCGTTGCTAGGCGACGGGGAGAGCCCCCCACGTGGAGGGAGGTACTGTGTCTGTGTGGCGGTAGAGTTGGTGGAGGATGAGGCCAGGGCCATGTTAACATTACTGCTTCCACCATTATTATGATTACTGCTACAGGAAGAGGATGTTGTTGAGGAGGTGGTGGCGGCAGAAACAGAGGCAGTATTGTTGTTGTTGTTGTTGTTTGTGGTGGTGCTATTGGGGTCGGACACAGAGCTATTTGCTCCTCCTCCGTAGGAGGAGGAGGAGGTGCGACGACCGAACTTGTCCCCGTGCTCGCGGTCCAGCCGGTCTAGGGTGTCCAGGGCGTGGAGGATCTCTTGCTTGGTCATGCCCGTACGCCGCAGCCTCTGGAGCAAGTCGATCTGCTCGATGGTGAAGCGAGGCTCGTCTGTGTAATGAGACATCCTGGAGGAGAGGAGGAAGGGACAGAGGTGGAGGAGGGGGAGGAAGGGACAGAGGTGGGGGAGAGGCGGAGGAGGAAGAAGAGTGTGAGAGAAAAGGAATGAAAAAGTAAGAGCGAGGGGGAGTGGAGGTATGGAGGGAGAAAATAAATGAGGGAGCTTATTTTGGGAACAGCAGAAAATTCATGTAAAGTCACCTTGAAAGCAGCAGCAGATGCTGTCTCATAATCATTCTACTGCTTTAAGACCAATAATAAATGCACTTCCCCCACTGCATGGGTTTTCCATAGGCTAAACATTTCTCTGAATGGTTTTCCATAAGCATTTCACTGCGTTATAAGAAATCAATATCATCATCATCATAACCAGGCTGCGGCAACATTTTCCATCTTATGAAGCATTGGCTGGTAATGCATTCACTTCTGACCACTAGAGCCATGCTTGCACTTTACATTGGATTTACTTTCAGTTCTAGAACCACCACAGGACAGTGATCTGGAGCCTAATTCGATCTTCTCAAACCTTACAACTGATCTGTATTTGAATAAGTAAAATTGCCTTTTTTTCATAGTCTGCTGCCAGGGCTAAGTAAACCATCACACCATTAAAACCTGTCCACTGCTAGCTGCAGTCCTAAACAATTTCAAATCATGTTGCCTGACTAACTTTTCTAATCTCGAGCCAATCAACTAGTAATAGAATAGGGACAATTATGAAAAGGTGTCAGGTGTTGTGCTTTGAACAATTTGTTACAGGGATTCTTCCCGTTCTCTTAGTAGCCTAGACCAGCCGAGGCTCAATCACTGCCTTTGTATTCATTACCTACCCACCTGAGCAGGATATATTTACCCAGTTAACGGTTAACTAGACCGTAGGTTAACTAACAAAGCTGGGTTAACCAGAAGGAGCACAAAGCTAACAAAAAGGTTAACTTCTAGTTAGACCACAAGACAAGGTGTGTGAGTGTGAGTGTGTGAGTGAGTGTGAGTCAGTGAGTGAGTGAGAGAGAGAGAGACTGTTATACAACTGCAATTTATCCTCAGTTCTGACCAATGATGTGTATAAACCCATCATCGGTTGACCTAATCCTTCAGTTGTCTCCTCTGACAGATGGCATAGCCCTAGATAGCAAACAACACACTGGTCACCACACAGGCTCCTTGGTTTCTGCCCTCCTTTAATGCGGTCTAGTATTTCAACTGTGGTGCTGCATATGTTTGGCTCTTTAGCTCTGTAAAAAAATAATCTCATCATGGCATCAGCCACAAATAAGCTTTTAACAACTATATCTCGATTTAGTCATATAGGTAATGGGTGCGTCAAGTAGCTGCATATTTCTGTGTAGTTCAAGTACATTTGCGAAACTGCCCAGATTCAAACGCAAAGAAAATAGAAAATTCACACAGATAGGAACTTGTTTACATGAGTCATTCTGCAATGCATCATCGTTACCTTGCTGGGCAAAATGAGGGTAAACAAAGGCCTTCGGGTACACAACAAAACTGTTGTTGTTACGGTACTGAAAATAGAGCTGGTGCTGGCTAGTAATTAGCCTTTCCAGACAGAACTATCCAGTAAAAATACTCCTTGCTAGTTTATTGGTAAGCTAGAAAATTCAAAATAATACATGACTTTAGGCTATGCATTTTTTGATAACTTAGTTAAATCAGACAACGGTTTCAGTTTAATTTAATTGGCTGGTTATTATGATTTTTTTTTTACCAGATTGCAAGATAGACAACTGCTAATCCACCATTAGAAAAAAATGTATAGGCTAGTAGCTAACGTTTGCTTGCTAAATATATTAAATCTTACCTTATGTTAGCTGGCTATCGCGATGTGCCTCCGTACACTTGACCCTTTAATTATTGCACCACCACAAGACAGCGTGTGGCGGTCGGGAAAACCACTTATTAACAGAAGCGACACATCGATCAACCACCAGCTAGTAGCAGAAGAGCCCGGCCCTTTTTTACTAGATTTCAATCACAAGCGGACTGTTTGTCTTTTGTCTGACTGACAACAGCCATATTGAAAGAGACACCTTGGCGATAGTTACATGGGAGTTGTAGTTTAATTTTGGTCAGCGCGATAACAAGGAAATCTGACACAAACTACATGTCCTACCCGACAAAAGAAACTGGAGCATTAAAGGTTCCTAGACATTTGGAAGCGTAGTTTATTAAGACGTAATAAAATTCAGTTGTAAATAAAAACTTGGTAAAG
The DNA here is from genome assembly GCF_013265735.2 of Oncorhynchus mykiss. Lineage (NCBI taxonomy): Eukaryota > Metazoa > Chordata > Actinopteri > Salmoniformes > Salmonidae > Oncorhynchus > Oncorhynchus mykiss. Next base: position 40,868,129 of record NC_048568.1, on the reverse strand, counting down.
ATGTAGAAGTATACAGTTTATTGTAACACCATATTGATATAAAAAAAAGAGATTAGTGGTCATCCCATCGATTTCTTTTAAAAATGTCTAGTTTCCATCTAGAAATAAAATGGAACATTCATACAGTCAGATCAGACTGAATGCACATATAAAACATTTGAAAAATAATTAAAAACAAGCCCAATGTCTTAAACACCCTAATACATTACATAAATACCCAAATCTGCATACAAAACAGAACCCATCCATGCACAGCAACTATACTGAACAAAAATATAAACGCAAATTGCAACAATTTCAAAAATTACTTACAGTTCATATAAGGAAATGTGTCAATTGAAATAAATTGGTTAGACCCTCGTCTACAGATTTCACATTACTGGGCAGGAGCGCTGCCATGGGTGGGCTTAGGAAGCCATAGGCCCACCCACTTGAGAGCCAGTCCCACCCACTCAGAATTTGTTGTTTCCCCCGCCAACAAAGGGGTTTTATTACAGACAGAAATACTCCTTAGCGGGCCTCCCGAGTGGCGCAGTGGTCTAAGGCGCTTGAGTCGTCACTACAGACCCGGGTTCAATCCCAGGCTGTGTCGCAGCCGGCCGCGACCGGGAGACCCATGAAGCGGTGCACAATTGGCCCAGGTTAGGGGAGGGGTTAGCCGGCCGGGGTGTCCTTGTCCCATCGCGCTCTAGAGACTCCTGTGGCGGAACCGGGCACATGCACGCTGACACGGTCGCCAGTTGTACGGCGTTTCCTCTGATACATTGTTGCGGCTGGCTCCCGGGTTAAGCGAGCAATGTGTCAAGAAGCAGTGGGGCTTGGCAGGGTCGTGTTTCGGAGGACGCATGGTTCTCGACCTTCACCTCTCTCAAGTCTGTATGGCAGTTGCAGCGATGGGACAAGACTAACTACCAATTGGGGAGAAAAGGGGGTAAAAAGTATATTAAAAAAAGTTTAATCAGCTGTCTGGTCTCAGACAATCCCGCAGGTGAAGAAGCTGGCTGGTGTGGTTACATGCGTTTGTGAGGCAGGTTGGACATACTGCTAAATTCTTTAAAACGACATTGGAGGTGGCTTATGGTAGAGAAATTAACATTAAATTCTCTGGCAACAGCTCTGGTGGACATTCCCGTAGTCAGCATGCCATTTGCACGCTCCTCAAAACTTGAGACATCTGTGGAATCGTGTGACAAAACTGCACATTTTATCCCCACAGCATCCCCAGGTGCACCTGTGTTATGGTCATGCTGTTTAATCAGCTTCTTGATATGCCACACCTGTCTGGTGGATGGATTATCCTGGCAAAGGAAAAATGCTCACTAATAGGGATGTAAAATATGTGCACAAAATGTGAGAATAATAAGCTTTCTGAACATATGGATCATTTCTGGGATCATTAAAACATGGGACAACATTTCACATGTTACGTTATATTTCTGTTCAGTATACATAGAAACACATACCAGGTTGCATTCTACCTGTCCCACACTATCCCAAAACCTTATAACATAACATCCAAACATAAAATGATCCAATCAAGCAGTTTAAGTAAAGTTAATACACACAGAATATTTCCTGTTAGCTAAAAACAGATCATGATAACATATTGTTCTGCCACACTGTTGTAATAACCAGTTGTAATAACCAGTTGTAATAACCAGTTGTAATAACCAGTTGTAATAACCAGTTGTAATAACCAGGGTTGCGGATAATTCCATTTAAATTTCAGTAGATTCAGAAAGTAAACCAAATTCCTAATTGAAAAGCATTGAATAGAATTGGAATTTGTGTATTTCCTGAAATGAAATGGAATTGATCGCAACCCTGGTAAATAAAATATGGCACGTGTTATTTGAGAACCTGAGAGACCCAATCAGACAAAAAAAATTACATTCAGATGATATGAAAGAAAGCTCTGGAAGTTTCCCCTTGGTCAGGGGTTCTCAAACTGTTTGGGGCCTGGGACCCCTTTTGTGATAGAAAATTCAACAAGGACCCGCTCATAAATCAGAAGACATCTCCAGTGTGTTAAAAACACCCTACAAGGCGTTTTACTATGCCGTCTGCAGTGTAAGGCTGAACGAAACAAGTCGAGGGCCCGGAGAAAGAACATTTTAAAAAAGGCCCGCCTCTTGGCATCGGAGAATAAAACGTTGCGGTTTTAAAACCATCATCCTGGAATTCTGCACATTTCGCCATGAGGCAAAGACTTTGCCATGTTAGAACTTGAATCACAGTGCATTTATGTAAAGAAAAAGAAAGAAAATATACTTGGTGGAGTACTGTGGATACCAATATCCCTGTGAGCCTCCAGGGAGCCTCCACAGGGTTAAGAACATAAATTACTACTATTACATTGTATTGTATTAAACACGGTAAACTTATTCCACGGATACCTTGGCCAAAAGTTGTTCAATCTTTTGTTCGTAATCCCCCCCCCCCCCAATACTAACCTTATCCATGAGTGGGGAAAAAGTCAAACTGACCCAAGATCAGTGACTAGGGGGTAACTTAACTCTCCTCCACCTG